>NC_143230.1:5316750-5629500 GCF_030267445.1 Bombyx mandarina | reverse complement strand
AAACGAGATGTCGGTATCATCTCGAACAATTCCTCAGAGCAATGCAGCGCTTATATTTCTTCATCATGGAAGTCATTCGTGAACACGATTGTATGTATTTCCTTAGAAAAATTGATACTTTTCGTCGGGATTTGAACATCGACACACTGCCATCGGTCGATGTGAGTACTACATCTGGGGTTTAGTTTAGAGAGACTTGCTTTTTTAAATTGTTAGTTGTTACTGTCGCCTATTAATATCCGCAATGCACAAGCCGTTATACCTACAGAATATCTTGAATAAATACATGTACCTAGGTACTAATTACGTACGGGAATCGAACACGGCGGAGTTCTAATCAGGCCGACTAATTACTATATTACGTAAATATATATGTAGTACAACATGATTGTCCCATAGACGATTCGTGTCTTTTATTTTTACGAGTAAATACAAATTCAAGAAATAATGATCTTAATATAAAAAAAATAATGGTAGGCTCTTTTCTGAGTATGCGGGGGTAAGTACCACCACCCTGCTTATTTCTGCCGTGAAGCAGTAATGCGTTTCTGTTTGAAGGGTAGGACAGTCGTTGTAACTATACTTGAGACCTTGGAACTTATATCTCAAGGTGGGTGGCGCATTTACGTTGTAGATGTCTATGGGCTCCAGTAACCACTTAACATCAGGTGGGCTGTGAGCTCGTCCATCCATCTAAGCAATAATAAAAAAAAAACAAAGTAGCAAGATTCAATAAAGACATATGTTCGATAATTGTACATATATCTGTTAATAAAAACATTTATAAAATAACTACATATTATCTTTGTCTTTTTGAAATTAGCATTAGAAGAGGACGACCGACCTCGTATTTCTTCGTCTGATTTATTTAGAAAACTTATGAGCAGTCTTCCGGCGGAAGAAAGATGCCGGACGTTTCGTACCATATGCGCACGTGTTAAAGGATTACAGGATATAAATCCCTGGTCTTATAAAAAAAATTGGGTTCGTTGGACCGATTTGATTGTTGTTTGTTCGACTCTGCGTCTCTGACCGACAGCCTTAGAAGATTAACTAGACGAGGAATTATTTACCGATTACTATTTATATGACAGATATAATTAAAAAAAAAAACATGAATAAAAACAAGACATGAAAACTAAAAATAATCAAGAATCTTTATTTCTGATATATGAGTCGTCTATTATCAAAGGTGGCAATCTGTACATTTGGACAAAAAAATGTTATTGATATGTCAATACAGATTGATTTGAATATAATCGTCTCCTTCAAGGAATACGGTTCAAAACCTGCATTAAATAAAGGTTCATACTTAACCTGTTATTTATCTAAGATGTCGTTCAGAAGAGTTTTGTGACTGCCAATGGAATACAAAGTCAATAATTCGTTTTTCTGATTTACCAATAATTGTCCAAAAGTCACAATGCCGGCTTTGATAATAGTCGACTCATATTACGTAAAACACTAATCTTTGAAATACAAATTAATGAATACATTAATCGTAATAGGTTAAAGGCAGATAATTGAAATGAATAACATGAATAAATTAAGATTTTTGTCACAATTTTAGATGAGAATTGATTCGTCTTTTGACGTTCTTTAATTTAAAATAGATTAAGATTCAAATTTGACGTAATTAAAATAATATTACCTAATTAAGAGTTATCAGAACTTAAAATTATTTTGACACTTCAGTGCAATTTATTTTCAATATCTTGAAAATCTATTCGGTAAGAATTTTTTTGTTATACGTAAATATTCTATTTAGCTTTGAATACACAAAAATCAAATATTGGGGGAAGTATTTAAAATACAACATGGCGTTATTCTTTGGCTTTGTTCAAAATGTTTTTTTTTTAAATCAGGGAAATGATTACGAGAGCGTAATTAAAGTTTTAGTAGGTACTTACATTTTACTCCAAACCTTTAAACGAGCAATATATATAATTTGAATCTCGGAAACGGCTCCAACGATTTTCATTACATTTAGTATACAGGGGATTTCGGGGGCGATAAATCGATCTAGCTACGATTTATTTTCAGAAAATGTTGTTTTATTCGTGTTTTCAATAATAAACTCTTCTCGACGTCTATTGGCGAATAATAATACTATTTTTCTTAATTGAGGGCAACTAACCGCTTTAAAGACACAACAAGATGGCGTTATCAAAAAAAAAAAACCCAGCAAAGCTCGATCATCATCTAGTTATTATGATTTGGGAAATTACAAAAATATTGGAAAATATGGAATAGTAACTCGTTCTTTGAAACAGTTGATAATAATTCCCTTTTTTCTGTTATCAGTGTTTTATGTTATGTAATTAACATTTTTATTATATTTAATTAAACTTTTAAAGACACGTTCTCCAACAAACTGTAACAATTAAACGAACTAAATGATTGCTGCTGATAAAAATCTATGATTAAACATTTTGTTTTGTTAACGCATTTTTATATATTATTTTTTTCAGATATGATAATTCTGATCAGATTTCTGTTAAACATAGCGTGTTCTTCTTGCGAGAGTGATGGTATTTAAGAGACTCAATAAAATTGACTTATTCGGAGGTAAATCTCGGGCGAATCCAGTTGAAAAAAGAAGCCTGTCTGGAGCATTTACGATTCGTATTACGATATAAAAAAAAAACAACAAGCCTGGTGTTCGTTTTTGTCAAAAGAATCACTAGCATTAAAGCCTATCTTGGTCACATTTAGTGCACAGGTTTAGAGATAGTGGCATTTCTTATCACTTCTCATCATCAGAAAAGGAGCTGGATGGGACATACTACAGCATAGCGAGTCAACGAAGCATCTATCGCGTTTGAGTAGCAACCACGTAACAGAAGAAGACCTTTGTGCTTAGTGCGAGTTTTTTAACGTTCTCGATAGCGTAAAAGTTAACTCGTATGCAGTTGGAACAGCGCCCCTAGCGGCTGACGTAGGTAAGCGTTCCAACTCCATACAAATTTGAGTTAACTTTTACGCTATCGAGAACCTTAAAAAACTCGCAATAAGCACACTGGTCGCCCTGTACACACTTGGCGACGCACTGTGGATAGCGAGATGAGAATTGCCGGCCTGATCTAAAGGGATCTTAAAGAGCAAGTCAGGGTGAAGTGGAGACAACTTGTGAGGGTCTCATGTACCAGAGGCGTATCCTAGGAATACAACAACAATAGCCCAACTCTTCGCCAAACGCAAAGGCAGTTCGTAGGGTCAAGAGTTCAAATTGTGTTACATTACGTGTTACGCAAAGCATAATAATAAATTATTCGATGTACCTACCCTGCGATCAGTGTGCTTAGCGCGAGTTTTTTAACGTTCTCGATAGCGTAAAAGTTACGCCAATTTTGTATGCAGTTGGAACAGCGCCCCTAGCGGCAAACGTACGCAAACGAACCCATTCCATACAAATATGAGCTAACTTTTACGCTATCGAGACCGTTAAAAAATGTGCTCTAAGTACACTGTAGCCTTTTTTTTTTAAATTATGAACCTATGGAATCGAGGTTTTTTAAAGTATAAATGTGTAAAAGCCGAAAACGGATTAATGTATCAACTTAACAGAAGTGTAGTTCTAATCTATTGTATAAAAACTGAGCATAATTTTTCGAGATTGTAGTGAGAAGTCCCCGCATCACCGTATTAGACGCCACGTATAAAAAAAATTTGCAGTAGCAATGTATGAGTTGTCTTATATGTGTTGTATTTCTAGTTAACGATTCTTAGTTTTATCATGCCTTAATATTTTAACCGACTGTCTTTATTATTGGCAGTATTTCAAATACACCTATTAAAGTATGATAAGATTCTCGTTTATGTGATAACGACTTTAAAACCCACTCCAAAAATTTTAAATGCAAATTGGGACTTTATTTTTTATATTATAATATATATACTTATATTTAAATATAACAGAATCTAGATTAAAAAAAACACACTGAATATAATATTTTATACAAAAAATAATATGTGCGAGTGTGGTTTAAGATAATATGTTGCAATATTAAAAAAGAAACCTTTGGGAACCTTTTGTGCCAAAAATCCTATATAAATGAGAAATTAATTTAAGATTGTTTTCACATAAATTCAAACATATTGTAAGCTTCTGGCATTTTTTTGTCATTTCTACCCAAAGATATATTTAATATGCCAACATTAATTACACTAAAATTTAAATATAATCTGTAAAAAAATTATCGTAATTAAAACAACACCGTAGCATAGAGTGGCACATTCTTGTCAATAAACTGTACTTATCGATAAACGTTATCGACATATTTCAATTAGATTTAATTTATATCGATGTTATTTCGAAGGCACTGTTTTAGTTAAAACTGTTGTTTGTTTTTTTTTGGTATTTTCTTACCAACTATTGCCAGTGTTATTCAACAACGTCAATAATTCAGTTTGCAAGTAAATAGATTTCTTTGTTTAACTCTAAATTTCATTTGAGACAAGTCATTTTCATTTTACGACTAGAATATTTACATGGGTTAAGTTAATGATCGGTAGGTTAAAATAACGAGTACATTGATGCTCCAATCCCCACTTTCGTATGCTTTACATTGCGTACTAGTGAACAGTGAATTAAATTTAAAAAATATATATTTTAAACAACAACTTTATTTTATATCCAGATATTTTTTTTAAATTAATTTAATAGAATGATAATAAAATACAAATAATAGTTTTTATTATTATTTTTCTATGATCCTAGCGTCTCTATCCCTTTTAGTGTAACTACATTGAAAGTAGAAAAACACTATGAAAAGTCCAAGACCTAATATTTCAAATCAAGCATCAATCAACATTACCGAAGCTTTCATTACCGAAATTGGCTCTGGAACTTTTAAAAAAGGGTATTTTTAAGAAGATACAACATCTCCAGATTTCTAAGTCATTTGTAGACAGATTTTTAAATATATTTTTTGTTTAAAATGTCGTACTTCGGGATTGGTCCCGTTTTTAAGTTCATATGGCGTGATTCAATCTTGAAATCTGTTTTCAACATATGCATATTCAAATTACAAAAACAAAAAAACTATTATTTTAATATATTTATTTACAGTACCCGATAGAGAAAATAGTTGATCAGACTCATGTCTTTTGCGCAATAATAATTTAAAAAATGTTTAAAATTTGCTACTGAATCTTCATTATTATATTTTCCTAATTGAAATATGTCTGGTATAATTATTGTTGGCGCATTGTCAAGATATACTATGTTAAATAATAAGAATTACAATTTCCGATATTGTCTTTTTTTTTATTAAAAACGGAAACGCGCGATTTGGTTCAGGCAACATTTCGCTTAACACGCCATATTTTTCATTGTAATTAAAGATGCGTTTTAATTGGTATTAGCATTAACAGTTCGATGTTTTTAATTGAACTTCAATTATATTTACCCCATTGAAATAGCTGACGAAGTTTTTTTTGTTACGATATTTTTTCTAAATTTTAATCTTTAAATGGCTCTCTCATGGCAAGTTGCAAAAATGTCGCTTCAACCAAATACCTTTTCACATCTCGATATATTAGGCACATTTTTATTGCTGGTGATGGAAACACAATCTCGCGGGTCAATTGGTTTTGGTTTGAGATAGGCGGGGAGGTTGTACCTACCCGTGCGGGACCACCCGCCCTCCCATCAATAGCGATGCGTGCGTGGCCTTACCATCAGAGACGTAAACAGACGTCAATTTAATATACAATTTTTTGGGGAATAATTAAGATAAAAATAATTCGCGGGTAGTTTGATTTTTTTCACCCCCCTTATATCTATCGTCCATCAATAACAGATATAAAGTTTTAATTTGTTTTCTTTTTAAATACTTTCTGTACAAAAACATACCACAAATATCGTAACGATCATATAAGTGACAAACGGACGGACTAAAAACTACATATTATTATACGTATCAATGAACATTCCAACTTTATTATAGATAAAACTTTAACGTTATATATATAGTTGTTACAATAGTATATAATAATAGACGGATGTTTAGTCCTGTCTATTTTTGTTAACTACGTTAGAAAAAGTAACATACTGTATAACGCTGGTTCAATTTAATGGTGACACGAGAAAAAAAAACTCAGAAGTAAGACATCATTTAATTTTAATAAAAAGCTATTTACACTAGCCGATTTTATTATAAGATTTATTTGTGGGTATTTGTGCTTTACGCGCTAGTTTTGTTTCCCTGTGTGCTTACTAAGCTTAGTACGAGCTTTTTTAACTTCTGGATCGCGTAAAAGGAACAGCTTCTCTTGGTTTAGCCGCTAGGGGCGCTGGTCCAACTCCATACTTTGAGTTAGTTTTTACGCGATAGAGAAGTTAAAAAACTCGCCCTAGGCACACTAATGTCTGGATACGCTTTGGTCGACATTTCGTAACACATCACACAACATACAACGACATCATAAAGAAATTTCCCATAGACACAGCTCACTGAGTTTCTGGCCGGATCTTCTCAGTGGGTTGCGTTTCCGATTCGGTGGTAGATTCCGCGAAGCACTGCTCTTGCTAGGGTCAGTGTTAGCATCACTCCGGTTTGAGCCCCGTGAGCTCACCTACTAGTTAAGGTTACGCTGAAATAGCCTCTCAAGGCTATCAGCTTAGGTAGAAGAAAAAAATTTTAATTATGCCTACGATTTATGAAAACCGTAGAAAAAAATCTGTACAATAAGTTTTGTTATGAAAATAAATTATAAACACGTAAATCCCAACGTATACTGTATGTTTATAGTATATAAAATCGTGCGTTGTAAATTTCTTTTAACGACATCATTAAATTCAGCCAACGATACTGTATGACGTAAATACTTTAAACATTAGTTTTATTTTACTTATTTATCAAGTCCAAATATGAGCAAATTACATACATACATACATTCATTCGTGAATCAGATACTCTTAACATTCTTTGGCGAACACGCGTAAGTAATCGCAACATCATAACACTCCCACCTGCTCACACTTAGTATACGAGAACGAGATAACATTATCTAATCAACAACTTGTTTTTTTTTTGTATTAGGCCGAAATCACGGGTCAATTTACACGACACGATTTATCAGATACGATTTCGAAATCGTATCCGAATCGTATAATTCAATTTTATTCGACAATGCGCCAAACCGATTTACTATTATTTATTTAGATCTATTAATAAGTTCGCACAACACAATACGGTCATCTGCACTGGAGCAGAAGATCCCCTGCGGAGGAAAAAAAGAATATGAAATCAGTCACAAACAAAAATATATGGTGTCCTTTAGACCACACGACTGAAATAAAACTTCTTTAGCTCCATCCATATGTATGTATATACATATCGACGCTTGAAAGGCAAACGTGACTAAGCGACAATGCGTGAACTTTACAGTAGACTAATTTAAAGTTGAAATACCTGAATAAAAATCTATTTTAACGAATCTAGCTGTAGGATTGAAATGATTTTAACAGACCTAGAAATATTTTTTTTTGCGCATCGAATATGGTTATTGCCTATCATTTATGTACAAATCAGTTATTGTCGCTTAGTCACGTTTGCCTTTCAAGCGTCGATATATAGAATTTATATATGAACATATATAAATTTTCAGCAAATATTTAAATTTATTATGGTTTTCAATAATAGATTAATATTTTTGAATGAGAAATTAATTTGAATAAATTTGAGAGGAAGAGAGAAAGCATAATTGCGAGCGCGCTGTACTCTCTCGCTCTTACAACGTGACACAAACAATAGGCCTGCATTGTGTCTTAGATATACGAAATTTAACTGGCTACGAGCGAAAGAGAGACAAAATATTTGCTCGCACCTATCTCTCTTGTACCTGCAGTAATATACGAAACGTAGCTCTCTCTCTTTCTATCTTCATTAACTTATATCTCCTTGTCAACTCAACTTCGCCTCGCCCGATCACACTTTTCGTAGCTCTCGCTACGTATTAACCAGTTAAGAATGCGTAAAGAAGTTTTACTTCAAAACCAATCGTTTCGTTGGCTCATTGGTTACTGTATGAACTTTTAAATCACAGGTTCTGTGTTTTTATGAAAGATATCCGACATTCGTGAACCATTTGTTATTTTGTTTATTTATATACAGACTTCCATCTCGAGCTATACTCGTGTCATGCGTTTTCAGTGTGCCTAGTCCGAGTTTTTGAAGTGAAAACTTCTTTAGAATCGTTGTGATTTCAAACCGGATGCAACGGAAAAAACGACAGGTAAGAGACACAAATACAAAAATGTGTAGGATGAAGCCAGCAAAGAATGAGACAGAAATATACATATTATTTAATACAGCGCCATCTGTGAGATTTTTTAATACTAACGTGTGTATGAAAGCTCTTGTAGTGAATTTTAATTTAGGATTATACGTGAAATTAAAATATCAATTCACAGAGGGCGCTACCTTACAATTATTTACTAATGACAAAATTTTACATATACTTAAGACGTTTAGGATAATTGTATTTTAATTTTGGAAGGTTTCACTTCTACCACGTGTGAATTGCACACATGTATATTTTTTTTTAACGTTCTCGATAGCGTTAAAGTTAACTCAGATTTGTAAGGTTTTTTTTATTGCTTAGATCGGTGGACGCTCTCACAGCCCACCTGATGTTAAGTGGTTACTGAAGCCCATAGATATCTACAACGTAAATGCGCCACCCACCTTGAGATATAAGTTCTAAGGTCTCAGTATGGTTACAACGGCTGCCCCGCCCTTCAAACCGAAACGCATTACTGCTTCACGGCAGAAATAGGCGGGGCGGTGGTACCTACCCGTGCGGACTCACTAGAGGTCCTACCACCAGAACGTTTGCCTTCATTAGTCACTAGGGGCACTGTTCCAACTGCACACAAATTTGCGTTAACTTTTACGCTATCGAGAACGTTAAAAGACTCGCACTAAGCACACAGATCCCTGTGCTTGTTACGTAAGCACGAGACCCGCAACCAGGGGTCGCTAATGTGCCATCACGATACGCACGTTGTTAGGGAGAGTGCTGCGAAGAGGAGGATGGCGAGTGCGCCGCCAATGACTGCTGTAGGGCCGCCGGCGTCAGCCACTCCCTGCGTCAAACGAGACGGGCATTCAAAGTTAATACCGGAAAGTAAAAATCGTTCGGAGGACAAGAAAAAACGCACCTTAACTTTAATTAATCTATATATGAGTCGACTATTATCAAAGCCGGCAATGTGACTTTTGGACAATTATTGGTAAATCAGAAAAACGAATTATTGACTTTGTATTCCATTGGCAGTCACAAAACTCTTCGGAACGACTTCTTAGATAAATAACAGGTTAACTATTAACCTTTATTTAATGCAGGTTTTGAACCGTATTCTTTGAAGGAGACGATTATATTCAAATCAATCTGTATTGACATATCAATAATTTTTTTTTGTCCAAATGCACAGATTGCTACCTTTGATAATAGACGACTCATATAACGGCCGTCTGGTGTAGTGGTAAGTGACATGGTCACTACACAAGCGGGTCGCGGGTTCGAATCCCGCCAAGGGATGTCATTTGTATGATAAACACAAATGTCTTCTCCAGGGTTATGGATGTATATTAAATATACGTATGTGTATAATAAAAATCTTACATTTATATCCGTTATCTGGTACCTGTAACACAAGTTCTTTACGAACTTAGCACGGGATCAGTTAACGTGGCGTGATTGTTAGTAAATATTTATTATTAGATATATAAAAATGAATTGCCGCTCGTTAGTCTCGCTAAAACTCGAGAACGGCTGGACCGATTTGGCTAATTTTGGTCTTGAATTATTTGTGGAAGTCCAGAGAAGGTTTAAAAGGTGATATAAAAAAGCTCGGAATTATATAAAAACAAACAATTTTGTTTTTCCTTTGATGTGTCTTTTATTTATCGATTAGGGCACTACGAAGTCTGCCGGGTCAACTAGTTATAATTATAATTATTTTTAATAAATTATGTATCTTTTAGTTGATTGGTTTTGTTGATTTTAAGTATGTTTCAATGATACTAAAGTACACATATGGACTTGTTGTTGTTGTCTGAAATAAAATAAATCATTCATTCATTCATTCATTCTTTTGACAGTATTTATGAGAAAAATACTGGTGATACCAAATGATTACATATATTATAACTCAGTTTCGAATATTTTTGGGAATTGTACACTTGATGCGAAAAGACGAATCAACAGACTGTGAGTGATAGAAATATATAATATACTAGCTGACCCGGCAAACGTTGTGTTGCCTTAAATAAGTTTCAAGGGAAATTCTACTGTAGAAAAAAAAACCTCCTTTAACCACATAATACCTCATTATAAACAAAAAAAATATCCAAAAAAATTCACTTAGGGGTATGAAAAACAGATAGTAGCCGATTCTCAGACCTACTGAACATACTATTGATACACAAATAAAACCAAAAAAACATGGCTGAAAAATGTATAGTATTGTATAGCTCTCAAATATATTAGGTGTATAATCTATGATGTATAGTGAGTACGTAAGACAGGAGACCGGCTTCGTCCTCATCCCTACTACGTGATGTTTGCTGGATGAGTGGTGACACCTGGCGGGGATAGCTGATCGATTGATAGTTGATCAGTAGTCGACCGCCGAGGGCGGGAGATCAAATTCAATTTTAAAAAAATCATAATTAAAGGAACTTGATATTATAAACTCTGAATAAGAATTTATCGTACTACAATTATAATATTTGATTGCCATCTTGCAACCTTATTGCGGATCTGTGCATAGAATAAAAAAAAAATTAATCGGAATGGAAAAATAGGGGTTGATCGTATAAGAGTGAAAATTTTGAGTAATATGATTTTTTTTATTTTAAGTCATGACAAAACAAAATAAAAAACTTGCCGAAAAAATTAAAGTTTATAATTAACAAATAAAAAATAGGGGTTGATCATAGAGGGATGAAAAATTGAGAGTAACATCAGATTTTTTATTTTAATTCATGACAAAATAAAAATGAAAATCTTGCCAAAAAAATTAAAGTTTATAATTAACCAATAAAAAATAGGGGTTGATCGTAGAGGGGTGAAAATTGAGGATTGTATGTATTTTTGTATGTTGTATCATAAAAAAACAGAAATTAAAAATTTTGTCTAAAAAATAAAAAATAAAATTTAGGGGTGGACTACCCCTAACATTTAGGGGGATGAAAAATAGATGTTGGCCGATTCTCATAGATACCGGATAAGCACAAAAAATTTCATCAAAATCGGTCAAGCCGTTTCGGAGGAGTATGGCAACGAAAACTGTGACACGAGAATTTTATATATTAGATATATCCACAAAACATAAAAAATCATGGTTACAAACTTCGGTAGACACCTCTGCAGGAATGGAACGCACGAGCTCACGTACGCTAGTCGATTCACCCATGGCGGAATGTCGCGTGAACACAACGCCTGCAGAAACCAAAAATAAAAAATGATCTATGTATCCTATAAATAGTCCATATATTACTGCCGGTAGGACCTCTTGTGAGTCCGCGCTGGTAGGTACCACCACCCCGCCTATTTCTGCCGTGAAGCAGTAATGCCTTTCGGTTTGAAGGGTGGGGCAGCCGTTGTAACTATACTTGAGACCTTAGAACTTATATCTCAAGGTGGGTGGCGCATTTACGTCGTAGATGTTATGGGCTCCAGTAGCCACTCTTAATACCAGGTGGGCTGTGAGCTCGTCCACACATCTAAGCAATAAAAAAAAACAGTCATCGGAGCCCAATTCATCCACGTCACACCTTCCAACCGATATGCTCATCTATAGTGCATTGTCAGAGTTTTTTGCTCCGTACCATTCGGCTTTAGAATGATCTTTTCTCCGGGGTATCCTGGGTTCTATAACAGATCCAACAAGGCCTAAAAGGGGTCCTATGCAATAGCCTCCGATGTGTGCCCCTGGTATTATTAACGTTCTTAGATTCAAAAGTTATACGGTGATCCGTATGCTCATGTATGTACGTGTAGTAGTTTTGAGGGGGTTCAAAATCATGTTCAAAGATTCCGTTACAAACATACATACATACATCTGAAGCTAATAAAAGCATAATAATATTAAAAACGGACCAAAACTCACCATACAAAAGGCTGAAGTGAAATGATTGCAGTTATTGTTCATTAAATGGTATCTGTAACAATCGATATAATAAGTTGTCGTAGCTTAAACCTTCAAGTGCTGAACTTAATATCACACATTTCGCAGAAATTGCAAAGAGGATTTTGAAAAAAAAAAAACATTATTAACAAGTACTTGGACAGTGCGTATCGCAAACCACTCGACCGTAGAAAGGGAATGAACAAAGCGAGCTAGGTCATCTCTCTTACAGCATTCCCTATTACAAGAGAAATTTGATTTAACGATGAAAATGAAGAAAACCACAATACTACACACCGCAACAGAAGTTTCACTTCTTTCACGTGCATAATTTTAAAAAAAATCTTTTTTATGTTTGTGAATTAAGCGGTAGGCAGCGGCTTGGTTCTGCCCCTGGCATTCCTGAAGTCCACGGGCGACGGTAACCACTTACTGCTGTATGCTCGTCTGCCTACGAGGGCAATAAAAAAAAAAAGAATTGTTATCAATTTATTTATTTATTAGAATCATCCGTAAAATATAGGTTACAAGAAAATTGCTTTACAGCTTTCTCGATCGTAAGCACTAAGAACTTTTTTTACGACTTAGAATACATATAAGAAAATAATTTTATTATTATAAAAAAAAACATTATTACCTGTCACCTCTGAATTGCTTCCCTAGTTCTGCGACTAATCTTCTTACTTCCTCCTCGCTGAAATCTGTATATCCTATATGTACACTCTGCCTGTAACATAAACTTTTTTTTTTCCTACCCTACTCTTAGACGGCTATATAAGCCGCGCCAAAAAAGAAACGAATCGAAAATGGCGTCTATGTACCTGCACTGACAGATGGTAAGGTCAACAAATAGTAAATAGTACAGATAGTAAAATAAAGTTGTTTATTATAAAAAAAATAAAAAAGGGTGCGTTTATTTTTATTCAATTTTTTTTTTTTTTTTTAATATTAAATAATTAATAATAAATATTTAACGTTAATAATTTAATAATATTTAGTATGAATTAAATATTAAATAATAATTTTGTCATTTATATTACTAAAAAATGAATGCTAATAACACTTTTTTTAACGAGTGTACATGCGCGAAAGTTCACCTGTGGCTATATTCAGACTCGCCAAGTTACGTCGGTCGTATTGTAATGAACGATTTAGTGGGCAACTTCATTCTGTTAATTTTGTGTCACGGTGCGCGCGCATCGTAAAATTTCACACTCATCAATTTTTCATAACGCGCCTAAAGAAGTATAACTTCAAAAAACAAATGATAATGTACTTTACTTTATGCCCTGGCAGAGGGGGAGGTGTCTCATCTGGGATGCAACTTGCGTAGACACTTTTGCTGCCAGTCATCAAAGTCGCACAACTCGAAAGTGAAAAAACTCGAACTCAACAAAGTAAGAACTGATAATTTTTCTGCGTGCAGTACGCGTCATGTGCGATAAAGACAGCAATAGTTTAGAGTGAGAGCGCATGATCGTCGCCGCCATTTTAGATTCGTTTCTTTATTGGCGCGGCCTATACCAGCATAGACGAACGAATAGATGAGCCCACGGGGCTCTAACTTGAAAAGCAACATATAAGGTGTTCGGTCATCATCATATAATCAAACAACCACTACACATTCTTTGTTATTACGAGACCGGGTCGCGCCAGTTACAATAGAAAAATGAACCCATAGACACAGCCCACTGAGTTTCTCGCCGGATCTTCTCAGTGGGTCGCGTTACCGATCCGCTGGTAGATTCTGCGAAGTACTGCTCTCGCTAGGGCAAGTGTTAGTAACACTCCAGTTTGTGCCTCGAGAGCTTCTTACCTACATGCCAGGGTGAAGATGAAATAGCCTCTCAAGGCTATCAGCATAGGTAGGGAAAAAAACTGAATTTAACAAAATTAAATGAGAATACCATCAATTTGATTTATCTATTTATCAATCCACAGCTAGACAATAGGCCTATAACCTCAATTTGCTCAAAGACAATAATCATGCTTAATTAAGGATAACTCGAAACTACTGGTCGTATCTTGTTCAATGTAAAATAGAACCTCATGAGAACCAAATAGGTAAACAAGAATCAACGGAATCGGTTCATCTATAAAAAAGTTAAGGCTAAAACAAAAAAGTTAAATTTAGGAGGATTCTGAAATGGACAGTCATTTGGACATGTCAATTACCGATGACGTACCTGAATCGAAACTGCTCCCCTAGTTCCCGTTCGTCTCGCGGCGATATCTCGAAGACCCCGGTGAAGGCGTACGGATGACCCCCGTACGCCCATTCCGATCCGTGAACTTGAACACCGCTGTGGAACACACCCAGACCCGCGCCCGCAGTGTACCTAACCACGAATTCCAGTATAGTATTATTAGTACTGGTACTGGTGGTAGGACCTCTTGTGAGTCCGCGCGGTTAGGTACCACCACCCCGCCTATTTATGCCGTGGAGCAGTAATGCGTTTCGGTTTGAAGGCATCCGTTGTAACTATATTTGAGACCTTAGAACTTATATCTCAAGGTGGGTGGCGCATTTACGTTGTAAATGTCTGTAGGCTCCAGTAACCGCTTAACACTAGGTGGGCTGTGAGCTCGTCCACTCATCTAAGCAATAAAAAAAAAAGTTGATTTATGAATAATAAAAGCTTTATTGGCACTATGTTACCACAGTAACACTAAAGCTGTGACTTTTCATTTTTAATTGTGGACTTAGCATGGTTATTGGAGCGGTGACGGAATCGTAAATGCCGCCTTGAGCCGCGAGTTTAGTCTGACTTTTAAACGTCTACCCCACCCTTTAAACCCAAACGCACTGCTTTGCGGAAGAAATAGGCAAGAAGGTGCCTACCCGTGCGGGCTCATAAGACGCCGTAACCCACCAGTAGTTTCGTGTTTAAGGCGAACCTTTTTGCACCGAGCGCGTGGAAGCTATTGCCAGCCGATAAGTACCATAGAGACAAAAACACCATGAGATATAAAATTGAGCAGTTCCAATATTTTCGTCTGACCTCGTTTGTACCACTGGCCACTGGAATACCAGAACGTGATATAGCAGATGCGTTCTTTTGACACACTCAACTCGAGAGATTGCGGATCAAACATGTGACTTGATTGCGAGTTGAAAGTCCGAGTAATAAACACATGGATGTTTATAGTTATTCCAAGAATTCTGGCACGTGCGCAAAGCTGCTAGCTCGTCAGTATTAGGCTGTAGTGCCTAAGGCATTCAGGTAGACTTATTTCATGTATTATAAAAAGGTTATAAAAATTGATACCTAACGTGAATTGAAATTTCTCGAAAAGTAGTCTTAACCCTTTGCACCAGAGTCTTCTTTCGCTCACAGGAGCGTTATAGTAATAAATGCTTCATATTTCAGATATAGCAAACCTATTAACACTGAGAGTCAGCTCTGAAGAGCAGGGCTTTAGTTTGTATTTTTCTTGAAACGTGATATAACGATATTGCTATTGCCCTAAGTTGAGCTTACAATAGCTACCTATTGTCCAATTACAGGGGTCGATAGACAAAAAAAAGATTAGATAGAAAATCTCAACGCGACAATCTTAGCCCACTTTGAGACATGATGTCGTAAAACAAGTTACATATATAAAATATCAACCGGATCAAAACAGGAACGCATGGCTGATTCACGGAATAATTAGCCGGTATACCATCCATCAGTAATTATCCTTTTTTTATTTCGCCGGGCGGAAACCAAAAGACCCAAATAGATGGTCTGACCAAATTCGCTCAATTCTCGACACAAAGTTGCATGATGCTCTCCATGAAGCAAGAACGAAAACATATGGAGAAGCAGAATCAATTATTAGGAGGGGAATTATCACTACCGAGAGTCGTTTTCCTCATTTCTACGAGAAAGACAATGCGAGGAGGATCCAAGAAGATGAAGATTCTGATCGAGATCCTTCATAAATTTACTATCTTAAAGCATTTCATTGTGTTATTTAATAAAAGACTGCGAAAATCTAAGGACGTTGCATACTATACAAGATAATGTAAAAGGCAACAAGCATATGACATATTGACAAAAGAACCCCGGTAGAGATTTATTAATATCATGAAAGCTACTCATAAAAGTATTATTAAGTATTACATGTCCGTCGTAAAACTGCCCAGTCGGGATATCGAGAGCTTTTAGATGGTACTTCTCTGAATAATATCTCTAGTGTAGTAATATGATTTTTTTGAAATAGGGGGCCACTCCCACAGATGAATCGTTTGGTTGGCGTGGCTGGAATGATATCATGGTCCTATCAATTTAATGTGCACGTCTTATCAGTTCAACACTGCGTGCTTGTACACAAACTTGAATAGCATAAGGTTGTATGATCCTCTTTGTCACAGGGTTATAGCTACGATATTGAGTCTTCAAAGTTATGTAAATTTATAGTTTTATGTGGCGGTTAAATTTAAGGTTTTTGTGGAATTTTCAGTTACCTAAAACAGTTAAACCGGGTATTCATTTGACAATTTGACTTGCTCATTTGGTAACGGTTTGGCCGATTTAAGCCATCGGAACCGATTGTATGCGACTACTTTAGTCGTCTTGGGTTGAATTATAATGTCTTTTCATACACAAAAGGGCACAACGAAAGTTTTTATTTAAGACGAACACAAAATATACAAAGAAGGAGAAAGTACACAAGAAATAGATAGTCCAAGCAACACAAGCAGTACACGAAACAAAAAGCAAAAATTATAAAAGGCGTAGAACAGAAAAGATAATACGGGATGCGCGCTCGCAAGTCAGATTTCGACTTGCGAGCGCGCATCGGGTTTGATCAACGCTACGCTAAGACTGTGTCACTCCTCGACTTACGCGTACTCTTTTGCTTCGTTACGATTTATTGCTTTCACCTATTTTGTATTATTGTGTTTGAACTTGCTACCGCTTTATCTGTGCCTTCTGTACTCCGTAATTTCTCCTTCCTAATATTGTTATATCGTCTGTGATTGGAAATAAACTGTCCATCCAATTACGGACTCGTTATTGTGCCGCCCGGCACTGGTGACCTTACAACCACCATCAACGACAACTAAAACTACCAGCTTTCTTGTAGCGAATCGACCAACAGGCAGGCTCAAAATAATAGGTGTGCTTAGAATCGATTCACATCTTTCAAAAGTGTTCTTTTTAATGAGCTGCGGTGACTTTTCTTCAGTTCTCGAGTTAGCGTCCTTATTGCGTCTCTACCAACCAGCCATAGTTATCGCTTATCAGACGGGCGCGGCTATTCCAATAAAATACCTAATGGCTTTTGTATATGGTGTCAATAATTCTTAACCTAATAAATATCATTTTGCTATCAGGTAAATTTGGTTGTAGGATCTTAAAGACTTTAAAAGTCCACTTCATCCACACAACCAAACTCTTATTTATATCCTAAATCAATCTCGGGACAAGTTATTATCTATATAATATATATATATTTTTTTTTTGTTCTGTACGTACCACAAGCATTCACGAATAACTTGTTCAATAAGTGCACCGTGAAACAAAAAGCAAAAGTACAAAATTTACAAATTTGTATAGTGATTTTGCGACAGAAAAACCATCACGTACCGCCCTATCACCAAAAATAAACTTATTTTAATCTTGTATGTTTCTTCCAAAGCGATAAACTGGAAGAAGGTCAGAACAAAAACCTAACTAATCTTTTGAACTGTTCTTGTTTGAACTATAGTTAACGAATCTTAAATCAAAGCTAATTAATAACATTGCCTTAACCTAATTAACTTTGGTATCGAAATTCTGTTGTAACACGCAAAGCTCACGGAGTTACTAGCCCGATCTTCTCGGTGGGTTGCGATTCCGATCCGATGGTACATTCTGCGAAGCACTGCTCTTTAAGTAGCTACTGTTAGCAAATTCTCTCAGGTTGAGTCCGTGAGTTTATTTATTATTATTTTTTATTGCTTAGATGTGTGGACGAGCTCACAGAACACCTGGTATTAAGTGGTTACTGGAGCCCATAGACATCTACAACGTAAATGCGCCACACACCTTGAGATATAAGATCTAAGGTCTCAGTACAGTTACAACGGCTGCCTTACCCTTCAAACCGAAGCGCATTACTGCTTCACGGTAGGAATAGGCGGGCCGGTGGTACTTACCCGTGCGGACTCACAAGAGGTCCTGCCACTTTTCCCATATGGGCATAACCTTTAAGGCTACCAGCGAATAGGTAGGGAAGAATAACACGCAAGGGCCTTGATTGAAGGGCCTTTGGGCACTACAAGGTTTATTTTGAGATGTCTGCTCAAAAGGTACCGTTGACTTCTCGACCACTACGTCACTGGGTCATTAGACCTTAACGACCCAGACACGAGGCCATCTCGGTCAAGCGCAGTTTTAGTTGAAATCTAAGCCTGTTTTTTCTGCTATAGTGAATTTAAACTAGTATTTGGAGGTCGGTATATATATTTGCTTATATGTATAAAGTCAAACGCGTATTCCTTTCCTACAATAAAAGCGCATGTGTTTTTTTTTAAGCTTCCTTTCCCTTCTTTCATGATGATGATGATAATGAATGATTCACATTCCGGATTTACAAAATCGATTTACGAAATCATGTTTCGTTGCGTGTCAAATGGGGAACAGCATCATCGATTCTACTATAATATATCATCTGAATATATGCTCACGAAAATCCGAGTCAGGTTTTTATATAAGAAATATATATTAGTTTAAAAAAAACAAAAAAAATACGCTTTTGCTTTTCTGGATATTATCAGAATAACCCTTCTACTCATATCTGTTGATAAAATATTTGTAACCATGCACCCTACGCTTTTTATACAATAAAATATTTTTTTCTTACAATATTTTTAATTCAAATTTATTAAAATTCATTTTCTATTTTATAGTTGGATTTTCTATAAAAGCGTACTTTTTTCAGTTTTTTTAAGCTATTTTTTATTTTTTTATATTGAATTGTCATCGGTCCTTAATAAGTATACCAAATTTCGAGTTAATCCGACATTTTCAGGTCAAAATCATGTTCAAAGATTCTGTTACAAACATACATACATAAGTCTGAAGCTAATAAAAGCGTCTTAAAAAAAAACAATAAAGTCTTAGTTTCATCGTCTTGACTAAGTAGGAAGGATTACGATGAAATTTTATTCACATCAAACATTTTCACTCACCAATTCGTCCAATACATATCGTAAACGTTGAGGACCACGGTCGCCTGTCCGGGCCGAGGGTGCTGGGAGTCTGAACGGCGCGATAGCAGCGACATGCAAGACGGGAACATGGCGCAAATACCGCACGACTAATAAAATAATAAAACACAACAGTTTAGCCAATTACAGGTTTATTACTGGTGGTAGGACCTCTTGTGAGTCCGCACGGGTAGGTAGGTAGGTACCTTGCCTATTTCTGCCGTGAAGCGGTAATGCGTTTCGGTTTGAAGGGCGGGGCAGCCGTTGTAACTATACTTGAGACCTTAGAACTTATATCTCAAGGTGGGTGGCGCATTTACGTTGTAGATGTCTATGGGCTCCAGTAACCACTTAACGCCAGGTTGACTGTGAGCTCGTCCACCCATCTAAGCAATAAATAAAACAAAGCCAAAAAAAAATCAATAATAACATTCACAAAAAAAAAAAAAAAAATCATTACTGAATTATTGTGTAACATATCAAGAGGTGAAAGGGTATATGGTTCAAGCGACATTCCGCTTAATACGCGACATTTATCTTTGTAATTATAGGTCCGTTTTATTTGGTATTAGTACATATCAATAATTCGACGTTTTTAATTGAACTTCAACTATTTTTAACCTATTCAAATATCTTTTTTTTTTTTTTGGGTCAGGAGGAAATCGCCGGACTTCCGCCCTCCACTGGGGACGGCGGGCGGAGCATGTCGGAGTCGAACCGACTAAAACCTCCTGTCGCTCAACAACCAACGTCCAAACCTCACATGAGACAGAACTCATGAAAAGGCAAAGGGGGGAAAGTGAAGTGTTTAGTGCGGAGCACATCTCTCCCATCACCCTCCCCCTCGGGACGCCGGACTTGCGTCGTCAAAGAAGTTTTTTTGTTATCTTATTTTTTTCCAAATTTCAAACTTTAAATAGCGCTCCTGTAATGTTGCAAAAATATCGCTTAACCCAAAAAGTCTTTCACCCCTCAACATATAAGTTTAAGAAGGTGTGTGTTTATATATAAACGTTAATTCACCTTGAAAAATAGACAATAGGAATGACGATAAATGTTAAAGATTGCTATTTTTTAATATTAATATTTTTTTGGAAACTGATTTTATGTACATCTCTATTAAAATAAATTGACACATTCTTTATACACGGGTGGAAATAAATTCAAATTTACATTAAGAGGTAAAACTTTGCTATAGAATTTTCAATTTCATTCACCTTTTTTTTATAATTTTTAGCATCGATGCATCAGATAAGTAAAGTATTTTAATACATCAATTATATAAATACTATATTATTTATCTACACACCAAAAGCATTTTTTTTTTATTGCCGACAGCAGCACTTGACAAATACTATAATGCAAATTAACTTTGTAAAACTATTTAATCTGTGGTAGACTTTTTGGCGGGAGCGCCAGGAGTGAAGTTGTGTGTATTGTTTTATTTTGTCTATTTAGTGTTTCTTCAGGTTTAAATGTGTAATAACGGTGGTTTATTAACTGTTTAATATCTGTGAAAGTGCACAAATGTGGGAAAATGAAACAAAACCGCTGAACGTAACTTCTCGGGATCATCCAAAAAGTCCACTAAAAAAATCTCAGTAAATGACCACCGTTTTACTGTAATTATATGTCATCCCATATCATCTCATCTCATTTCATTTCATCCCAGATGATTAATGTCTCAAATTAACCATCTTCATTTCACTTCATATTATCATTTTTTGTAAAAGTAAGAATATAAATTAAAATAAGACATGACTTAAAGGTCGTAGTATAACCTGGTAGGTCATAAAATACCTTAAAAAAAAAGCTAGTATACAGAAATACATCTCATCAAGATCAAAAGATAAAGAACGTAAGTTTTTAATTTGAACAAGGTACTCATATTTTAGTTTATCTTGCTTAATGGGATAGAAATATCATTTAAGAAAATTGAGAAAATTACATACATAGTAACGTCATTAAAGTCATTCTTCTATTTTGGAGGGAAAACAGAATTGTTTTTTTTTAAATCGTAGATCTGGCAACACTTAAATTTAGCCAAAAAAAAAAAACGTTTGGACTCCTAATAAAAAAATCTAGAGAAGTTTTCATAACATTATGTTTGTCGTCGTTTGTTTTAAAATTACAGTTATTTAAAATTTACCTGAAGCGGCTTGTAAGTACGATAATTTATATATTTAATACGTGAAGCAAAAACTTTGTATCCCTTTTTACGAAAATTGCGTGAAGGAGTATGAAATTTTCCACACTTATAGAGAATATAGAGAAGAAGTGCACAATGCTAATATTTTTTTTAAATAATGCATAAAAGATACATTAAATCAATAAAGAAAACATTATACACACTACCATGTATTTGACACATACACGCATGCATAATATTTATTTATTGTCAAACTTTTGTTCTTGACATCTATGGTCAAATTGAGAATAGATTAAATATTGTTTGTCTTTATTAATATTTTTCTATAGTGTAGTCTTGGCGTTGAAAATACAATCTTAATAGTGTACAAAGTTACAATTCCAATTAATTATAGTCGAATTTCGACTACTGCGGGACCTCTAGTATATTCTAAATGCCTAACAAGTATGAAGTCAGTTATCGTAATATCCTGATATTTGTATATGTGTGAGTGGATGTCTGAATGTGTGTGTTTTGTTGGTGTTCAATTTAACTCTTATCGTAAAGAACAAGAAAACAATATAATAGTCTTTCTTGTAGAACATGGCACTAACATTTACGTATTGACATTGAAAGCTATATCCGTGATTAAGATAACGATGTAATTAAAACGTTATGATCACGACAATTCATTGATAAATGATAAGATTCGAATGACACCAAATTATTAATCAAAAATCCAAAAATAAAACGTGTTATCTGAAATTACTGTTACTCAGCTTGATCCGTGTTTTGAAGAATTGTTTGAACTTATCTTATCTTATGTAGGCATTTATTTTAAGATCTATCACCATCTTCGTCGAGTTCGACGAGCGAACTAATCCGTAGGCACAGCCCACTGAGTTTCTCGACGCAAATTCTCAGTGGGTGGCGTTTTCGATCCGGTGGTAGATTCAGCGAAGTACTGTCCTTGCTAGGGCTAGTGTTAGCAAATTCTCTCACGCTGAGCCCGTGAGCTCAACAGTATACGTCACTATATTTCGTATTAACTACATGTGAACATATCTACATACATACATTCTCTTTTGTATATATCGATTATGTAGTGAAGTATAAGACTCCCCGCGCACTAGGCAGCCTGGTTGCCGCAGCCAGACCAATATATGGCGTTGTATGGGAGTCCCCGCACATAAGCAGCCCAGAACTCTTGGCTGCGGCAGTCAATACAACGCGGCTGTCGCACGGCAGACAGAGCGAGTGTTGGTGAATTTATGTGGCTGCTGTCAGTCCCCGCGCACTTGCTGTAGCAGCCAATGCGTGTTCGTTTTGCTAAATCTTATACCTTTAAACGAGCAATTCTTATATACCTATATAATCTGAATCTCGGAAACGGCTCCAACGATTTTCATAAAATTTTGTATACAGGGGATTTCGGGGGCGATAAATCGATCTAGCTACGATTTATTTTCAGAAAATGTTGTTTTATTCATGTTTTCAATTACCAACCCTTCCCGACATCTATTGGCGAATAATAGTACTATTTTTCTTAATTGAGGGCAACTAACCGCTTTAAAGACAAGATGGCGTTATCAAAAAAAAAAAAAAACGATCATCATCTAGTGTTAGTTATATGACACAGTATGCTTGTACAATCTCTTGTATTAAAAAAAACCGGTCTGGGTTTGTATGAAAACCTTTAAAATAGTTACAGAGTAGTGCCGTTCTAAATAAAGAGGATGAATCCAGTGTCTTTTATTTTCTTTGCGTTTTTTACAAGATGAAGTCCAAATCGCTCGACGAAACGATCATAAGTGGGCGTCGATTGACTTCTATAACGGGCTGCTCAAATATTTCGGTTGCCGCAGCCAGGCTGCTTAGTGTGCGGGGAGCCTTATACTCTTGACAGATTTTTGGCAATGGTTCGATTGTTATTGACGACTTAAGTAACCGCATTGAGAGCCGTATACTTTGTATGGTAGCGTAAATGTGAACGACATCTCTAAAGAAAATGTTCACGGTGAGCAATTTCATTTTCATACAAACACAATGAATAGCGCGCAAGTCCATGGAATCTTCCTTATCGGTGTAAAATGTCAATGACATTTAAGCCTTTCGCGGTAGCGCTTCGGCTTAACGTTAAGTCGCTTGTGAGTATTAGGTTTAAAACTGTATTAAATGGTTTATGCAGTATGGTCACCAGTACTGGGACCGCTTTTAAAATCGTGCAAGCCGGATCCGGATAGGTCCGCGTCCGATGGCGGGGGTCCGAGTAGTGGACGATAGCCAGTGCGGTACCCACCGGTCACCGTCCTCGTCGAAGCCGTCGCTTGCGACGAAGGGCTCGACGAGTGAATTAACCCATAGACACAGCCCACTGTGTTTTTCGCCGGATCTTCTCAGGGGGTCGCGTTTGCGATCCGGTGGTAGATTCTGCGAAGCACTGCTTTTGCTAAGGCCAGTGTTAGCAACACACCCGGTTTGAGCCCCGTGAGCTCATCTACACGTCAGGGAGAAGCTGATATAGCCTCTCAAGGCTATCAGCGTAGGTAGGACAAAAAAGCGGTACCCTGGGTTCGAACATGGCAAAGGTTGGAAACCCTATAACACACAGGTACAGGGATAATGTGAGCGCTGCCCCGTTCTAGCACCTTATTATTCAAAAAGTAAAACTGTGTAACTTGTATTCGTGCAAGCATTTTCCCCCCCCCCTAAATATTAGCTTCCTACTCCGACCCTGTTTGTCCTCGGGTAATGTTCCAGAACAATCCACGGCCGTGATGAAACTTCGTCGGGAACGTGGCATTTCGGATTTCAAAAGCGATTCACAGCTCAACGTTCCTTTGTTCTCTGCGAGTACAACTTGTTTTGCTTTAATATTTGCGATAAATTCATTAAAGGCTTCAAATTAGTCTGAAAAGTTTCGAATTGGTACTATAGAAAATTGGTGGGTGGTTTTTTTTGTGACATCAAGGATTTTTATTTTTTAATGCTTTGATGGGTGGACGAGCTCAGAGCAGAGAGAGTTGTTGAGTGGTTACTGGAGCCCATACACATCTATAACGTAAATGCACCACCCACCTTGAAATATAAGTTCTAAGGTCTCAGTACAGTCACAACGGCTGCCCCACCCTTAAAACCGAAATGCATTACTGCTTCACGGCAGAAATAGGCAGGGTGGTGGTACCTACCCGGGCCGACTCACAAGAGGTCCTACCACCAGTATTAATAGCATACCTTTCGAAAAAGAGAAAAAATATAATAAAATATTATATAAATACATAATCAAACACACATATATACATAGACATACAACGTCCTAACATAACATACCAACTCACAATTTCTTATGAACGATAACAATATATTTTAATTTCGAACACTTAGATGCGTGTGTTTGCAAATATTATCTATGTTATACTTATGTATTCTATAATAAATATTTCGTCTCTGAATAAATAAGGACACTGGGGTTGTTTTCAAATTTGGAGCTATAAGCGAGTTATTTCATTTAATTCTCATAGCCTTAATATGTTACCGTAATTATAAGTACAGTAAATTTGTTGTCATGACAACAGGCATGTAGTCCTATAACTATATATTCGTAAGCACTGTTACATTAGGAGTTGTACATTAAAAACTACCCCAAATCTCTCATTCGTATAACTGGTTCGAAATTCAATTTCTAACTTGTTTGCTATCTTTCCAGTAATGCGTGTTGAAATTCGGCAATATTATTTAGTCAGTATATAATACAATAATAAAGGAAAATTAACTGGATATTAGAACATTATTAAAAACAAAATAAGTACGATTTCTAAGCTTTTTAAGAAAGTTCCTATTTAAATTGTCATCCGTGTTGGCGTTATCAAATGCGTAAAATGAAAAATATAAAAGAAACTAATGTATAAATATCTATAGTGGTTTTTACGGATGTTCCATTATAACTACTGAACCATGCATCCGATTGACTTCAAACTTGGTATCCATTTAGAATATACACGTACTTAATGGATAGGCTAATATTTATATGAGTATTGGACTCCCTAATAATAATGAAAATAAATAACAATGTTAATTTTAAATGCCCAACGAAGCGGGCGAGTACGGCTGTATTGTATAATATTATCAATAAATGAATGCAAATTGACTTGATTGTGATGAAGCATTTTTTTAAATTCTGAACATGCCTAAATACAAAAAAAAAGTACATGGAAAATTAGAGAAAGTTTAATTTCATGAAATCGTTACTTTTTTGGGACGCAAAATTGAAAACCACCCACTGAATTGCTGATATACAGATAACACGATGTTCGCATTCGGCTCGACGCAGATTACGACAATGGATAAAACAAATGAGGTGGCAAAACGTTTGGAGTGTTGTTATGAAAAAAAAAAGGCCACATTCATTTATTCTGAATACCTAATTATGAATACCTTTGAAGTGTTCGTGTATAGTTAGTTAGTAGAACATTAGAAAATACGTGACGCAATCAGTCAGTATAGTTTAGGAGCTGCGTGATATAATTTTCTATTTTGTTTTTTATTATTATTATTTCGCGTTTAATAAACTGTTTTTGTAGGTAGCTTAAATTAGCGAACGATCTTTCGGGCTATCTATGGGCTTAGTGCGAGTTTTTAACGTTCTCGACAGCGTAAAAGTTAACTCAAATTTGTATGGAGTTGGAACGTTTGCCTACGTTTGCCGCTAAGGGCGCTGTTCCAACTGCATACAAATGTATGGAACATACGGTACAAAATACAGAGGGAACCGATGTCCCTCCGCAGACCTAGAGGTTCCAAGCGATCCGTGAGAATGGGACTATCGACAATCCGAACGGCCCTCCTCTGTATGGAGTCAAATGGAAGAAGCTGGTATTTGGGAGCCCCGGCCCAGAGATGGGAGCAGTACTCCACGCGAGGCCGCACTTGTGCTTTATAAAGCAAAAGCCTTTGTCGGCGGCGTGAAGTACCGCTTCGCTCTGTTGAAGACTCCCAGCATTTTGGACGCCAACTTGGCTTTGCCTTCCAAATGACTCCAAAACTGGACATCGCTCGAAATCTCGACCCCAAGTATCCCGATACTCTCGGAAGGCTACAGAGATACTCCTTGGAATTGCGGCGCCATGACAAAGGGGTCCTTCTTCGCAGTGAACGCGCAAATTTGTATCTTTAACGGGTTGAATTGAACCAAATTCAATTCACCCCATTTGGAGACTCGCCCCAGAGAGTTCTCCACTTCAGACACAAGTTTTGATCGTCTCTCTTACACCACGCTCCGAGACAGACTCTGATGGCCGATATATCGCGCATCCCCCGTGCTGTCATCCGCATAGCAATGCATGCCATCAATAGACAGCATGTCATTGATATACAGGATGAAAAGCGTGGGGGAGAGCACCGAACCTTGTGGAACGCCAACGTTAATGGTCATGGTATCAGAACAATCACCGTCTACAACGACCGTGATGCTCCGCCCATCCAAAAAGCTAGCGATCCACTTGCAGAGACCCTCGGGGATTCCGTAAGATGGTAGCTTCGATAGAAGTGCCCTATGCCAGACCCTGTCGAAGGCCTTCGCGATATCAAGGCTCACAGCAAGAGCCTCGCCCTTGCTCTCCAAGGCTTCAGCCCACCTGTGAGTAAGGTATACAAGAAGATCGCCAGCTGAGCGACCGTGACGGAAACCGTACTGTCGGTCACTGATCAGCTGGCGATCTTCAAGATAGCAACGTTAGCTTCGTGTTAGCAACATCGTCAGGTTTGAGCCCCGTTAGCTCACCTACTAGTTAAGGTTACGCTGAAATAGCCTCTCAAGGCTATCAGCTTATATAGGAAAAAAAAGCACACCTAATGGGCTCATCTGATGGTGAGTGGTTACCGTCGCTCAAGGACATCAGCCAAACCAGGGGAACAGCGAGGCCGCTGCCTACTGAAATTCCAGTTTACAAGTAACGTTAGACTAGCTCTTAGACAACTTTTAAAATTAAGCAAAAACCGACTTAAACAAACGCAGAAGAAGGAAACAAAAGTGAGTTGCTTGTACATGCAAATGAATACATTTACTGAAGGACAGATGTTACGATACTAAGTTGTAACAACTACATAAATTAAATGTACTGAATTAATAAAGAACTAGAGGTCCCGCAGTAGTTGAAATTCGACTATAATTAATTGGAATTGTAAGTTTGTACACTATTATGATTGTATTTTATACTTCTATAATCACAAATTTCGCCAAGACTACATTATAAAAAATATTAACAAAGACAAACAATATTTAATCTCAATTTGACCACAGACGTCAAGAACAAAAGTTTGACAATAAATAGTATGCATGCGTGTGTGCGTCAAATACATGGTATGTAGTGTGTGTAATGTTTTCTTTATTGATTTAAAGTATCTTTTATGCATTATTTAAAAAATATATTAGCGTTGTGCACTTCTTCTCTATATTCTCTATAAGTGTGGAAAATTTCATACTCCTCCGTCCGCGCAATTTTCGTAAAAAGGGATACAAAGTTTTTACTTCACGTATTAATATATAGAAGATACAAGAATGTTTTGAATATCTATATTTAAAGTTTAAATTATGAAATAGATCTCATTACAAAAAAATATCTCCAGCAATTTGAATGGGGTAAACTTAATTGAAGTTCAATTAAAAACATCGAATTGTTGATATGTACTAATACCAAATAAGCGCACCTTTAATTACAAAGATAAATGTCGCGTATTTAGCGGAATGTCGCTTAAACAAAATATCCTTTCATCCATCGATGTGTATGGGATAATAGAAATAGGATAATAGAAAGCGTTACCGATTTGTCGGTAGTTATAAAATTATTTGGTCTATAATGTTTTTTTTTAAATATTTCAACTTTAAATGCGACTTTAAAGCCACGAAGTCACTGCTTAATAGCAAAATAATATGTTCGTAATTTCTTGGAGGCTTTAATCCTATTATATTTTTGGGGCTGCACTATCTACGTAATTAATAAATAATAATTAAAAGCTTATCGATAATAATCGCATCGCTTGAAAACGTCTAGGCAGATTCAGGACTTTTTGGTCTTCAAAAGTTCACAATCGGCAGAAATGACGTTATCAGAAAAAAAATATTGAAAATTTAACAGAATCCAATAGGTCAGCGAGTTCAATAAAAACCTATGGCGGATTTTAAGCGAAAAAAACTTACGTTTTTCGGTTTTATTGTTACATTAATTTTCTTTCTCATATTCACGAAGAAAACACATATCTAGTTAACACTTTTTCACGTAACAAAGACAGGTTGTGCTTCATGAGCCGTGTAAGCTCACCTACCAAGCCGTGCGTATTTACAATAGCCCTTCGAAGCCACCGGCTGTTATATAGGAACAATAAAGAAAAAACAAGAAACAATTGTTACACAAACTCGGGACACAACCACACTGCTTCCGTATTCAACACCGACTGTTGACAATCAACTGACATGTGCGTAAGTAAAGCTAGGTTTACAAATGCAAACACGCTTCTTGGGATGACGATAATCCGCGCTCACATGCGAGATAAATTAGGTTCGCTAATGAGTCAAACATTGGTCCGAGTGCACATCACTATTGGAGGCACAATTTGAGCATTATTAACAGGTTGACTGCCACGCAGGTCATGCCCTACGCGGCGTCAGAATATCTAGTAGACCCTGGGAAAGACGAATCCGTGCCCACTGAGTTTCACGCCGGATCTTTTTAGTGGGTCGCGATTCCGATCCGGTGGTAGATTCAGCGAAGCACTGCTTTTGCTAGGGCTAGTGTTAGCAACCTCGTCAGGTTTGAGCCCGGCGAGCTCACCTACTAGTTAAGGTTACGCTGATATAGCCTCTTAAGGCTCTCAGTTTAGGTAGGAAAAAAAAAGCTAACTTTTACGTTATCGAGAAAGTTAAAAAACTCGCACTAAGCACACTGATGGATCCGTAAGGACGTGGCTTTTAATGTACCTACCGAGTGTTCCATTATACTGAGATGAAACCGCCGCTGTGACCCGACAATTGACCGTTTAACGAATCAACCGGGACGCAATTAAAGTGAACGACTCGTATAGTATTTACAGTTTTATTTTAATTATTTAATACTAGCAGCCCGCTCCCGCTCCGCTCGGGTCTTTAACAAAAATTTCAACGATATTTTTCACGTTGTTTTATTTTTAAAAATAAAAGAACACTTATTGCGGCATAACTATAACATATAATAAAAAACTATAGTCAGACATAATAATATGCTGGCGCGACACTTTTTGTAAATAATAATGTGTTCTACAAAGTCATAGTACATTATTTTATTCTATCTATATATAAAAATGAATTGCTGTTAGTTATTCTGGCTAAAACTCGAGAACGGCTGGACCGATTTGGCTAATTTTGATCTTGAATTATTTGTGGAAGTCCAGAGAAGGTTTAAAAGGTGAAAAAATATGAAAATGGACCAGTCATATAAGAGAACATTTGATTACGTCTACTGCCCGTATCTTTAGACGTTTCGTCAAATATTCCTCCACTCTTAACTCATCCGATGACACTCGAGCATTCCACCCAAACTTACTCGAGTTTGGTTTTTTTTAGTCGACCATTACATCATTCCTCAACTCTACTCGAATGAGGTAGAGCCGTGGTATTGCATCACCATGACGTCATCAGTTTGAGGAATTTTTTCCAAGGACGTTTGAGTGGAGTTAATTTTTTACGACTAAGCATACCAAAACGCGCGTTGGAGGTTGAGTCGAGTCGAGTTAAGCTCGTGTGAATGACTAAAGATACAGGGGTACGACTTTCGACAAACGAAAATAGGTACATTGTAATTATTTGATCGAGACGAAAATATATGAATGTCTGAGGGTGCAAGATAAAGAACGGAAGCCACAGAAATAATTGAGGAGCCAGCGCGATTACGTTTCTAGATAATACGCGACAGGTCACACGGGAACAGATAAGAACGCGGTCTGAAAATGTCCTCTGGCTTGGCAACCCATTTAGTTTCTCGCCGGATTTTCTTGGTGGGTCGCGATTCAGATCAAGTAGTAGATTTTTTTTATTGCTTAGATGGATGGACGAGCTCACAGCCCACCTGGTTTTAAGTGGTAACTGGAGCCCATAGACACGTACAACGTAAATGCGCCACCCAACTTGAGATATGAGATCTAAGGTTTCAGTATAGTTACCACGGCTGCCCCACCCTTCAAACCGAAACGGATTACTGCTTCACGGTAGAAATAGGCAGGGCGGTTTTACCTACCCGTGCGGACTCACAAGAGGTCCTACAACCAGTAATAACGCAAATTATAATTTTGCGACTTTGATTTTTATTACACGATGTTATTCCTTCACCGTGGAAGTCAACCGTGAAAATTTGTTAAGTACGTATTTCATTAGAAAAATTGGTACCCGCCTGCGGGATTCGAACTCCGTTGCATCGCTAGATACGAATGCACCGGACGTCTTATCCTTTAGGCTACAACGACTTTAGAGAAGAACTGCCCTTGTTAGGACTAGTGTTTTTTTTTATTGCCCTTGTAGGCAGACGAGCATACGGCCCACCTGATGGTGAGTGGTTACCGTTGCCCATGGACTTCAGCAATGCCAGGGGCAGAGCCAAGCCGCTGCCTACCGCTAAATCCGTCAGGTTGAGCCCGTGAGAGCCCCCTAAACTACCAGCAAATAGGTAAGCCAGCATAAAAAAAGAAACAAGGCTCCCGTCCTATTCTACAGTTCCAAAGGTCGCCATACGCAGTATTTTTAGAAGCGACAACACAAAATTCGAAGTAAACAAATCAGCGCACCCGTTTCCAGTGAATTATTTATGAACGACATCAGACACTAGTTCAAAGATCATGTTACGATTTATTGAAAACGATATGCATTCTATCGCTTCAGGTAACTCACTGGGGGGCTTTAGGGCATACCTATCGATCACTATAGTAGAACACAAGTATAAACCAGTTCAAACTAGTAATTTAAATAATAACTTACTTACAGTGGTTTAAAAACTGGTAGTAAGACGTCTTGCGAGTCCGCGCAGGTAGGTACCACCACCCTGCTTATTTCTGCCGTAAAACAGTAATGCGTTTCGGTTTGAAGGGCGGGGCAGCCGTTGTAACTATACTGAGACCTTAGAACTCATTTCTCAAGGTGGGTGGCGCATTTACGTTGTAGATGTCTATAGGCTCGGAGTAACCACTGAATACCAGGTGGGCTGTGTGTGAGCTCGTCCACCCATCTAAGCAATAAAATTAAAGAATACTCAAATCAGTCCAGATCAGTGTAAACGAGTTATTTTAATAATACCTTACTTACAGTGTTATAAAACTTACGAAAATAATTACTTTCACATCGGTTAAGATACTACTGTTCCTTCGTATCCAATGTATACACAGTTAACCTTGACATTAATGCTATTATAATTACCGTGGGAAGGCAATGGATAGGAGACCACCGGTGATAGTCCGTCTTGTGAGTCCGCACGGGTACATATGTATACTAGTTGTTTGATATCAGTTTCTGCTATTTGATAACAGTTGGCGTTAGTCGACATAACAATATTGTAGTCATACCCGATCCTGTAGACCAATTGGTAAACAGTCGACGTCGCCCTAAACACGTTATACGGTGCTTTTAGGTACCTCAAGCACCGGTCACTGTCCTCGTCGAACCCGTCGCTCGCGACGAAGGGCTCGACGAGTGAATTAGCCCATAGATACAGTCCACTGAGTATCTCGCCGGATCTTCTCAGTGGGTCGCGTTTCCGATCAGGTGGTAGATTCTACGAAGCACTGCTCTAGCTAGGGTCAGTGTTAGCAACACTTCCGGTTTGAGCCCCGTGAGCTCACCTACACGTCAAGGAGAAGCTGGAATAGCCTCTCAAGGCTATCATAGGTAGGAAAAAATGTAGTTTAAAAACTAATAAAAAATACGTTTTAAGATTGTTTTATTTTTTTATCCCGGTGGATATTAGGCTAATTTAATCAAATTATTCCATTGTGATCAGCGGTCGTGATCCGTATGCAAGTTACGTTGAAAGATTCCGTTACATAAATAAATGGATAGAAATATTTAGGCTAATAAAAGCGCATTAAAGAAAGTTTATACATACTTATAGCCCGTTTTAAAAAACCCAACCTATATGGAAAACACTGCAGTAAATGCATGATTGCCTCCCGTGTCGGTTGCTATATATTTGGAATAATGTCGATAAATCGACCCTATTAATGCGTGTAAAGTGCGGAGCGTCGGTAAGCCGACTATTTGCGCAGATTGAGTATAGGTATTAGTTATAGACCTGTACGAACGCAGAACCAATCTAGGCAAGCACTCACCTGCTCCTCGTCTAACTAACCTTTATAATAATCTAGTCAGAAAAGCTGAAAACCTTGACATATTTGGCGATTCCCTTCCAATATTCAGGAACAAAATTATAAAAAGCTGTTGTTGAACCTCAGCCTCAGCCTTGGTCTGAGTTCGGGTATTACTGTCCTTGTTGTCTTTCTTTTTTATTATTATTAGTATTGTTAAAACTCTAAAACTCTGTTGATATATTAATGTAATGCATGCTGTGATTGCCTCTAATTAGAGTTACAGTTATCAATTGCTCTATACATGTCAATGTTATTTTATGCCTTACTGTAAGCCCTGTTGGTAATCCTTAAATAAAAAAAGAAATAAGTTGATTTAACATTTTTAAATAACAATTTAAAATTATTTTTCTGAGAATTTAGCATTGACTTTTGTTTTTTTTTGTAAGGTACTCTTTTTCAATAATCCTCTAGCAATCTCTGCAAAATATTACAAAGCTGATCTCAGCACTAAAATGGTTAACATCGCGCGTACCGTCACTCATCATTGCGGAAAACACATCCGATTTCGAAGATACATATTTAATGTGTGATCGATAGAAACGTGTAGAACTAATTTCGTGTCCTTATCCTTAATATTGGTGCGTACGCAACGTTCTGTCATAATTAATTCAAGGTGTATCGGAAACTAATTTTCTACAAGAACGTTAGACTCGCTAATTACCAACACCTTTCTCTTGACTCGCTACTCTACACGATAGGATCGTGGAGAAATAATACCAGATGATGACAGAGCTTTGCAGGTTTTTTTTTTTTTTTTTGATAACGCCATCTTGTTGTGTCTTTAAAGCGGTTAGTTGCCCTCAATTAAGAAAAATAGTATTATTATTCGCCAATAGATGTCGGGAAGAGTTGATTATTGAAAACACGAATAAAACAACATTTTCTGAAAATAAACCGTAGCTAGATCGATTTATCGCCCCGGAAATCCCCTGTATACTAAATTTTATGAAAATCGTTGGAGCCGTTTCCGAGATTCAGATTATATATTATATATACAAGAATTGCTCGTTTAAAGGTATAAGATAGTGATCTCCCTTTTATTACACGATAATCTTATAACGCATTTTCATATTACGCGATTTCCCTCGTTTAACACGAATATTACCCCATATAACGCGAGGATTTCACATGTTATATTCCTGTAAAACTATACATGCTGTGAAAATGTATACAGTTCATAATTAATTTCGGGTATATTTGCACATTGTGTCAATTTTGTTGATATAAAATTAACATAAATTAATTTATTAAATTTGTGTTACTCGTTTTGGAATTGTAAAAACATTGGTTATTTGTATTATATTTAAACATAACGCGTCGTTATATGGGGTCATATAAGCTTTTATAAGACAATACTCCCATAACGCGGAACCAAACTACAGCATTATAATGGGGGGGGGATTACTGTACTTTTCCTCTTTTTTGTTGATAAAAGATTAGCATGTGAACTATCTGATGGTAATTGGTTACAGTTGGTGGTGGTTAAGGTCAAGAGCTGCGGCTTAACTTACAATTTTAATAAGGATAGGAAGATAGATTCGGAACTTTGGTTTCTTTTTAAAACTTGGGTGTTATTTTGTTTATCGCCATCTTGCTTATTCATATCACCATGTAGAATGTAGGAGAATCGTTATACAATATAATTCCGATTAGAACTAATGCCTTAGGGTGGGAAAATGGCATGTATGTTGTTAATACCCGTGATATTCATATGCCAGTAACATGCTCATTTAGAAAAAAAAAAGCTATAATATTTTTGTCTTTGAGTTAATTATATAAGGAGATAGATTTATTTGAACGATAAAACATCGATTTAACTTTATATTAATATATTTTATGTATCGAAATGTATAAATCGTAATCGTAAAATGTGTAAATCGATTAGTTTATGGGCATCCCCCAGAGACTCCGAAACGGCCGGACCGATTTCGAGGAAATTTTCAGTAAATCATCAGATTGGCCGGGCGAGTGATCCTGTGAAGTTCCGTAGTGATCGGGTCGAAATGAGATCAAAGATCGACAAGCACACCGGCCCGAGTTAACTGGTCCATTTAAAAAAACAGCTGGTAGGACGTTTTGGGAGTCCGCAAGTTTAGGTACTACAACCCTTTTTTTTTTTCGGGCTGGGGGCCGAACCTCCTACGGGGTCCCTGAGCCTAGGATGCGCGCGGGGTATGTGGGACTTGACGACCTGCAAGGTGTTGGGAGCAGACCGCGGGCCCAAGGAATTTTAGGGCCCACCCACTAAACGACTCGCCTAATTTCCGCCGTGAAGCAGTAATGCGTTACTGTTTGAAAAGTGGGATAGCCAAACTAAAAATTGAGACCTTAGTACTCATGTCTCAAGATATGTGGTAGTATTTATATCGTAAATAAGGCTCTGGTAACCACGTAACACCAGTTGAGCCGTAAGGGACTAACCATTCGTCTAATACACAAAAAAACCCTACAGTCTTGCCAGATTAACAAATATGGAGGCCGTAAAAAGAGCGGCAATCTGTCAAAATCAATGCAAATCTTTGTGGTATAGTCTATACTAATATTATAAAGAGGAAAGATTTGTTTGTTTGTTTGTTTCGAATAGGCTCCGAAACTACTGGACCGATTTGAAAAATTCTTTTTCCATTAGATGCCGACATTGTCCCTGATGAACATAGGCTACTTTTTTTAATTTTTTTTTTTTTTTGGTTTCATGTGTGTTTTAATATTTCCGAAGCGAAGCGAGGGCAGGTCGCTAGTCAATAATAAAATTTAATGTTTCCGAAGCGAAGCGAGGACGAGTCGCTAGTCGTAAATAAAAATCAACACGATATTTTTCATTTTACGGCTGCGCGTTACAGCTGTAACAATACCGTTCATAATTAACGTAACATCATTTACGTTAGTTTCTCGTGAAAGCAATCAGAAACAAAAGAATTACGTGGACTGGTAGAGCTATACATACAATGTTTGCTTCTTGTAATCATTGTTCTTACAATAACTAATCTATTTGTATTTAATTAAAACGAAAACTATAAGGCAGAACTACCTAGTCACAGTATAGTTACAACGGCTACCCCACCCTTCGAACCGAAACGCATTACTGCTTCACGGCGGAAATAGGCGGGGTGATGGTACCTACCCGTGTGGACTCCCAAGAGGTCCTACCGCCAGTAATTACGCAAATTATAATTTTGCGGGTTTGATTTTTATTACACGATGTTATTCCTTCACCGTGGAAGTCAATCGTTAACATTTGTTGAGTACGTATTTAATTAGAAAGATTGGTACCCGCCTGCGGGATTCGAACACCGGTGCATCGCTTCATACGAATGCACCGGACGTCTTATCCTTTAGGCCACGACGACGACAAACGTGTCAACAAAAATGCTGCCACCCGCCAAACGGCAGTCCTTAAGAAGAAACGAAATAGGCTCACGATACTATTCCTACTAGTACCACTAGTTTCTTTACAAATATAAATGTGATTAAAACAAATTTTACGAAAGTTACGAGTCGTCCATGGCGGTAAAAGGAAACCGTAAAATTAATTTTAATTATGTGTACGAGGTGCGATATCTGAAGAAAATACAAAGTTTATAAATCGATTTTCCATCCAAGAGAGTAACGGCATAGTCTGGTGCATTAAAAAGTGCCGTCATTATTCAATGTAGTGTGTTTTCTGTAGAAAAAAATCAAAATAGGTTCTAACTGTCGTATTTCAAAACAGATTTTTTTTATTATATATATTTATCGCTCATTTGTTTGGTTCAATGAAAAATAATTAATCTGTGAATTAGGTTAAGTTTTCTGAAACCGTAAAAGTGGCTATAATTTATTTATTTCCTACCTAGGTAGTTATGACAGCAAGCCAAGCGAGTAGGTGAGTTCACGAGGCTGTAATCTGAGGACGTCGCTGGCACTAATCTTAGAAAGGGAATTGCTTCGCAGAATCTACCACCAGATCGGAATCGCACTGAGTAGATCTGGGGGGCTATAATTTTGTTTAAGACTAGCAAAAACGCAGTTTTATTGGAGATGTTTAAATGTCCAAAGGTTTTAATACCTTTTTTACAATTAATATATTCGTTGATGGTAACAATTCTTGTTTGCATTGTTTCAACATTTCTCCAGTCAATTTTAAAAATATCACTATCAAATTAGTGTTTGATAAATTAGACGCTGATACAGTGCTTGAACATCTACGTTTCGGAAATAAAAGGACACATTTACGGTGCAGTCTACAACACTAAATGAGCTGTCCCAAGAATTTTTGTACTTTATCTAAAAAATTTTGATAACAGTGACTGAAACTTTTGAAATATTCTGCAAATTGGCAAAACACAAAATAAACTTACGAATCACCTTGGAATATATAACAACATATTTGCAGAGGGACCATCTGTGCCTATTTCATCTTACCGTACCTATTTATCATTGCATTAAAATTTACCAAGCTTGGTTGAGATATCAATTCAGTTCCAGTAATTAAGATTATTAGCACTGAATTTCGAGTTGACAACTTCATTGAATATTTAAAAATTCAAGTTTCTTTTTTCTTCCAAAGTGTGGTATGATCCAATTATTAAAAAAATTCAAAGGAACATTATTCATCAATTAAGCATGCAATACTGATTAACATATCATTAATGGCATTAATCATCATTGAAATTGTATTTAAAGTATACTTGGCAAAGAAAAAGGATAAACCCAGTTTTTTTAATCTTAAAAGGGTATTGTATATTGATAAAATGACAGTAAACATAAAAAATCATTGATAAAAAAATCCAACTTTAGTATTCATTTATTACTTCAGCTCAAATAGTGTTGATGACACTATATAAAAATAATGAACATGCTAACTACGTTAAACACATATGTCTTACGAAAGGTCTGTTATCGTAGGGCTCCTCTTGAGATATTGTTGGGGAGCGTAACAGTGGGTCACGGTCGCCTGACTCTCCACCGCGGCCCGCTGTGGCCCTTCGTTCAGTTTGGGCACTGCACGTGTCACATCTCCTCATTTCTACACATAATCGCCACTACGGACTGTAAATTTTGCCCTCAGATATTTGCCGATTAGGTTTAAGCCTAAGGTTTTTTTTGTGAAATATTTACTTTTAAGCCTTCATCTAGTTGAATTATAATTTTAATCAAATGAAGGTATGTTGAAATTGAACTGAAAATTATACCTGATTATAATTAATAAAATATTTTTTACTGTCATTCTCTTACGTTCTGTAAAAGAACATCAAACATCTAAAACTCATTCAAAAGTAAAATATTAATAAAGATATTATTATGTCAACAGCATGCAAGTACCTCATTGTCACTGTCAATCAAAGATGTTTCTTCCATTAGAATAAAACTAAGACCAACTACAAATGTGTAAAATCTTGAAAAATAATTACTTGCGTAGGTATTAACAGAGATAATCGCTTTTGACTAATGAAATTGAACTATCAAAACAAGACTGACTTTTCGTCTGACGATTATCACTGTTTCGGCACGAAACCGTCATTGTATGCAAATTAAATTGTCTGACCATTAGCGAATATAACGTAGATAAGATTCAAAGACTCTAGCATGTGTCCTGTCGAGTTATAGCTACGAAAATATTTCAAATTCACTTACTACGGTTATTTGGCTTCTTTGATGTGTAAGCAAATTCCGTATACATTAACCGGCCGCGTCACAATGTAGCCTCCATTGTGAGCATAATACATGAATGAACAATAACAATAATTAATAAAAAAAAATTTTTTTTAATTTACTGATAATTTACGAACAATTATCCTCAACGTGCCTTGATTTACAGACACTGACTTTTGACATTTAAGCACAGATTACTGAAATTTATAGTTTTTTTTTTTTTTTTTTTTTTTCCTACCTAATCTGAGAGCCTTGAGAGGCTATGTCAGCGTAACCCTAACTTTTGTAGGTGAGCTCACGGGGCTCAAACCTGATGACGTTGCTAACACGAACCCTAGCAAGAGCCGTGCTTCGCAGAATCTACCACCGGATCGGAAACGCGACCCACTGAGAAGATCCGGCGAGAAACTCAGTGGGCTGTGTCTGGGAGTTAATTTACTCGTCGAGCCCTTCGTCGCAAGCGACGGGTTCGACGAGAACGGTGACCGGTGCTTGAAGTACCTAGAAGCACCGTTAGTGGATCGGGAGGATCCGAGATGACGTGTTTTGGGCGACGTCGACTGCTTTCCATTCTGTCCGCAGGATCGGGAATGTAGTTACCGGCGGCCACGATGAGAGGGTTCTCGTGTCGTGCCGCTTTATCGAAGTGGTGAAATTTATATATTTTTTTTTTTTTTTTTTTTCCTACCTAAGCTGATAGCCTTGAGAGGCTATGTCAGCGTAACCCTAACTTTTGTAGGTGAGCTCACGGGGCTCAAACCTGATGACGTTGCTAACACGAACCCTAGCAAGAGTCGTGCTTCGCAGAATCTACCACCGGATCGGAAACGCGACCCACTGAGAAGATCCGGCGAGAAACTCAGTGGGCTGTGTCTGAGAGTTAATTTACTCGTCGAGTCCTTCGTCGCAAGCGACGGGTTCGACGAGAACGGTGACCGGTGCTTGAAGTACCTAGAAGCACCGTTAGTGGATCGGGAGGATCCGAGATGACGTGTTTTGGGCGACGTCGACTGCTTTCCATTCTGTATGTGAAATTTATATTTTGACTACTTAGTATTTATACTAGGTATGTTCCTCTTCTGATTGTCATTGACAAATAATCTTTGACAGTTTAGATGAGATCTTTTCTTTGTCTAAGTTATAGCTGGGTTTTTTCATAAACCAAATCTTAGCAGTTAGAAATGTTGGATAAAAATTGTTTAATCCGAACTATTTTGAATGACTTCTCCTGTGAATTACTCTCTAACACCAAGTTCACCAATTATCTTTATCTAGAATTGGCAGTTAACCATAGAGGCTTTTTGGCGGGAACGCGAGGAGTGAAGTTGTGTGATTTGTTTTATTTTGTGTAACTATTTAGTGTTTCTTCAGGTTTAATTATGTAATAACGGTGGTTTATTAACTGCTTAGTATCTGTGAAAGTGCACAAATGTGGGAAAATCAAACAAAGCCGTTGAACGTAACTTCTCGGGATCCTCCAAAAAGTCCACTGAAAAGTCTCAGTAAATGACCACCATTTTACTGAGATTATATTTCATACCATATTATCTCATTTCATCCCAGTTGATTAATGTCTCAAACGTGGTCTAACCATAGTCTAACAAAATACTGTTGACGTTTGCTGTCAAATGGTCAACACGTCACCTCGTCGTGTGTGTTGTCAAATTTGTGGAAGCTTAGCCTAAAATATTTTGGTGTTTTTTATGAAAATTAGATATAAGAATAAAAAAACAAGATGGTATGTAACGTTAAATAAAACTAACGTACACTCTTCATCATACATTCCATAAATCACATTATTTTAAATTTATTCCTATAGATATGATTGTATTCCCGGTCAGTGTTTACTACTGAAATCATATGTATTTTCATATTATTTCAGGTACTTATAGCCGCTACAGTTTGTACGAAGTCAGGCAAAGGTAATTTATATTACCGATATGTGCTTCAACTACTGACATTTGATACTTTTCATAATATTATTTTAATGTAGTATAGTACTTTAATTGTGTGTTAATGATGTTCTATTTATTTAGCTCTGGTGTCCCGCCAGTTCGTCGAAATGACAAAAGCTCGCATCGAAGGTCTACTGGCGGCCTTCCCTAAACTAATGACAGGAGGACGACAGCATACATTTGTTGAAACAGAGTCCGTCAGGTATTTATCATTAACAAATTTTCATTAATATTCTTTACGATGAGTTATTCTTTCTTTTATACCAATGACGAATGTTGTTTATAAGCATACCAATGGGTTCATGTAATCAATATATAAGAACTAAAAGTGTAGTGCATTACCCATTTCTGCTGTGAATCAGTGTCATATGTCTATTTTGAAAGTTGTTATAATGTACAATAAAGAGTTTAACATTGTGTCTTAAAATGAGTTGCAACATTGTTATTGTCGTTGATATCTATGGGAACTATACACCACAGGAGACATCAGTTTACTCACCTATATGCTGTACAATTAAATATAAAGCAAGTAAAAAAATTCTGATACAAAATTATGTCTAACTAAATTTTTACCACTTTCAGATATGTCTACCAGCCTCTAGACAAGTTGTATATGTTACTGATCACGACAAAGGCTAGTAACATCCTGGAAGATCTGGAGACATTGAGACTCTTCAGCAGAGTGGTAAAATATTATTAATCGCATTACATTTTTATTTATTTAGTACATATATAGTGATAACGACATTGCAGATTATATCAATTACAAAAATTTCAGTAGTTTTTACAGTATTAATTAAAATGAGGGAGGGGCACAGATGTAAACAATTTAAAATTGTAAGCAAAAGTTCATAGTGCAAGTAATTTTGCACAATTATAGCACAAAATAAAGAACAGATCTGTGGTTCACATTAGGCAAATCAAATAAACTTACATGAATGGGCAAAGAAAAACACTTGAACACTGTATTCTTTGGTATGTCAACTGATTTTGATAAAAAATAAAGTTTAGTAACAAATTTTAGTATTATTAATAAACAAATACAAAATATGTACTTGTAAAATAACAAATGTTAGAGTACTGTGTACTCATATTTTGTGTTTTTTTTAGTTTTTTGTAATTGCTTAGATGGGTGGACGAGCTTACAGCCCACCTGGTGTTAAGTGGTTACTGGAGCCTATGAGGGCTTATGCCAGCATACCCGGGGAGTATGTCGCTAACACTAGCCCTGGCAAGAGCCGTGCTTCGCTGAATCAATCATTCTCTTATGGTGTGAAATGTATGACAAACTAAGGTTAATCTTTAAAATCTTTTACTGAGCGAAAGATATTGCTATGAATATTGACTTTAAGAATCATATTGTTCAGAACTTGTGATGCAAGATTATCATATTCTTAGCTCGATTCAGTGTTTTTATCTTATATTTCTTATTTTACAATTGTAGCAATTACAGCGGTTGTCACTGGCAGTGGATATGGAAAACGACTGCAATGATATACACCACATATTTTCATAACAAGTCTCATTTGACAATGTATTTATGACATACATTTTTTTTAGTTCAATTTAGGTTGTTTTGCACACAAAACATGGCAAGTTATCGGTGCTAATTATTTTCTTTCTAGGTACCAGAATATTGTGTACAGCTCACAGAAACTGAAGTCTTGAACCAGGCCTTCAACTTGCTATTTGCGTTCGACGAGATTGTCGCTCTTGGGTACAGAGAAAGCGTCAATCTAGCGCAGGTATGTATATAAGACAGATGAATTTGATATTGTTACGCCGGTAAGAGTAACGCCATCTATCATCGAATAGAAGAAACGAATATCAAAAGAACTAGTAACATCGAGAACGCTAAATAAGTGTAACGCCATCTATTATCAAATAGCTGTAAAACATATCGAAACGACTCATCCTATCGGGAAGGTTCTCAATAATTCTAGATTTGTCGTGTCGACTATAAAAGCGTTGCAGAGATGACATGAAGGCAGCTTAGTAAACGGTTCTACTCCTAGCGAAGCGGAAGAAGTGAATTGCGAATTGTAAAGTGTTCCTTGAGTGTTCTAAGAGTTAAATAGACTTTTAATTTGTACTTCGGTGAAAATTTTATTTATCCCGAGCCCCAGAGCGTAACAATATGCAAGATATATTCAATTCAGCTCTTAAGCAGTAATGCGTTTCGGCTCGATGGTTGAAATAGCTGCTATACTATTGAGATGTAGACCTCATGTCTGGAGATGGGCACCAAAATTCACATTATGATATCCACAGTATCTGGTAATCACTTATGAAAAGGTTGGCCGTGAGATCGTTTACCGATTTTCTAGATTGCCCTTAATATTCTTGAATTGAAATTTTGCAAACTTGTTTTGTTTAAGGTCCGTTCGTTTGTCGAAATGGATTCTCACGAGGAAAAGATTTATCAAGCCGTAAGGCAGGTACGTGTATAAATTTAATAATTTTTTTAATTTTCTTTCTATTGTGATATTCGTCTATAGACAAATTATTCAGCTCACTGTTATTTAATCGGTATTTCCTGTAAATCAAAGTTCCATAGATACGTCCGTGGGTCGCGTGAGTTTAGCAACAACTGGCATTGGGTTGCCATGTTTAAAAAAAGTCATTATAATAATTATCTACATGTTTATATTTTTTGTTATTTATATCAAATTAATACAACTGATTAATAAGAAAAGGATTCTCTTAAAATATTTAGGTATCAAGCAAATCCAGCATTTCTTCCTATAAGTTCCTAGATTTTTCTGTGCTATTTGAACCACAGACTGATATATTATGTTGATATATACGCCTATAAAACACCCAGAAAAATAACGAACAAGCTTGTTCATCACACACATGTTTGTCCGATGTGGGATTTGAACTCACGACCCTTGTCCCCGTAGTCGGGAGTGCTGTATATCAGAGTTATTCAACTTGTACTGTGTGATGTGAAAGTAGTGAAACTCAAGTCTCAAACTCAACTCAACAAAGTCTATAACGTCACGAAAATGAGACTCGTCTGAACCCTAGTTTTCTCAATCTTTCTCTACGGGGCAGAGTCCTGGACAATTAAGACAATTAGTGAAACTCATTCGAATATCGTGTGTAATCTGTACATAGATAAACAAAGATAAAATTCTGTTTAGTGGCTGATGACAGTACGGTTTTATTTAAGTTTTTTTTTTTAAGAGAGTTTATGACCTGGTAACTGAGACCTTTAAGTCATGTCTTATTTTAATGTATATTCTTAATTTTATGAAAAATGATGTTATGGAGTGAAATGAAATGAAAATGATTAATTTGAGACATTAATCAACTGGGATGAAATTAAATGAGATGATATGAGATGAAATCTAATCTCAGTAAAATTGTGGTCATTTACTAAGATTTTTTCAGTGGACTTTTTGGAGGATCCCGAGAAGTTACGTCCAGCGCCTTTGTTTCATTTTCCCACATTTGTGCACTTTCACAGATATTAAACGGTTAATAAACCACCATTATTACACATTTAAACCCGAAGAAACACTAAATAGACAAAATAAAACAAATCACACAACTTCACTCCACGCGTTCCCGCCAAAAAGTATTTTTTTTTTAAGTTTATAACATAACAACACAGATAATATAACACAAAACATAGACTCATTGTGTAAATTTTGAAGCGTCATAGATTATAGTTGAATTTCGATAGTTTGACGGGAGTCCCTAGTAATTTAAAGCGGCCGTCCCACTGTTTTTTTATTATTGCCTTTGAAGGCAGACGAGCTTACGGCTCACTTGATGGTAATTGGTTACCGTCGCTCATGAACGTCATCAATGTCAGAGGCACTGCCAAGTCGCTGCCTACCATTACTCATATGGTCCGATATAGCATCATCTGTCTCCATAAAAAAACCTCCCACAATTATACGTACTTACTGGTGGTAAGACCTCTTGTGAGTCTGCACGGGTAGGTACCACCGCCCTACCTATTTCTGCCGTGAAGCAGTAATGCGTTTCGGTTTGAAGGATGAAGCAGCTGTTGTAAATATACTGAGACCTTAACCTTATATCTCAAGGTGGGTGGCGCATTTACGATGTAGATTTCTGGGCTCCAGTAACCACAACACCAGGTGGGCTGTGAGCTCGTCCATCCATCTAAGCAATAAATAAATACTTACAAACACTTTAGACCCAAGAACGCGAGGCAGCAAACCGCATGCGCGAACGCGCTAAGGAGTTGCAGCGTGAGAGATTGGAGGCGGCCAAACGTGGCCAGCCGCCGCGCTCTCAGATGTCCTTCGGTAAGAACAGTGTGCTTTGTGCGAGTTATTTAACGTTCTCGATAGCGTAAAAGTTAACTCAAGTTTGTATGCAATTGGAACAGCGCCCCTAGCGGCAAACGTTCCATAGACAGAATAGGTGGTGTTACGTCGTGTGGGCTCAAAAGACGCCCTACCATCTTTGAGAGGAAACCACAGATTGTCAAACTTGCTCATTTCCAAACGAATTGAAAATCTAAAATAATTTATCTTGAAAGTTTTAAGTAAACATATTTTGTTCAGAAAACAATCGATATACTCGTAGACTGCTAACGAAATTGATTCTTGGAAGGGTCCTTATCATTAAAAACTCGTTTTATTGTCTCGGTACTGGCAACATTGTTCGCTTGCCAAAAAATACGAAATTTTAAAGTACGGAGGGTAGAGTTAAGGAGAACCATCTCTGTGTGTAAAAAGTGTCCGTTAAAATCTGCTAAATAAGGGTGGCGCTACAGTAGCAACCGGGTAAATTTAAAAAAAAGCGCTTAATGTTATTAGAATAAGATAGAGAAATAAAAAAGGACGAAAGAACTGTAAGCACTACAAAATCACAAAAAGTAAAATATTTTATTTAAAGCTGATAAGAAAATGCAATCGATGTCTCCACGTTTTACCACAACAATAATTTTAGGTTATATTGACGAAATTAGTTTGGACTACGTAAACATGTGAGATCTTGTATATAACACTGTCACTAACTACTCTAGGCGTTAAATATATTAAATTTCTTAACTCGGCATACTTCAATCAGTTAACAACTGTTCAATTCATATCATACCCTGTGTCTATGCTAGCGCCATTCAGGAGAATTTTTGAACTGTTATTTAGTGCTTTTTTTTCCTCCTACGTATGCTGATAGCCTTGAGAGGCTATTTCAGCTTCACCCTAACGTGTGTAGGTGAGCTCACGGGGCTCAAATCGGAGTGTTGTTTGACTCTAGCAAGAGCAGTGCTTTGCAGAATCTACCACCGGATCGGAAACGCAACCCACTGAGAAGATCCGGCGAGAAACTCAGTGTGCTGTGTCTATGGGTTAATTCGCTCGTCGAGCCCTTCGTCGCAAGCGACGCGTTCGACGAGGACGGTGACCGTGACGGTCTTTGGTGCTAAAAGTGGGACACTTTTTCAGGCTTCTCCCATATGAGACGGTTCAGCCTACCTCTACCCTCTATATTTTAAAGATAATGCAACTGTTATATACTAATATTTTTTTCACTTCTCTTAGGCAGTGGCTTTGGTAGCTCGACGATGTCCTCGTCGTCTCCATCTGAATCTATTGCCGAGAAGATTCCAACGACACCCACCAGAGATACGTGAGTTAAATTATTTTTTCTCCTACCTACGCCAAAAGCCCGGTTTTCCTCCCGCTGTACAGGGAAGAAAGTGTAACTTTTCCTCCCTGGGTACTGACAAGTGCGCATGCGCGTTAGGTGCTACGTCTGCTCTCACGCACCTAAAATTCTCCGCCATTCTTGTGCTCGGGTAATATGCAATATTGTGTTTAGTGCAAAAGTGAAATAAACAAAAGGCAATAAAATTTAATTAATGAAGTATTAAACAAAGATGGGTTCATCAGACAGTTCTTATTCAATTACTAGTAGTTTATTTAAAAATAAAAAAACAGTTACATTGTTTTTTTATGCGTTTTTTACAATATTAAACTTTCGGCCTGGTAGGAGAAAATTATTTTTCAATATTAGCGTCAATCACAGTGTTGTAACCGACAGACAATATATAACTAGTTAATGACACAGTTAAAAATTAACTATAAACAAAAAAATCACCTTGGGTTTTTTCTCCGAATTTCGCATGCTTGATTGCACGTAATTTTAATTTATTTACTAAAATTATTTTGCTATGGACGGATGGAAAATTTTAAATTGAGTCAGAACTATTCATCATCATCATCATCATCAACAGCCCATAGTCGTCCACTGCTGGACATAGGCCTCTCCCAATCTACACCACTGAGACCGGTCTGCGGCTCTCCTCATCCACTTCTTGCCGGCCACCGTATTATTATTGTTTCATCCAGCAAACCACAACAATCTAATCAGATATAAAAAGTGTACAATTTTGTAAGACTGAACTTAAGTGTATAGAATCAGATTTTTTTTTTTTTTTACAATTACTGTTCATCTAATTTTATAACATTTGTTGGCAAAGGCTTCCGGACCCAGCTATCCTCCCAAAAAAAAGGCATAAATCAATATATTTCAACAAGTAATCTAAAGTAAAGAAAGGCGTAAAAAATCTAAAATCTAAAAAACAGTCCGCGATCTCTAAAACTCTTAAATATTCAAAAACGTAGGTAATATTGTAACGACAATATAGATAGACGAAATTAAATCGTAAAAGTCCTTTTAACTATAATAAAAAACCTACCTAAGAAAGGCGCAAAAAGTACACACTTATATAATCGCATTAAAATTATATTTGAGCTTGACATTGACTACGCGCATTAAAAGTGTATAATCTCAAAACTTACTAATTTTACAGGAGCGTGTTTTAAAGGTTTTTATTTATTTATTTAATCAACAATGTTTCAACAGCATTTAACTAGACACAGGGTACAGAGGATGTTTTCCCCTGTCCTGGTGAAACTGGAAAGGCCTCCGGGCCACAAGTAATCCTTCAATCATAAAAAAAAAAGGATGTTTTCCCAAACATGAGCCAATTAAAGAAACACATTATGTTTCCAAAAAATGTTAACACATAATTAATGACCACAGGTAGTCCAACTAAGGTAAAGGTAAGGCAGTTAAATAGGTAGATGAATTTTGTCGAATGATAACTTGCAGAATAAGTTTGAATCTGATTGTGTGGTGTCGATGTGTGTAAGTGCGTGTGAGTGTAATAAAGTGGTTGGTTTACATGGACGCTCGAATTGATTATGAACGTTGATTTTTAATTGTAGAACACCGAAAATACTTTAAAGATTATTATTTTTCAATTTGTAAATATTTTAAAGATTCAAACAATAACAAACCCTTAGCTTAACTTAACTTAAGCTTATGAACTGCAGTTTTGAACGTAGTTTTGGATGTTGTAAAGATATCAATATCTGAATAAAACTTGTTGTAGGTCTTAGGTAATCTAATAGACATATCATTAGCCCCGTAGTTAGTGCGCTCTAACGGTATATAAACATGTGATATTTTTAATATTAATCATATTCGCAACATTTATTTTTTATTTTGTACCAGTTACATTATCTGTCTTTTAAAGTAAGATAATATTATGTATTAATTTTGTTAATTCATAGTAGTCAAATCATAGGTAAACTAAAAAAAAAAACTAAAGCTAACCTATGCTCTTTTGACGGTATTTATTAGAAGAATACTGGTGATGCCAAATGATTCCGCATATTAACTCAATTTCGAATATTTTTGGACACTTTTAATGCGAAAAGACGAAATATGTAATTTAATTTAATAGAAATATGTATTTTAATTTGCGTGATTACTGGTGGTAGGACCTCTTGTGAGTCCGCGCGGGTGGGTACCACCGCCCTGCCTATTTCTGCCGTGAAGCAGTAATGCGTTTCGGTTTGAAGGGTGGGGCAGCCGTTGTAACTATACGTGAGACCTTAGAACTTATATTTCAAGATGGGTGGCGCATTTACGTTGTGGGTGTCTATGGGCTCCAGTAACCACTTAACACCAGGTGGACTGTGAGGTCGTCCACCCATCTAAGCAATAAAAAAAAACTTTATTTTCTTTCTTCTAGTCGTACAGTGGGTCGTTCTGCCATGAAGCTCGGCAGCCGCGGCACGGACGCGGACTCGTTCGTGTCCCGACTCCGCAGCGAGGGTGACGTCACGGCGCCCGTAGCGTCGCCGGCGCAACACGACGCCGGCAAGCCCGTTCCCGCCGATCACAAGGAGTGAGTACTGTTTGCAAAACATTTTTTTTTTTTAATTATTATTCACACATTGACTTCTGCGCTAAACGTGGACATATTTTTTAAAATGAATAGTCATTATTTTTGTTGTTTTTTTTTATCTTCTCTAGAAACCCAAGAAGATGCAGTAGTAGGTATAAAGACAGGTGCTGCCTTCATAATAGCATTGCTTTGAGATTCTAGCACTGAATGAATAGACACATTATGTTTTTGAATTTGAACCCGATACAGAGCATTTACATTCGGCATTTATTGTAATATTTTCAAAATGAACTCAAAAAATCGAACAGAGAAAGCATAAAGTTAATGTTTTTCTTATTTTAAAATATTCGTCCCTGTATAGGGGTAATGAAAAAAACAACTTTCCAATATCTTCACGTCTTGTACCGCAATGATAGGTTGATTATTTCAGTGTTCACTTGCGCTTCGAGGAGCGTTTAAACCTGATCGCCGGCCGCGACGGTGACATACAAACTTTTGAACTATCAGGTATTTATTATATAATTTACTATAAACTATATTTAGAGAGAGAGAGAGAGATTTTTTTTTCCTACCTTAGCTTGATGGTCTTGAGAGACCATAATATTAGCGTCACCGGGCGAAAGAGAAAGAGTATTTTTTATTGTACAAAAAAAGTACAATTGGCGGTGTTATCGCTAAGAGCGATCTCTTTCAGGCAACCATCAGGTGGACAAGAATCATTTGGAAACAAATTACGCAATTTATATATATATATATATTTCACTGGCTTGGTACACCGCGATTTCAGACTAAGATGTGTGTAAGATTAAGATGTACCAGTTTTGCCTGCTACAACTCTGTTAATTTTCTACTCCATATAAAACCATACTGCAAAGCGTTTGAACTACGACCGAGAATATACCATAATAATTGACACGTCAATATTTAGATTTTAATCAACATTGTTATTATATGTGTCGGAAAATAAAACAAAACTACTGGGATCTCAATAATATGTTTTTTTTAATTGGTAACACCAATGCTTGTTGATAGCTACTAAACTAAATAATATGTACCTATATGTAATTTTACAAAAAGAAAAGCGCTATAAGTAATAGCAAACAGAATTAATATTTAATTTCCTTTTCTTTTTAATACTTTTGTTACCGATGAGGATATAACGGCGAACTTTTAAAATTATTGCATCTTCAGTTGCTTTATGTCATCATCAGTTCTTAACCCGAAAAGTGAAAATGACGCTTAAATATTCCGTCACATACAAACACTTTTTAAAAAAATACAAATTCTTTTGATCATCGATGTGACGAAAATTAACTATTTCGTACATACTCATTTGCTTTTTTCTGTAAGTGAAACTGTCACATTCTTCGCTTACTAAGCACTAATGGGTATAATTGTGCAACTGGAGGTTTTATCGCGAAAAAAATACGTCTTTAAAATAAAAAACCGTTTATTATCTAGATAAATCATGAAAACGATACATCAAAGACACATTGCGCTGTACTATTTTTACTAACAATATTTAGTTTTTGTTTTGCTCACCGTACATTGGTTGCTAAATAGTTTATGTTTGTTCGACAGGTCTGCTGACGCTACGCATTAGCAGCGAGCAATTCGGTCGCATACACGTGCACGTCGACAACAAAGATTCTAGACCGTTACAGTTGCAGGTAGATTACAACTGAAGACATGAGTGGATGAAGGGGGATATGATACAATTTTTTAATTTTGAGAAAACGGCCGACCAACATTTGTTCTTTATTTTTGAGATATTATGCATTTGTTGTGGTGTTATTTTTATTATTTTAAACGTGAAATTAGAATACTTCTATTTCTTTACCAATATGGAGGATATTATTGTTTGGAGTGATTTAAAAATCAAAGAGTAGGTACGTTAGGTGCTCATGTCACTTAAATTATTTTTTTTTTTTTTTTATGTACTCACAAACAAGATTTTACAAGTTGTCGTGGCCTAACGGATAAGACGTCCGGTGCATTCGTGTTGAGCGATGCACCGGTGTTCGAATCCCGCAGGCGGGTACCAATTTTTCTAATGAAATACGTACTCAACAAATGTTCACGATTGACTTCCACGGTGAAGGAATAAAATCGTGTAATAAAAATCAAACCCGCAAAATTATAATTTGCGTAATTACTGGTTGTAGGACCTCTTGTGAGTCCGCGCGGGTGGGTACCACCACCCTGCCTATTTCTGCCGTGAAGCAGTGATGCGTTTCGGTTTGAAGGGCGGGGCAGCCGTTGTAACTATACATGAGACCTTAGAACCTGTATCTCAAGGTGGGTGGCGCATTTACGTTGTGGATGTCTATGGGCTCCAGTAACCACTTAACACCAGGTGGGCTGTGAGCTCGTCCACCCATCTAAGCAATAAAAAAAATAAAAAAGATGACATAGTACAGAGTAATAGGAAAATTATGTACAAAGGCACTGCTTATTTCTTTAAGAAATCTCATGCAGCAGACCTGCGAGAGGATTATGAGAATAATAATTAAAAGTGATGAGCGTGTGTAGAACAGCTAAAACAACAAATACAACATGAGAATTATAGTAATGCACATACACATAGCAAATATTGTTAAACTTAATTAATTCAACGTGATAATATTTTTTCTTCGTACATAACTCCATCACGTGCAATTTCTAACAATTGCCTTTAAACCCGGAGATTGTAAAAACTAAAAAATCTTAAAAATCGTACTTAACCCCTTCATCCACTCATGTCTTCGATTCTTTTAGCCATAGCGACTGATGTGGAAGCAACTTTGAATGCGAGAACGAGAGGGAGCTATCGAGGGAAAGTGTGTTAGAAAGAGTGCGGGCATATATACAAGTGATGTGTGTAGTTTGAGGAAGCGAATTTGTGTGAAAGTGACAGGAATACCGAATTAGTATGGGTGTAAGAGGGAAGATAAATGTCAGTATTGATTGGTTTGAGATAATTTATGATTGACGACAGATTTGAAGCATTATATGTAACACTGACACCGAGCGTATAACATTGAATATGTGATTAGTATACAAAGTATACATTGAACTGAAAAAAAACATTGTTTATAATACCCAACAAAGGCAAAAAATGTTCTTCTATTATTTATTACGCAACACTTTTATGAACATTATTAAGACACGATCAACTAAACCATGATTAAAGCATGATTAATCAACTATGATTAACACAAAGATTACAACAGCACTAACCAATTCATGATTAAAGTATGATCAATAAAACCACAATTATAGCAGCATTAGCTAAACCGTGATTAATGTACGAACAAACAAACCAAGATTAAAGCAGCATAAACCAACTTATGATTAAAGTATGATTATTCAAACCATGACAAAAGTATAAGCAACCAAGCCATAATTATAGCAGCTAAACAAACCACGATAAGATACGATTAATCAGTCATGATTAACACATAATCAAAAACACAACAATTTAAACAACAATAGGTAACTCGTGATTAAAGTGTGATTAATCAAACCGGAATTAAATACACTAGCTAACTCGTGATTAAAGTGTGATTGATCAAACCGGGACTTAAAAAACACTAACTAACTCATGATTAAACTGTGATTGATCAAACCGGGACTTAAACAACACTAACTAACTCATGATTAAAGTGTGATTAATCAAACCGGGACTTAAACAACACTAACTAACTCATGATTAAAGTGTGATTGAACAAACCGGGACTTAAACAACACTAACTAACTCATGATTAAAGTGTGATTGATTATGTGTGTGATTAATTCGTTATAGAATTTTTGCTAAACCGTGATTAAAGCTCGATCAATCGAACCGTGAATAAATCAGCATTAACTAAACGACGATTTATCTCAGACCCATCCGAACGTGGACAAGGAAGCGTTCCGCTCGACCGGCGTGATTGGGCTGAAGCAGGCTCAACGCCCCTTCCCGATGCACAGCGACGTCGGAGTCCTCAAGTGGAGGCTGGCCACTACCAACGATGACAAGCTGGCTCCGCTTTCCGGTGAGACATGTGATACGTGACCCTTTGAGCGCGAACCGTCGATATATCGACTCTCTATTAACACGTATGAAGTATGGAGCGTCGAAATATCGACGTTTTGCGAAGTTTGATTATAGGTAAAATAGGTATCGACCTGTATGACGTTTTATTCGTTTGAATTTATTATTGATTCTCGTATAATTTTTTAAGGTACTTTTTTTCAGAAATTCTTTAGCAATTTCTGCAGAAATTATTATTTATTTATTTATTTCTGCAGTAAAAGGGTTAAAGATATATGGTAACTTTAAAGACACGACCGAGTTCGTTGCCCCCTGAATTCGTTCCGCTCATAATTTGAGAAGTGTTTGTCGATTTTCACAGCGAACTTTTGTTTGGTCTGAAATAAAGAAAATCCTTTGTCTGTTTGTTCGCGTAGACACAACCCACTGAGTTTCTCGCCCGGAACTTCTCAGTGCGTCGCTATTCTGATCTGGTGGCAGACTCAGCGAAGCTCTTGCTAGGGCCAATGTTAGAAAACTCACCTTCCAGCTAGAGTGTACCTGGAATAGCCCCTTAGGTTATCAGGGAATTGGTCGGGAAAAATAAATTATTATTGACAGACATGTTTTCTTCTAGTAAACTGTTGGCCGTCCGAAGGCGTCAACGGAGGATGTGACGTCAATATCGAATACGAGCTGGAGCAGGATCACCTGGTGTTGACAGATGTCAATATCACCATACCGCTTCCGTGAGTGCTTTGACAACCATTGCGCGCTCATAGTACCATTAGGGCCGCCAACGTTATGTACTCTTATTTATTTATTTATTAGACTTCATGGAAAAATTACATTGGCGGACTTAATACATAAGGCATTCTCTACCAGTCAACCGAAGGTACTGCAGAGTAAATAGTGGTAGGTGCAATTAAATTTATAAGTTACAAATACATACAGAAAAAAAGTATATATATAGACTCTATATCATCTATATTCTATCTCTCATCAACCGAATGATCATTGTTCTATACTCTTCGTATATACTGTGTTACTTATAATAGTTTGTATTCAAGTTTAACAATATTTGTTATGTGTATGTGCATCACTATAATTCTCATGTTGTATTTGTTATTTTAGCTGTTCTACACACACTCATCGCTTTTAATTATTATTCTCATAATCCTCTCGCAGGTCTGCTGCATGAGATTTTTTTAAGAAATAAGCAGTGCCTTTGTATTTAATTTTCCTATTACTCTGTACTATGTCTTCTTTTTTGTGTGTACATAAATAAATAAATATATAAAAATAAATAAAGAGACAATCGCATATACATACATACACACATACATATAATAGTAGTGTTAACTATGAATTAAATCAGATTGTGGGTATTTTGAAAAAACGCATGTTTCGGTTTAACGCTATTTTGAATTTAACTGTTGTAATTTAAAAGGTCGCATTATTTCAGTTCTGGCAACACTTCGGTGGTGGTGCACCAGTGGGAGGGCAGCTACACGCAGAAGGGACGCAACCTCATCTGGAGCATTCCGCTCGTGAGCAAACAACAGAAAACCGGGAGTCTTGAGTTCACGTGAGTTTTGACTACCCTTCTTAAGGAATCCATGATGACTTGGAGCTTGACTCAGTAAGTATCTACAGTCTGCATTTTGCGACATTTTGAGAAGGCGGTACGACATGAAAACCCTCTTGTCGTGGCTTTTTTTTAAGTGGTTACTGGAGCCTATGGACATCTACGTCGTAAATGTGCCACCCATCTTGTTATATAAGTTCTAAGGTCTCAGTATAGTTACAACGGCTGTTCCACCCTGCAAACCGAAACGCATTACTGCTTCACGGCAGAAATAGACAGGGATATGGTACCTACCCGTGCGGACTCAGAAGACGTCTTACCACCAGTAATATACGTTGATCCGTGATCCACACCGAGCTGTGGACCAACCACATTTGATTTTTATTGAACATTAAATCCCTATTTTTTTTTATTGTTAATTGTTTTTTGTAAGTTTTTTTTTGTTTTCTTTCTTGTCTTAGTTTTAATATTAGTTAACGATATTTTTATCTTAAGCACAACCGCTCTGTAAAGTAAGATGTGTTCACACCCAAAAGGGTGAATTCTATAATGTTTTTTTTTTTTTTTCAAAATAACTTCAATGTTTATGTATGCAGATTTTATCCAGTTGCGTGAAGTTAATATTAAAAAAAAAAACATTGAGATCGGAAATGATTCCATTGAACGTTTTACATTCACAGCGTCACTCCGTCTATACCCAACGACTTCTTCCCGCTCTCCGTGACGTGGACATCGGAAACGTCACTTGCGTTATTGACAGCTGTCAAAGTGACGCAAGCGGAAGACGGGTCGCCCGTTGACTTCTCTCAAGAGATCAGTTTCCACGCCGATAAATACGAGTTTGTTTAAACAAATTATTAGTAGTTGTTTTTTTTTTTCTTCGTATAATGGGCAACATTATGTGAATTTATTTTTAATGATTAAAAAAAACCCTGTATTATTTGTGTATCGGTAATAAATATATATTGTAAATTAAGATAATGTTTGATTTTACGAATGTGTTTGTTGATGTGCATCGTTTTGAAATTTTGAAGCTATTGGCAATCAATAAAATCATAATAGAAGATTTACACAATGTAGATTGAGCGTATAAAAACACGTTGCTATGTAAAAGGTGATACAAAAAAATAAACCAGGAATAATGGAAACTAAACTTTATGCTATCGATGATTAAAGTTCATTTTAGTATTGTGCCAGTAGCACTATACATACACATTGCTTATGATGCTATGCTCATCTACTATCAAGTAGAATGCGTTCTCGAAACTTCTTACTGACATGACCGTGAGGTGAGGGTAGAGAAATTATTATAAAAACCTATAATAACTACACGATATATAGCCAGAGATGTAAAGTAAAATTGTAGAATTTATTAAATAAATAAAAAACCCAACTGAATTTGTAGTCTTTTTTTTAATTACTAAGACGAATGAACGAGCACGCGGTAAGCCCGGTCAATTTGACCGATGCATTTGTGAAATCTTTATGCATTACAAGATGACAAGACACCACAACAATTCTATTCTAAAAATCTAAGCACTAATCACTACATTCATCGATATATTACTTATTACGGCTATCGACTAGGACAGCGGTACTCAACCACTGTGTCGCTACACATTAGTGTTCCACAAACCCTCCTCAAGCGTGTTGGGAGACACTCTCTCTTCCCAGCTATTTCTGAAGTCGTCGTGGCCTAAAGGATAAGACGTCCGGTGCATTCGTGTTGAACGATGTACCGATCTTCGAATCCCGCAGGCGGGTAACAATTTTGCTAATGAAATACGTACTCAACAAATGTTCACGATTGACTTTCACGGTCAAGAAATAGCATCGTGTAATAAAAATCAAACCGGCAAAATTATAATTTGCGTAATTACTGGTGGTAGGACCTCTTGTGAGTCCGCACGGGTAGGTACCACCACCCTGCCTATTTCTGCCGTGAAGCAGTAATGCGTTTTGGTTTGAAGGGTGAGACAGCCGTTGTAAATATGCTGAGACCTTAGAACTGATATCTCAAGGTGGGTGGCGCATTACGTCCAGTAACCACTCAACACCAGGTGGGCTGTGAGCTCGTCCATCCATCTAAGCAATAAAAAAAATTTATCCCACAGGGTGGTAGGGTCAGCTTTCCTTACTTTACTCCTCCACTTCGCTCTGTCTTCGACATCCTCGTCAGCAGCATTGCATTCCCTTTTGTCCTTCAGCACTATATTCTTCCACCTTGTCTTGGGTCTACCTGTAGATCTTCGACTTGGGAGGTCGAGCAGTAGTACCTTTCCAACGCAGTCAGGTGGCTTCCTTTTTACGTGACCATACCGTTGGTAGGTATACAAACACGATATTTTTAACTGTAGTGATTCGGGGGAAATGCATCTCTGGGGTACATATAATAACACACTTGTTTACTAGATACATAGAACTGCAGCTACGCTTAAGAGATTAATGATATATAATTTTAGCGAGCGTACCTATACTTAAAATATCTGCTATCAAAAGTTTCATGTAAATGTGGAAATGGGTCAGAGTACAGAGTATGTTACAGAGTACAGAGTATGTTAACGAATCTCTAAGTAAAAAGGTTGAGAGCCACTGACCTATTTCTATTTTTTTTTTTTAATAAAAGAATTGAAAAGGTTTCCACGACTAATCTGACTAAAGTTAATATCACACAAGAACAATAAATTAGCAGTAAACAATTTGCCTGATCGTAAATTCTGCTATAAAATGTGGAAATTGTGTTTCTACGTAACATTGTGTAATGCTGTAAACTATTTCGATCGAATCGAAGAGATGTTACGCACAGCGAGGAGAACGTTTGAGCAACCAAATTATAACGAAACCTGTGAGTATATTTTGGGTATTTTTAAATCTATAAAAACTATTTTTTTAGTAGTATGTCCTGTATATCTTATCTTATTCTTATATATCTCTATATATAAAAATGAATTGCTGTTCGTTAGTCTCGCTAAAACTCGAGAGCGGCTGGACCGATTTGGCTAATTTTGGTCTTGAATTATTTGTGGAAGTTCAGAGAAGGTTTAAAACGTAGATAAATATGTAAATGCTCGGAATTAAATAAAAATAACAAATTTCCGGACGGATTCCTTTTGTTTGCTTTAAGTTTATTTTATACAAAAGCTTAAGTCTTTTATTTATCGATTGAGCCACTACGGAGTCTGCCGGGCCAGCTAGTTTATATATTTTGATATCTGTCATGACCGGTTGGATATTTATTTGAGCATAGATTGCAGAATATAGTGCCCGGGAAACACAGTTATGTGCTCAAATCAAAACGTTTTGGAAAAACCTAAGTACCTACACGTGACTAATAGTCCATTGTCTGTGTTTATAATAGAAACTACAAATCAGCCGGTCATCGTTCTCGTCGAACCCGTCGCTTGCGACGAAGGGCTCGGCGAGTAAATTAACCCATAGACACAGCCCACTGAGTTTCTCGCCGGATCTTTTCAGTGGGTCGCGTTTCTCTTGCTAGTGTTAGCACAATTCTCTGAGGTTGAGCCCGCGAGCTCACCTACCCGCGAATAATTAGCGGAGAAAATGCACGTCAGAATTATACCTACTGAGCATCGTTCACAATTCGAACTAAATGGGATATCTTATTGGTGGTAGGACCTCTAGTGCGTCCGCACGGGTAGGTACCACCACCCTGCTTATTTTTACTTTGAAGCAGTAATGCGTTTCGGTTTGAAGGATGGGACAGCCATTGTAACTATACTTGAGACCTTAGAACTTATATCTCAAGGTGGGTGGCGCATTTACGTTGTAGATGTCTATGGGCTCCAGTAACTACTTAACACCAGGTGAAGTCGTCGTGGCCCAAAAGATAAGACGTCCGGTGCATTCGTATCTAGCGATGCACCGCAGGCGGGTACCAATTTTTCTAATGAAATACGTATTTAGCAAATGTTCACGATTGACTGACACGAGTAGGCTGTGAGCTCGTTCACCCATCTAAGCAATAAACAAATTGTTTATCTTTCAGTCTTTTCTTCTTTGGAAAACTATGAAGTGAACGCTAAACTGGTTACCGAGGTAGACTACCCTTGGATAGCGCGCGTAGTCCATTCCACTATTGATGAGCTACCCCACATATGCACTGCTGTTTGCATCGAAGATAGAATATTCATTACGGCTGCACGATGCATATTTAGGTGATTACTAAAAAAATTTACCCGCGTCACTTGTCAGTAGTAAGCTCTTTATTCGCGGGGTATATATTCCGGGTATTTGTTTGTATAGCTTAGATAAATTGAAATCTTTTTTTATCAATGTGTATGTATCGATTAAATCCGTGAACAAAGAAATCTTTAGCCATAAACATAGATCGCATTTTTTTGAATCCGCGAATAGTGAAAGCGCGAATAGGGAGCTTTTACTGTATACTCTACTAAAATTTCATCCGCTATACTTTTGTCTCTTTTTAGTGTATTTTTTTTCTTTTCATCCAATCTTATATCACTACGTCGCTAAAGAATGTTTCAAATTAACAATCAAACCAAAAAAATAATTTTCTTTATTTACATACACATAACTAAAACAATATAAAAATCTTGAAAAATTCCAGTTTGAAACCACAATACACCCGGATCATATACAATTTACATAATCTAAAACCGATAGCCTTTGTGATTCCTCGGAACGGCTCGAAGCAAGGTTTCGACGACATCGGCTTTATAACAGTACAAGATTATGAAAACGTTATTTGGAATGTAATTCAACCGTTACAAGGAATAAATAGAACGGACGAAATGTTTGATTGGTTTGTTAATATAGAACAGTCGTACGGACCTATCGAGTATCGGGTTGTCGGATATGCAAGTCCAAAGGTAAACTTTTCTCTATGAGACCATTGAATACTAGTTGTATCCGCCCGCTTCGCTAGGCATTTAAAATTAGCATTATTATTTCTCATTCCCACGAAGATTCTCATCGATAACGCCTCCGCAACTGGTGTAGGGAGTCCAACGCTCATATAAATATTAGCCTATCCATGAAGTACAATGTATTTTTTACATGGATACCAAGTTTCAAGTCAATCGGATGCATGGTTCAGTAGTTATAACGGAACATCCGTAAAAACCACTGTAGATTTATATATTACTATGGATATGGATAAGGAAACAACGTTTGAGAAAGCTTTGGCAATTCCAGAGCCTTCGTTTCCTCTTGAAGGCTCAATCGGTCGGGCGTCTTTCGGGTGAGCATTGCCTTGTCAGTGTGCTTAGTGAGTTTTTTAACGTTCTCGATAGCGTAAAAGTTAACCTAATTTTGTATGCAGTTGGAACAGCGCCCCTAGCGGCAAACGTAGACAAACGAACCCATTCCATACGAATATTTAATAAGCCGACTTTAACGTTATCGAGAACGTTAAAAAACTCGCACTCGCACTCTAATTAATTTATACTTTTTTAAAACAATGCAAACAGTCTTGTTGTATTATCTGTATTAGTTTATTAAACACAATGCTTTTTCATTTTAACTTTACTCAGACCAAAAAAAATGGTACCTAACTAAACAACATTCAGCATAATTACCAGTGTTACTAGATGTGGTTTTGTAAAAACAAAAAAACCTATTATTATTTTTCCTAACCTATGGTGATAGCCTTGGAAAGCTATATCAGCGTTACCCTCGCGTGTAGGTGCTCTCGGGGCTAAAACCGGAGGTGTTGCTAACACTGACCTTACCAAGAGCAGTGCTTCGCAGATTCTACCAGCGGATCGAAAACGCGATCCACTGAGAAGATCCGGCGAGAAACTCAGTGGGCAAATCTTACCTCAATACGCAGACAAACGCTCGGGAAACACCATAGACAGCGCTTGTCATTTGCTATGAACGAGAAATTTCAATTTGGTTTTTCAATTATTGTTTGTTTACTTTGGATCAGTACTTAAGCAGGTTTCATTTGATTTTTAACACCTATCAAAGTGATATTATTCTAAATTGTTTTATTCTTTCATTCATTCGCTATTCAGCCACTCTTGTGCACCCTTAGACATGTTCCTCTCCCAATTTATATTAATAAGCCCAGTCTTCAGCTCTCCTGATCTATTGCTGGTCACTCTGCACAAGTCATCAAGTAACGGACGCTGGCCTAACGACTTCATTTTAAAATGAGATTCCAATATATTACAAAATGAACTTTGATTTTCTAGGGCATCCATACAATAAAGACCGTGGATAGGATTTACAGTCTCACAGAATTGGATGTCGTTTCTAACATGGACTTGTGTTCGAATATTATGACGTATTTTGATAAGATCAAAGGGTTCAAAGTGCCCTGTTACCATTCCTGCGACCTACCAGAATTCATCGAGAAAAATAAAAGGTGTGAAAACTATCATGGCGTCGAAGGGGGCGCCGTATTTGACAAGAAGAAGAATCAATTAATCGGTGTTGCCACATGGGGAGCTTATTATTCTAAATACGAATTACCGGTCGGATACTCTGTGGCGAATTCGGATAACTTCTACGCGGACTACATGTGCGCTAAAAGGATTAAAATGGATAATGATATGTTGGTCACGAACGGACATTACCAGCACATTTGTGATTTTTTCTGAATCATTAAAATGCATAAAATACAATAAATGCTCTTTATTTTTTGCTTCAAATTTAAATTTTAGACTTAACCTATTTTTCGCTATTCACTTAAACACAGAAGTGGCTAACTTAAAAAAAATAAACAAAATGAAAATCAACTATCATTGACATCGAAATTAAATTTAAATTGAGAACTTGAAAAAGAGAACTTAAATTTTTTTGTACTGTCTTTGTTTGCTTCTTCAGTATTGTGATCCTTAGAGTTTCCCTGTATGTTGTCATCGGCTATAACAGACTCTGTGTTACCAATTTTGTTATTTTCTTCTGTAACGGTAGAAATATTTCCATTTTCTATTTGATCTGAAGTCAAATCGAAATTAAAACGGAACGACTCATCTCCTGTAGTTTGAAATACAGATTTCCTAAAAAATGTTGCCTTTGGTTTTTCCTGTACTTCTGATATTTTGATTTTACTTGTCACTGAAAACAATTAAATTTAAATTAAGTATACCTTAATACTGTTGTGAATGTGTGGTTTGATGCCAAATTGGGCAACCACTATCTTCCATGGTTCATATCCGGGCATATATCAAAGTGATTCTCAGTACATCTAGAATAGAACAAATATGCATAATGTAAGTTTAAGTAAATAAAAATATCACTAAGCAAATGCAGTATTTCTGTAAATGTTAATGCTTATTGTCAGGTGGTGGTCAGTGGGCAATAGTGATCACCTCTTGTTAGGTATTCATATTTACCAGTTGACCTATTGACCAGTTGTGGTTGAGGTCCTCAAACATTTTATTATAATTTATATATGGATATGGCGAGATTAATATGCAGTTAACAAAACAGAAAACTGTAGACAGCTAAAGCAAATAGTCGAAAGCCTATTAATAAGCTACCAGTCAATAAGCATTGGCAATAGAAAAATCAATTAATAGGCTAGCGGTCTGTAGTGTTAAGTAGCTCCATTTAGTAGACTTCCAATTCCATATATTATAGCTTCATGAAGATTTGAAAATTAAATACTTTCATTTTAAAACACATTCATATACAGTTATGTGTGTTTCATGTGTTAAAAACAACAAGTTTATTAAGCAATTAGATAATAAAGGTAAATAAATGGGGACCACTTTCCACTTATTACCATACAAAGGTGTGCGACTCGTTAAAAGTAAAATATCCTTATTCAAATACTCAATCACAGATATTGAACAGGCATTTTACTATACACATTTAAATCAGAATTAAAAGTATAGTAATAATTTCATACTGTTATATTTAATGAACCAGGTGAACACTATGAGTACCTACTTAGCCCTAGTATGACCTCATATCAATGGCACAAAATTTGAAAACACAAAGTGTCTGTCGGGTTTATATACAACACATTTGTACCGTATACTTAAAATTACTGCCACACAAGCAAATTATATTTAATTACCTATAGATATCGGTGATCCATTTAAAAAATTGATGCACCGATGCTAATAATTATAATTGAAAATATCAAGTTAAATGTAGCTTTAGTGTGAAAACATACTTTTAGACAATTTTTTCTCCTCTGAAGCCATTTTAGCTCGATAATCACCGAAATGTGTCCTCATCAATTGTCTCTTTCTTATAATCGGCTGATTATTGTTTTTTAGTACAGTTAAGACTTTCCATGTTTCTTGCACTGAAATCAAAGTCAAATGGATATTGCAAATATAATAGGAGGGTAGGTACCGTGCAAATCGAGAATTTTAAATTAAGAATTTTTTTTATGAAGACACGTATTTTGATATTTTGATTTAGCGTATTTTCTAAAACTTGAACATCGCTAAATTGGATACATTTTTCTTTAATTTGTCTAATTTTAAAACTCACATTGTTTTTCGTTTCCTTTCTTTTCATTTAAAGTTCGCTCTAACTGTTGGATACACCAACATAACTCGAGCTGAAACTGTCGTAACGATTCCTCGGGGTCTACACCTTCGGACTCGTGTTTATCAATTTTACAAGGTTTCTGTAAAGATGTCGATTTGCCTTTATTGTGCAATCTTGTTGGTTTAGGCATTTTATTTATGATATTTTATATCGCCACGTTTTGAAACTTTGTTAATTCCAGAGAAGTTTTGATGAAGTGTAATCTGTGTATTATTATATTAACGGATGTATGTAACGTTCTTTTTGTAGTAACGAAACCAAATCAACAGAGGACACTAACTTGGAAAAAACTGAAAACAAATTTATAGCATAGATAATTAAGTAGCATTTAAATCGGGTGCACATTGCCATTCCTGCCGGCACCAGTTTATAGTCTATGGTTGATACAGACTGTCCCGGTGACTATTTTATTTATTTATTATTGCACAATATATGCAGTGCGATATATTTTTATTTTACATTACCTGAACCGGCAGAATTCGTAGTGCCTCAATCGACAAATAAAAGACCTAAACTTTTGTATAAAATAAACTTAAAATAATTAGGAGTCCGTCCGACGGGGGACACATCAAAGGAAAAACAAAATTGTTATTTTTATTTAATTCCGAGCATTTTCATATCGCATTATGCCAATAGTTTGATGAATCATTCGAATTAATTCTCTTATATAGGTCTATGATTCTCTTCTGTACGTGCTATCAGATAAACGGGCCCAACCAATACGAATGAGTATTTCCGTCCGGGCTTAACATAGACAAAGATTTTGAAGAAAAAAATTTTTTACAAATGAAGGCCGCTGATGATTCTAATAATTCCTCAAATTTCTTATTAATATTAAGTTTAAACGAATCTTGTGTCTAATTTATATTTATGTACTGTATTATGGCTGATTAATCTCTACATTGGAAATCTGTAAGCTCAGCTCTGACAAAAAAATAAATACCAAATAGTTCACAAAGGTTAATTTATAATTAATAATTTTATTAATTAATTTCATAGTTAATCTATTTATAATATAATTAATATAGCAGACTTTTAATGAAAACCCCTTCCTATGTAATGTTCCTCCTTTTAGTCGATACGCGCCTGCAATATTTCTTTACAATCATACGATCACGTAGCGACATCCGGCTGTGACATAACGTTTTAAAAATTGGTACTAAAACGTAACCTTAAAGTTGTAAAAGCAATTCCAAAATTTCATAGTATGCCGCTTGGAAAATTTGGAAAAATTACTCTTTCGTGGTAAATAACTAAATAAGATATACCCAAGTTTATCACCAGCTTACTTTTGATTTACCTTTCGTTGGTGAGCGCAGAATTAAATTCGATTTTACTCATTTCATCATTCGTTTATTTAGTCAAGTTCTATTTTGTGTAAATATAATTCTACAAGATAACTCAATTACCTATCACAGCGTATTATTATGCTCGACTTTTATTACTCATTAATAAGAAAACATGAAAATTAAGTTATTACTCCACAACCTTGACTCTCATGTGTCTTCAGCCACAAGAAGACCATCAAAAATAACGTCATAACTTTGGAATAAACGTTAAAAGCGAAGATCTTCGAGCAAGTGGGTTTCATTTCTCGGTAGACCCACGTTCCGAAGTTTTGTTCGGAACTTTTGTAAATGTTATGCACATTTACTTATCTTGGAAATGTTATTAGTGCAATTCAATTATTTGGGAATTACTTCTAGTCTATGTTACCATATACTACTACGCAAATATAAGACGAATCTGTATTCTAAAAGAATTTGAACTCACTTTTATGCATTTAGATTAAAACTAGTGATTTTTATATGCATATTTTGTGGATTCTAACTTAATTAAAACTTGATAAGTCTCGTTTCTGAGATAACTAGCTGCTATCCGCAGTTTCGCCTGTGACGTTAAAGAAATGTGTCAATGTAGTTTCCTGCGGGCATGAGATGTTTTTTTGGAATAAAAATCTCCTGACCTAAAACTACTTCAAAAAAATCATGTTAATTTATTGCTTCATTTTAAAGTGAAATAAAGACAGACAAACACACTTTTTAATTTATACCATTAGTATCAACGTGTATGATGTAGTATGATTTCATTAATTGTGCCTAGTTATTTTATGTTACACGTTTCACGAATGTTCCAGACCCATTAGCAGAGAGAGGATGTTTTAACCCAGGATTGGTGTTAATTTCAGGTTAGCAATAACAACAGCAAGCTTATCATTATTCGTGGTGGCGAAGAACTACATTAATACTCAGCGTGTTGAGAATATGAAAGCAAGAGAACGCATGCGAAGATCTAATCAAGGAGAATACCCTGACTTGTATCGGAAATTGTGAACTTGAATTAGTTATAATGTGAGTATCTCTCTAGTAATTCTAGGAAATATGGATGAGTAACACTAAATGAACTGGTGATAGGACCTCATGTGAGTCCGTACGAGTAGATACCACAACCCTACCTATTTCTACCGTGAAGCAGTAATGCGTTTCGGTTTGAAGTGTGGGGCAGTCGTCGTAACTATACTGAGAGCTTTGAACCCATATCTCAAGGTGGGTGGCGGCATTTACGTTGTAAATGTCTATGGACTCCAGATACAACTTAACACCAAGTGGGCTGTGAGCTCGTCCGACTAACTAAGAAAAAAAATTGTATACAGTGTATGAATGTAACTAAAAAATATTTTAATCTACTGTAGTTTCCAGATATACCATTGAACATTACTTAGTTAAAACGTAAAGATGGCAGTACCGCAGCTAGACCCTGCAAAGCTGCAATTGGTGCAGGAACTGGAGATTGAGATGATGTCCGACATGTACAACCGTTTGGTGAGCGCATGTCACCGGAAGTGCATACCAATTAAATATCATGAACCTGAATTAGGTAAGCCAGCCAAAAAAAACATGGCGAACATTATAATTATAGGGACCTTCAAAATTGCATTCATTGTGACACACAAATGGTTTATTAAACTGGTCGTCGTGGCCTAAAGGATAAGACGTCCGGTGAATTCGTATGTAGCGATGCATCGGCGTTAGAATCCCACCAGTAGGTACCAATTTTTCAAGCGATTGACTTCCATGATGAACGAATAATATCAAATAAGAAGTATAATAAAAATCAAACCCGCAAAATTATAATTTGCGTAATTACTGGTGGTAGGACGTCTTGTGAGTCCACTCAGATAGGTACCACCACCCCACCTATTTCTGCTGTGAAGCAGTAATGCGTTTCGGTTTGAAGGGCGGGGCAGCTGTTGTACTGTTAAAAGTGAGACCTTACAACTCTTGTCTCAAGGTGTGTGGCGGCATTTACGTTCTAGACGTCTATCTAAGCAATAAAAAAGAAAAGAAAGATAATTATGACCTTCAATGTCCATTTGTTTCTTTTTAAGTCATCAAAGTTTATGAGCTATAGTTTATAATTATAAGTTAAGCTTTAGGATTATAGGCTGTTACAGGACATTTACAAATACAAAAATATATAGATGATAAAAAGATAGGTGATATTTAGAAAACTGATATAGCATATCGACGCTTGAAAGGCAAACGTGACTAAGCGACAATAACTGATTTGTACACAAATGATAGCCAATAACCATATTCGATGCGCAAAAAATATATATTTCTAGGTCTATTAAAATCATTTCAATCCTACAGCTAGATTCGTTAAAATAGAATTTTTTTCAGGTATTTCTCAGGTATATTTTAAATTAATTTCAACTTTAAATTAGTCTACTGTAAAGTTCACGCATTGTCGCTTAGTCACTTTTGCCTTTCAAGCGTCAATATGCTTTTAAAATAGATACAAGTATTTAAGAGATTTAACCGCATCACTTAAATGGCTGATGAGTTCATTTTCAACATGGTCTTTTCTTCTTACAGGAAAAGGTGAATCAGTATGTTTAGATCGCTGTGTAGCCAAATACTTGGACGTACATGAACGCATAGGTAAGAAGCTTTCCAATATGTCACAAGGAGAAACCGAAGATCTCACAAAGGTCAACATACCAGACAAAAAATAGTACGAAGCTACTACTCACGACAAATCAATCAGTTGCTAGATTTTTCACAGTGACCAGTACAAAACATATACGGGGTTGAGATATTCTATTGTGAAAAATTTGCATTAATATATAGGTGAAGTATTATTTCTATATATATTAATACTGCCATTATGTAAGTACTTCACTATGAGTAAAGAATATGTTAAAAAATATAACCCATGTATAGACATGGTGTTTATGTACATAGATAATAGTATCTACGTACATACAAAACTTTGTTAAACATCAAATTTAGGTTTATGGACTTACTATCACTAGTAATCTCGAGAGATTATGCTAGCTTCACCGATCATCTACCCTAACAAGGGCAGTGCTTCGCTTGTGACCTTTGGGAGAGAATGTTACTCAATTTTGTCTGTGTAGTTCAAATGTTTATAATCGGTTCATTAACTGAAACATTGGCTGAAACGCAATTGGTGCAATTATTTTGCCTACTTCTATGAAAACTATTTTTCTAAAACTAGTTTATTTTCATAATTAGTTCCAAGATTCAGTTTCTGTCAAGTGCTGTTACTTCACATGGCTATTCAAAAAAGTGTTGTTTAACTCTACGCTACAGTCTATGGTACTATTACAGCTCGACAGTATTTTAAAAATACTGATACATCAAAATTAGGATTATGTAAATTTTAATACAAAAAGTAGCAGTTACCGAATGAAACGACCATAGAGTTTAATGAACAAACATAATTTTTATTAGCATTATTTTTAAATCATAATGCTACTGTTCATGTTTTTCAAGATCAATCAGCCATAAACTGTCAATTTTTTTTTTTTATAAATATGCTGGAATGTCTAACGTGAACACGAAACTTAATTAAACTTATGCGTTTGAATTTCATCGTGATACGAAAAGCTGATTTGATTTGTCGTAAGTCAAAGCTTACAAAAGTAACGTTTACAAACAATGCGGAGACCGCGTTTCAGAATTCTGAATGTTATGCTAATTAAGGAATTCTCTTATTGAAATGCATTTTTTTTTGTTAATTAGCGTGGACTATATGTTTAGGTTGAATTGTTAGATAGTTATTAAAAAATAAAACAAATGAATAAATGCAACAAACGTGTTTTATTTAAAACAAAAAAAAAACAAACCTATCTACAAGACAAAACAAACTATGAATCTACTAAAACGGTATCTACTTACACTAAGTTTTTTAAAATTCGAAAGACTATCAATCAGATAGAATTAAGCTTTTAACAAAATTAGTGTAGGTCAAGATTCTCAGAACAATAAATGAAAAAAAAAAAAAAACAAGTCATTTCTCTTTTATTCCTTTGCCTGATTCGTTTATCCCGAATGCGTAGCCGGGGCGGTAGTACTTTATAAGCTGCGTCAGTATAAAAACATTACTGCCATAGAACATAACGCTCTGACACCAAATCAACATGAAAACCTGCCTACATTTGAACTCTAATTGGTACGCGAAAAACAACCAAGCACATTGAGTCGCTATCCAGATGAAAACCAAATAAACGATTTTACCTGGTTCCATTTTGAAGTCTTTTAATACCAACGGCAATAACGAGAGAAACCAAATAAAGTACTGTGATGTCATGACGCTGTTATAAGCTACCAGAACGACGGCTTGCGCGAACATTGCGAACGGTAATGTTTTTGGGTCACAACCGTAATTCAGACTCAACAGAAAAAGGAGAACGCACTCGGAAACCTGTGCCAATATTTTGACAATATCAAATGACATCTGATCTTTCGTTAAATACGTATAGTAGAATAGTATAGAGAAATTGTGCCTAGTGTCTTTCCTGAGGAGATGATAAATATAAGTTTCGAATAAGAATTCGTAACCGTATCTCAAGTACATAGCGTACGTTATAAATACAAGACTTGTAACGCAGCTAAAGGCTAAAATAATTTGGTTCTTGTTGGGTAGCAATGAAACTAGACCCTCTTTGATTGGGGTGTTACGATTTATCTTATATTTTCCTAAAGATAGATACATAGGGAAAGTGAAGGCTAACGGATACAAGCGTAGATGTATTGCGGAACCTAAAAAGAAGCCTGATAGGACGATGTTGGTAACAGAATTTTTAAATGCGTTCGATTGAAGGAAGTATATCGATAGGACGATCAAGAAACACGGGAACGAATCGGCATTGCCTCGAGTCGAGATGCCTATACTTAGAGGATTGTAGAGCCAAGATAAGGCACAGTATTTAGCTGTGACGGAAGCATATTTCGCGACGCCCAATTGCCGTTCGACCAGAGATTTGACGGCAGCCGCCAGAAATATATCGAAAACGGAAAAAAGGATTTTTCCGAATTCTCTCCCGATAATAATGTTAGGCATCATTAGATACGCGATCAAGGGGCTGTATCTGTAAGTGTGCCGGAGATATGGCGAGTTACCCTCCACCAAATGTCTCGCAGCGTCCGTAAAAACTTTGTAATCAACATCAGTGTATGGTACTACGGAAAACCTATCGTGTATATTCCCGTATAATATGAACACCAATCTCACGGTCAGACCGATACAAATGTGTTTCCCGAATGATAGATCGATAAATTTCGATACGCGATCCATTTTTTTTTTCTATTTCAAATCCTAATTTTCGAATCTTTCGCTGCGGACTGTAAACACTTCTTGAAATCGGCGAATTCTTTTGCGCAATCGTCTTTCTTCACGGAACTTTCTTTGATTAGCACGCAATGGGCGTACAAAGCGCCCTGTTTCGAGCACTTCGCGTATAAGAGGGGGTATTTCGCGAGTCGGTCCCTTGCTTTTGCAACTGATTCCATATCAGTTAGTTCTCGGCCTGTGTCTCGAGTTCTTTATAAAGAAAAGTCGTCGGGGGCTCGGAGAGGTCGATCGTATCGCGAGGCCTTATGAAGATATCGTAGATCGGCTTCGAGAAGAATATTCCGAGGGCAAAGGCAGTAAAAGTTATCTGAAAGGTCTTCGGATACTTATAAATCCAACTTCTCTGGCCTAGGGTTGTGCTACGACGACGCTGATTATCCATAATATACCTGGTAAAATAAAGCAACATTCTTAATTAGGAATTTCCTTAATGTTGTTTAAATATAGATAATTTATACAATGTGGCCTAGTAACTACAGTTGATGGACACAGACACAAAAAAATATATTTTTTATTGCATAGATGGGTTAAAGAGCTCACAGCCCACCTGGTTAAGGTTAGAACAAAATTAGTTTGCGTAATAACTGCAAATTTAGTTTAAAAATTTAGTTGCCTCTACTAGTGGTAGGTACCCTCTGGCCTATTTCTGTCGTGAAGCAATAATGCGTTTCGGTTTGAAGGGCGGGGCAGCCGTTGTAACTATACTTGAGACCTTAGAACTTATATATCAGGGTTGGTGGCGGCATTTACGTTGTAGATGTCTATAAGCTCCAGTAACCAGGTGGGCTGTGAGCTCGTCCACCCATCTAAGCAATAAAAAAAAATTGTAATGGCTTCGTCAAACAGAACGCGTACTTAGCGCTGCGTTTTAACGTCGCGCTCTTTTCTTACTTATAGCGTTGGGGCTCTGTTTGACGGTATGTTACCATAGTAGTACAACACATCTCGGCGTCATAGCGCGCCGTCAGTTTAGCGCTCTGATGCGCGCTAATTACGCTTTCTGTTTGACGAAGCCTTAAGAAGACTGAAATAAATAAATAGCGCTCGGATGCATCGTGTGGCGCGCCGATTATAAAAACCAAGCAGTTTTCTATATACCTGGTCACTTAATATGTGGCCTGTCGGTCACAGGCGCGAACTGTCTAGGTTCCAGATCGTAACCTTCGCAGACTAATGACCTAGGTTTGTGCTTGATACAGCACTGTCGCATCACTTCGAACACCTTATCGCAGCGGACTTCCTGGTAGCCGTTCTCTGTGTTGAAAAATAATACGAAAATAATTATCGCTTTCAAGTTATGTACATATTTTTAAACTAGTACTGGTGGTCCCGCCGTAGTCGAAATTCGACTTTAATTAATTTAAATTATAAGTTTGAACAGTATTAAGGTTCTAATGTCAAAGGCTACTTCTATAATCACAGACTTTGCCAAGACTACACTATAGACAAATAATATTAAATACTAGCGACCCGCTTCGCTTCGGAAACATTAAATTTTATTATTGATAGCTGAGTCCCGCGATGTAGCCCGCGGTTATTGTCGTACTGCGGGTGACGCCGCGAGGCAAAGCTAGTCTAAAAAAAGTAGCCTAAGTTACTCCTTATATCATCAGCTATCTATCAGTGAAAGTCTCGTCAAAATCGTTCCAGCCGCTCCAGAGATTAGCCGGAACAAACAGACAGACAGACAGATAGACATAGAGACAAAAATTGTCAAAAATGTTATTTTCGTGTATGTACCGTATATATATATTCACATGCATGTAGTAAGAAGCGGTTATTTCAATATTACAAACAGACACTACAATTTTATTTATATGTATAAATTCAAATTCAAATTCAAAGATTGACAATAAACATGGAGCATATATATGTATGTGTGTGTATCAAATACATGGTAGTATGCGTAATGTTTTTGTTATTGATTTAATTTATTATTAATGCATAATTTTTAAAAAATATTAACATTCTGCACTGCTTCTCTATATTCTCTATAAGTGTGGAAATTTTCATACTTCTCCGTCCACGCAATTTTCGTAAAAAGGGATACAAAGTTTTTCCTTCACGTATTAATAAATAGATATATATACTAGCCGTACTCGCCCGCTTCGCTGGGCATTTAAGATTATTATTTATGGTCATTATTATTAAGGAGTCCAACATTCGTATAAATATTATTAGCCTATTCATTAAGTACATGTATTTTCTACATGGATACCAATTTTCAAGCCAATCGGATGCATGGTTCAGTAGTTATAACGAAACATCCGTAAAAACCACTGTAGATTTATATATTAGTATAGATTTCTTCTGTGCGTGTGTTTGTGTCTGAACTCCTCCCAAACGGCTGGACTGATTTTAATGAAATTGTCTGTGTACCTTCACGTGTATTCGAGAATGGTTTAAATTTACAAATCAGCCCGACAGATGGCGCTGCAGTCGGTACCTATCTAGGTTATTTATTTCCTAGAAATAACTTATATGGCAAAACAACGTTTGCCAGAGCAGCTAGTTAATTTATAAAATCTAAACTTATTGGGTACTTCACGCCCCTGTCATAGGGGCCAAGTTAAGTTAGTTATACAGGTACCTTGAGGAGACAATGACACTTAAGATAGGATCGTTCAATCATGATTATCCTTCGTGCCTTTGCTTTGTTTTTAGAGATAGCCGACGATTCATCTTTCATATTATCAGTGTTAAGAAATAATTATTGTTTGCTTTGGGTAATATAACAGTCTTGTTAATAAGAGGTTATTTAATATAATTTATATCAGTTAAGCAAAAATTGTCCGAAATTTCGAACCTTGAGGTTGAGGTCTTATGTGTCTTATAGATGTCTATGGGCTCCAGTAACTACTTAACACCAGTGGGCTGTGAGCTCGTCCACCCATCTAAGCAATAAAAAAAAAACTTGAGAGGTGTCAAGGGACACCCGGATGGAACGAAGTTCCTTTCGATTAATTAGTGAAGGAATTGTAATAAAATTTTTTTTTTTTTAAGTTATAATAATATTTTTTTTATTATTAACAAATATAATGTTATATAAACTTAATCAGTAATATTTTATAATAAAAATAAATTGTACATATACCTACATAAATATAATTGTATAAGAGAGAGAGAGACAGAGAGAGAGACAGACAGACAGACAGAGAAACATGCGACGCTGCACAGCTTACAATAGCTTACTATAGCAAAAAGTGTCGTGATAACTTTTCGTAAGAATTTTTTCCGTCTAGCCCCCTTTCACAACGCGCGATAAGGAATTTCGTTCCAAAAAGAATATCAATTGGCAATGCAACAGATATACCAAAGAACGGTCGTGTACCAGTTTTCCGCTCATTTCTGTCTCGAAACATTTCTTGTTCCGGTGCGAAGCGTGGGAAAATAACTGGGTCATTTATCACATCATCGTTAGCGATACGCTGATTGCTATTAACCGCGTTCAGTAACACTCGCATCATGTAAGTGAGCAGTATGATTACAGTACAGTATTACAAACGCAAAGAAACCTCTCTGCATTAATACTGCGACACTGGTACAACAAAAGATTTATCTATACTTCACTACATGGTATAAAACAAAGTCGCTTTCTCTGTCCCTATATCCCTATGTATGCATCTTTAAAACTACGCAACGGATTTTGATGCGGTTTTTTTTTAATAGATAGAGTGATTGAAGAGGAAGGTTTATATGTATAATAACATCCATTAAATAGTGGAGAAATCAATAATAAATTACAGTTTCCGAAGCGAAGCGAGGGCGGGTCGCTAGTAATATTATAAAGCTGAAGAGTTTGTTTGTTTGAACGCGCTAATCTCAGGAACTACTGGTCCGATTAGAAAATTTCTTTCAGTGTCAGATAACTAATTTATTGAGGAAGGCTATAGGTTATATAACATCACGCTAAGACCAATACGAGCGGAGCACTAATAACCCCCTCTTTTGAAATCGGCTAAAAAGCATGATTTTGGTACCTTAAATAGCTCCCTAACACTATATTATTCAAAAATATTTTCACTATCTACGTAAATGAAGAGGCAGGTAAAATTTAGCGTTATACCAAAGTAACTATTCCACGCAGACGAAGCGCGGGCAAAAGCTAGTAGATTTATATAACAATAGATAATAAAAGATACTAGACCTTTTCTAGAATACTAGACATTCGCTTCTTTTAATAAAAAAAATCATCCAGTTTCCAAAGATATTTGATACTGGTTGTCACAGATCTATTTAAGCCGCAGTTATTTGTTTATAGTGGTACCAGCCCGTGTAGGCAAATTTTACAACACTCTTATCCACATTTCGTATAGGTACTAGTAATAATTATATGTTGAATAGTTTAAAAGATCTAAGCGAACAGACAGCGGAAGCGATTTCATTTTTGACTATGTAAAGATACCGAGACATATCCCGGCCTTTACTGATTAGTACTACATTGATATCTTAGTGTTAGCCGGTCGTTGTCAGAAAATCAAAATCACGACGCCCAAAAGAATTACAATTGACTCGTTCAAAATCCCTTCCTTCCGTTCATTCATGATGACAAGACTTCCTGTTTTCCATGCGGTAAACTCGGGGACCCGTTGCCCCTCTGGACCGGAACAAGATCGGGAGGGGATCAATGTGTGACTACACGTTTGATTCGTATTACGCGTTATCTTACACACGATGACAGTCAAAAATATTTTAAATACTCTTCGAAGAAATAGCGATGCATGCCTTATCGAATCCCTCGGGTTCGCTCTCAGTGCTTTTAGGCTCTCAAGCACCGGCCACTATCTTCGCTGAACTCGAGGATGACGACGACAAGTTTGACGTGAGAGCTAGCGCACAATCCATCGAGTTTTTCGCCGGATCTTCTCAGTGGGTCGCAAATCCGATCCGGCAGTAGTTTCTTTTTTTTTTTTTTTATTGCCTCTGTAGGCCGACGAGCATACGGTCCACCTGATGGTGAGTGGTTACCGTCGCCCATGGACTTCAGCAATGCCAGGGGCAGAGCCAAGCCGCTGCCTACCACAAGATCTGCGAAGATTGTTCTCACTAGGGCCAGCTTTAGCAACTCTCTCAGATTTAACCCCGTGAGTTCACTTACTAGCCAGTGCGTAATTGGAATAGCCCAGCGAATGAGTAGGAAAAAAAAACAGGGGTTATTCGATAACAGTATTTAAGAATCGAGTTAAGTTACCGTGTGTATTACAATGTGGTAGTGCTTGCGAATGTCTCACGCTCGCGTTACAGTTTCAAGTTCCGCATTTATCGGTTCATAACTAGTATTGGGTCTTGTGTTCTAGATACGAATAACAAATATGAGGAAAATGACCAAATATGAGGAATGATGGATGAGTGTACCACATCCCTTAACGTCGAATACATTTTTACAAAAATACAGGAGGCGTAATATGCAATGAAACAGTCGTGCGTTCCAGTTTAATGAGTGGGCCAATCGTCATACAACACCATCTACCTCATGTCTCAAAGAGTCGAGCAATATCCACGTTGTGATGTCTATAGGCTCCAATAACGTGACACCAAGAGCGGGCGGAGAGCTGACTCAGCTATCTGTGCGATGATTAAAAAAAAAATGACGCCGATAAAAAACTGAATCAATATCACGTGATAAATACTAATAATAGCTAATTTAAACGACCGCTAACCGACTAGGCAATAACGATTATATTCAACAGATTTTTGCAATTACAAACCATTAAGATTATAAGTCCGTTAGGATCATTAACGTGCCAATTCAAATGGCAAAATGTACAGAGGTATGGGTATCGTTTACTGGTGGCAGGACCTCTTGTGAGTCCGCAAGGGTAGGTACCACCACCCTGGCTATTTCTGCCATGAAGCAGTAATGCGTTTTGGCTTGAAAGGTGGGGCAGCCGTTGTAACTATACTTGAGACCTTAGGACTTATATCTCAAGGTGGGTGTCGCATTTACGTTGTAGATATCTATGGGCTCCAGTAACCTCTTAACACCAGTGGGCTGTGAGCTCGTCCAAACATCTAGGCAATAAATAAAAAAATACAAGCGACCGCTCACCGACGAAGCAATAACGATTATATTCAACCAATTTTTACAATTACAAACAATTAGATTATAAATCCGTTGGGATCATTAACATGCTAATTCAAATGGCAAAATGTACAGAGGTATGGGCCCATTGCAGGCTTTAAGAAAAACTAAGAGAAAAACTAAAAAAATTAAGGTTTTAAACAGAACGTTCACGTAGTTTATACAAATGTGACTTATTAGCCCGCTTCGGTAATTCGGTTTCGCCTACCGTCTGTCATCGACATTTTTTTAGTTTTTACAGGCTGTTGTGTAACCAAATGATTTACAAATTACGTCTTACGTCACGTCACGAGACCGTACACGTATGTACGTGAGTGCGTACACTTCCGACATTTCACAATTTCAGACGAGACGGGTCGTATGCCAAAGATTATTATTACATTATTACAGTTTTTAAAAACCACACGAGACTACGAGAGACATCACTACATAGTATAAAACAAAGTCGCTTTCTCTGTCCCTATGTATGCTTAAATATTTAAAACTACGCAATGGATGTTGATGCGGTTTTTTTTATTAGATAGAGTGATCGAAGAGGAAGGTTTATGTGTATAATAACATCCATTAAATAGTGGAGAAATCAATAATAAATTACAGTTTCCGAAGCGAAGCGAGGGCGGGTCGCTAATATCTAATATGAAGAAAAACAGATATATCGACGGGCGGAAGGCTATTTGGTTTTAGCGACATTTATCTTTGTAATGAAAGGTGCGTTTTATTTGGTGTTAGCATCAACGGTTCGATGTCATTCCCGATCCTGCGGACAGAATGGAAAGCAGTCGACGTCGCCCAAAACACGTCATTTCGGATCCTCCCGATCCATTAACGGTGCTTTTAGGTACCACAAGCACCTGTCACCGTCCTCCTTAATTCCTAATCCCCCCGAATTAACCCACAGACCCACTGAGTTTCTCGTCGGATCTTCTCAGTGGGTCGCGTTTCCGATCCGGTGGTAGATTCTGGAAAGCACGGCTCTTGCTAGAGTTCGTGTTAGCAACGTCGTCAGGTTTGAGCCCCATGGGCTCACCAACTAGTTAAGGTTACGCTGAAATAGCCTCTCAAGGCTATTAGCTTAGGTAGAAAAAAAAAGGTTTGATGTTTTTAATTGAAATTAAGTTTACTCCATTCGAATAGCTGAATAAGTGTTTTTGTTATAATACTTTTTTCGCATTTTAAATCTAAAATGTCACTTAAACCAAATCATAGCCTTTCACCCCTCGATATATTATATAATACGTGTTCATTATTTGAAGCGAGTTGGAAATTGGGTTGGGATTTTAGAAGTAACAAAAAAAATCGTGCAAACCGACGATGGGATTTCAGATCACAGAGAATGGTCTGTTTACTATGCTTTGGGATCACCCACTTTACTTGCACGATCAGAATCGGTCAGCTTAGTGGCCTAGCACGTTGTATACTTTGTTATGTATTTTTTATTCTTACATAACTCCTTATATACCTATGCTAATATTATAAAACTGAAGAGTGTATTTGTTTGAACGCGCTAATCTCAGGAACTACTGGTCCGATTTGAAAAATTCTTTCAGTGTTAGATAGCCCATTTATCGAGGAAGGCTATAGGCTATATAACATCACGCTAAGACCAATGCAAGCGGAGCACCAATGAAGAATGTTTCAAAATAAGGGTTTCAATAGCTCCTTAACATTCTACAATTCAAAAATATTTTCACTTTCTACGTAAATTAAGTGGGGAGTAAAATTTAGCGTTATGCCAAAGTAACTATTCCACGCGGACGGAGTCGCGGGCAAAAGCTAGTCAATTTTAAAAATATGGTTAGCCATCTTGTGAGCTCATTTTAATTTGGGTTCAGGGTTGGTGGAACGGGGGCGTTCACACTTATGGGCACCTAAACACTGAGCGGATCGTAGACTGTTCAAGGAACAGTAATGAAAGACAACCTTAGCAATTTATACATATATTTTATTAACAATATGATATAATCGACATGCGCTCTTAATCTCATAAAAAACATATCTTTTATACAATAATAAGACACTAAAACCAAACAATGTTACGTTATTTTTAATTTATTTAATGTTATAACAAAATAACATATTCACTAGCTTGGACAGCTATTTTACATGAATACTCAATTTGGGATTTCTTTGAATGTTTGGAAGTTTAAAATAAGTAAGAATCTCGAATAGATGTTTTAAAAAAAACAGTATATCTACTTTTTTTAAAAGACTAGCCCGCAGATTGATTCAACCTTTAGACCTTTAGCCCTTGTTGTGAAACTAAAGATAGTTCACTTTGAGATACGACAAACACGATAGCTACCTGCCTACATGGAATCAAAAATGAAATCGATTTTCAGTTTGAATCTTTACCGCGGTTTTGTGTGTCCGTTCGTTGCAAATTTTATGTTTCATTTTAACAAACTTCCGTTTGCAGCCAGTTTTTTAATTTCCAACATAGCTCATCCGGAGGACTACGATAAAAACAAATGCGCGACACAAATCCTGGACTAAAAGTTCCGTTTTAACAGCGTGAAACTTTAAATAAAATAAAACTTTTTGTTTAAATATGCAAATTCACTTACCTGTATTGTTTTCATAGATTTACTAAGAATTTGAAGAAAAATCAGGCAAGAGCAACAAAAAAATAATTAAGGGAAGATTTTCTCGGTCGAGAAAAAAAAGTCTAATTTGGAAATCATAACCAAAAGGCTATTAAATTAATAAATGAATAAAATATAAATCGCATCAGGAATGAATAAGTGATCTTTTAAATTGTATTACGTCGTTAACCGATGGCGGTCAGTATGGCGAGACGTTCCCAATATGGCCTCTCTTCACTAATTGAAAAACATTCAGCACGTAACACATTAAGGGCATAGATCGAAATTTTATTCCAATTCAAATAACTTTACTTATATTATTCGTTTCAATTTGCTTTTTTTGTCAATTCGTAAGCATCATAGAACTTTCGGGATCCACATTAGGTACCTACCTGCAATTTCGTTTTTCATGCTTGTTGGCAAATTTGATTGAATTTTATTATTATTTGACATAATTAAAACAATTGATATATTATATGCGTCGTTTCGGAAACATTACAATTTTCGTGGTCTCCTCACTGACGACTAAAGTTTTACTGGTCGACATTTGAAGATTGCATAAAGATAATAATAACGTGGGATTACACAGGTAAAGGTTTTAGTTGTGCCTACGAGCCGCGATAACCAAATGATATATGATATTACATGTTCACCACACTGAGTAAGTTGTTATTATATATATATACATAAATTTTCTAATATACTTTATTTATAAATACATTAATTGTAGTCTTGAATACGTGTTTTACTTTAATAAAGAAATAAAAAGAAAATTTGCAATGTTTTAATTACATTTTAAAAGATACCCAAATATACTTTTTTGCTACATACGCATATCAGCACTTCCGAACAATACTAAACAATTGAAATAAACTGATGTGGTCCTAAACTTGAAACAAATGGTACAGATTCGATAGAGAATTGTCTGCGGTCCGCAATTCGCATTATTTACATCCGATTTGAAATCAGAAAAAAAAATTATCAGAAACTTTTATTCATACTGGTTCATCTATATTTTCCACGACATCAGTTGTATCTACATCTTGTATCATAATATCCTATTAAACATATTTTTATTATTAACCAACATTTAAATAGATCAATTCTGTATTAGTTATCTCTCTCTATAAGAACTATTTATTTTAAGTTATATTTTTTTTATTTAAAGTTCTATCCGCAAACCGAATGAATGGCACACAATGCTTACAAATTGATAATTAGAACAGAACATTGCTAGAGATAAAAACTATATTGATAACATATTTTGTTTAATGGAACACATTCAAGTACAATATATTTACTGTGTGAAAATTATATCATTCACAGACACCAACACAGTATTATATAGCTCCTATTTTCGTTCAATGAATTCTAGAAGTCAATGTTATCTGTACAATCATTTAATTTTATAAGTGATGCTAGTGTGTTAGTGTATGAAATGTATAAAAGGGTTTTTCACAATGATACAGAATACTTTTGAGAGATGCTCTATCAGTGAATTCATAACAGTCCTGGTTATTAGCGGACACTGTTTACCTTCATTTATGTTAGTACTAGAGGTGCCTCGAATTGACAATTATTTTCAAATTGTATTGAGACATTTAATTCATGAATTCTATAGCTGAATCATGACATTTAAAGTTAAATGATTCTTAGGCATACCCTGTCGAATGTATTACAGATTTTCTTCCTTTCGATGGGCTCAAAACATTTTAACTTCATTATGTCCATTTGTCCAACACCAAAATCAAAGAATTTAAACATAAATCAGAAACAATGTTTATACAAACAGCCAAAATGTTATGTCCTAAAGAATATAATCATAAATCACACTTTGTATTTATTTTAATGCATTCCCACTATGCTATTAACATATACTTATCTTATATGCAATAAAGCTATACACACATTTTAATTATTATTGCTTCTCTGTGTACTATCTGTTTAATTATTAAATACATTTACAAAAAAAAGCTAACCATGCTTTACAAATATTAAAAAGTATTTTACTTTTAATGCGAGAGATATTCTGCCTTTTAGGCATAGTTTTTGATGCCTTTTGTGTGTCATTGTAAAGTTGTTAAAAATTTACAACACATACATATAAAAATATTTTATAAATTAAATTTGAATACGTGTATTTTATTTATATATGAATAAATTTAAAACACTTCACACCTAATTTTTTCATAATTTTTTCCTTTTTACTAATTTATTAAGGCAGTTAAAGTGTTTGCAGATAATTCCGTACACAGAAAATGTAGCGATTGAAAAGTAAAGTGATTTAAATGAAATTATAAAGTTTTACTTGCATCTCATAATATGTTTTTCTACTTGGATGATATATCATATGTGTAAAGTTAGGTGATATGATTACTAAATAAAAGGATAATAGAAAAAGCTGCAAAACTGAAGCTCTGGATGTGCCTCTGCAGAAAACTGTCAATATAATAAAACAACTTTCTCAATCAATAGTCTTCAAATATGAAAACATAGAGTTCATATTGTTTTTGCTCGTCATTCCAAGAGAGCATGTACATTTTGGCTATTGATTCGGACTCCCTGCAGGCTCAGGTCGGTTTAGGGTAGGTTTTTCAGCAATCTGAGGTTTTTCGGCGATTAAAGGTTTCTCCACTACGGGAAGTTTTTCGACGGGTTTCGGTTCTTCAATCTCATCACTCGTATCGTTAGTATCATTTTCATTAATATGAGCACCTGCTAATTTGTCTATGAATGCTTCAGGTTTTTCTCTCTCCATTTGTAAGGGTCCATTCTGTTTTTCAGGCATTGAGGGGGACACTGATCTCTGCATTGCATTCTCAGGATCAGGATGTGACGGTGTTGCTCGAGCTGAATTATCATCACTGGAAACACTTTGTTTTCTTAATGACTGATGGCCTTGATATGACACTGTTTGTGGGTGATGAGGATGCAAGGGTAATCTGGACTTGTCACTCTTCCTCCATAATATCACCTCTTGTTGTTTGAAATAGCGACGATCTTCAGTGTCCATCAAAACTAAATTAAGGTAGTATCTGACAGAAAATTTGTTGTTAATGTCCCTCATAGTCGGAGTCAGGTCATAGCCAGCCAAAAACACTCTGATAGGAATACTTTCACCCCTGACTGGCGCACCATCCATTATCTCATACTTTGCTACAGTTTCATTCTCTGTAAACGTGTTGGGACCAGACCCAGTGGTTTCTCTCTTGATTATTGATATTTCCATGTGCTTGATTTTTATACGTACCAGTAAGAAATAAATTTTACCGACAATAACGTCTTTCAAATGATATTTTGATTTGTTATATTCAAACTCTATGTGCAGACAGTCTTCTATACCTACTTCCATTTTGATAGAATTAAGGACGTCCGGATAACTACAGAGCGTGTGCACGGCAATATCCACCTCCTTGGTGATGTCAGTGAGGCGCCGGACGATTGTCGCCCGCAGGAAATACCGCAACCTGACATTAGAGCCTGTATATACTTCGTATGGTTTTTCGACATTAGCAAACTCAAAAGGATACGACGTGTGTTGAAGCAGGTCGCCCGGACGCGCTAGTTCTTTAACCAGAGATATGAATTCGTGATGATTACCTCTGTCGTAGAATAATTCAATCTGACCTATGAGTTCGACCTTGATGCCTTGATGTTCAAGTTTTGATCCCGGTTTCCGCAACGTCACATTCACTTTCCCGGAGACCGTTTCACCGTCATAATACAACAATAACTTTTCTTTTTTACCATCGTCCGTTTTCACTTCAGCCACCTTCCGTTTGTCAGCATCATCAAAAACTATTTCGATATCCGCCGTCTGACCGAACCCGAAAAAGCTCATTTTCACAATATATAATTATTCGACCAAAAGATTTTTTACGTGGTTTTGTTTTGGAATAGTAACGATAAAATTGAGTACAACATTGAAAAAACGGCGACGAAACGCCCGCGAATCGTTCGAGACGATTGTAAGATATGAACCAAAGATGGCGACTGAATTAATGTCGGCTGTCGTCGAAGTTTCATAATTAAAATTATATGAAAAAAACTCACCAACAAGACACCTCTGTATCTCACACGCAAATCTCTTACAGGGATCCTTCGACATAAATAAAAAAATTAAATGTTTTCGTACAAAAAGCACTCACAATTTTAGAAAATATTTTATGTGTATATTTAACAATATTTGGAAATGGCAACCCAAACAATCATGCACTGATAAGCCGAAACGCCCTCTAAAACAAGAACTATGGTATAGAGAGCAGAATGATTTTCATTGAAATAGAAACGGCGACAGAATTGCTAATATCCCAGTGCTATCCATGCCATTAATGTGTCCGAGTCACACGTTAGTTTAGATTCGATAACTGCACTGGCTCAAAATAATGCAAAAAATCGGAAAAAATAAACTGGTATCATTTAAAAATGCCACTCGGTAAACTATTGGCGACAAACACAGTACAAATTACTTGAGGAACTTATTATTTATAGGATTATGTACAAGATTTACAGGCTTTACTCATAGTGATTTGCTTGAGAATAAATCCGAAAATACTGTGACAAAAAAATTGAGATCGTTTCATGTGAGTTGATTCATTTTTAAGTTGGTAGCAATGGGTCCGGTAACCACTTAACACAGGGTTAGTCGTGAACTCGTCTACACATCTAAGTAATAAAGTTGATGGTTGTAGTGATACAGAAACTACTAATCAACCGACTAATAACACTGTTCTATGATGCTCTAATAGGAAGCTTTCTCGTTATTAAGACACACATTGAGTACATTTGCATATACATATTGATAATTATATATGAACTCCCTCAATTCTATTGAATAACGCAAATGCAATGATTCGATTAATGAAAAAAAAAAGGATAGTCCTACGTACTGTATTTCTCAAAATGGACTAATCTGACTATTTAGCTATAATTGAGTTTATTTACTGTTTAAAAGTATTTACTTGAGAAATTTACCCAATACTTCTTCAAAATTATACAAGTGAAACAAGTTGTGAGCCAGTACGTATGCCAGACTTTAAAATTTATTAACCATTCGGTATCTATTTTTATTTGCCTCATTACACTTTGAACACGATAATATGTTATTATAACGGAACGAAATTTCCGAACGTGCGATACCGACCCCGCCGCGCCGCCGCCTTACCGCCCGCTGAGACAGAGCTCTCTGAGCGCGAAAACACACGCCCTCAGCGCGCGCGACTACGACTAGTAAAATATTGCGAGTCTTAGTTTAACTGTACGATTCTTAACTCATTTTGTATTTTATTTAGTTATTGTGTCGCTTTTATATTAAAACCTCATACCAAATCAGTGTAAACATTATTTCTATATCATCTTCGCCAACAGCCCGGAACAACGAACTCACAAAAACTCACAAAAGCCCCGTCAGTCGGACTTTTAGTGTTAAATTATTTAATTTCATTTCACTTGTTAAGAAAACGACGTAAATGAAACATAGAGCTTGGTTGTACAGCATAAGATTCTTTTGCCATTTCAAAGAAACAAAACAAACGGAAACTATGGCCGAATTCAAAGGGTAGGGTGTACTTACCTACGTACCTACTATTTTCATTTGACTTTTTCACAAATGGCGGATATCAAATTTAACTAGCGCTTCATAAGAACGTGTTTGTATCGTTATTGCGCTTGAAGAACGATAGTTCACGAATAAAAAAAATGATGGAAATCACAAGAACAACGTTAGGTATAGCTGTCGGAATTGCGGGAACACTGTTCTTGGGTTACTGTGTATACTTTGACCAGCAAAGGCGCAAGGATCCGCTGTTCAAAAAGAAGTTGAGAGAGCGTGAGTATTCCATTTATTAATTGTTTTTAAAAATAATTTACCACGACATTGGAATTTTAATTTATTCACCATGAATACCATGAAACTTGTATTTAAAATGATAACCTTAAAGTTTCGAATTGCGTGACTGGTAATAGCTAATAAATGATGATTTACGTAGTTTTTGTGGAATCCTGATTATACGGCTTTATCCTGAGTGTAAAATTAACATCAATGCTCAAAACTGCGAACGGCATTTCGTAATTGCCAGGCTGTGACACTAAAAATTTCATAAGTTTTCTTCACAAATGTCACTGATAACGTGATTTATTTTTATTTGCCGTAGAACAGTAAGTATTACTTCTGGATACAGGTCAACTGTGATGTAAGATTCTTTATTAGCACAAAAAGAAAAGCTTTTAATTCAATGCCAGATACTCACTGGTGCTCAGAGACAATAATGTAAAAGCTTCAGATCATAGTGAGAAATTGTGTTATTTTATTATTTATATTGAAATTGTGATTCCATAGTGGTAAAACAATCCACAATTTTAGTACCAACTCTGCTCTTAAAAAACATCATATCGACGCTTGAAAGGCAAACGTGACTAAGCGACAATGCGTGAACTTTACAGTAGACTAATTTAAAGTTGAAATACCTGAAAACAAAATTTATTTTAACGAATCTAGCTGTAGTCGAATCTAGCTAGTAGCTTTAGGATTGAAATGATTTTAATAGACCTAGAAATATAATTTTTTTGCGCATTGAATATGGTTATTGCCTATCATTTATGTACAAAGCAGTTATTGTCGTTTAGTCATGTTTGCCTTTCAAGCGTCGATATCAACAGTATTCAAGTTAGGAGGAGTTTGTAGGATTTGGGTGTGAAAGTAAATTGTAGATTCTGCTACTGAAAATGTATGATATGGATGTAGTTTAAAGATTGAAAATAAATAATTTATGGCATTAAAAAGATTACACAAGTATTAAGATACAAAATCAAGAGAGTTGAGAATTAAAATCTGATTATTTTGTTACAGGAAGACTGAATGCACAACAAAATGCTTCGAGGTCTCGTACCCTCGGTGGACCTGTTCCAGACATGAACGATCATGAAGCTATGCAGAGATTTTTCTTGCAACAGGTGAATATTTAATATTTAATTTTAGTTTTATTGACTTTGAAAATCTCCTAATCTCTCTGGCCTTGCAGTTACTGTGGTCCATCTATAGATAATGTGATATGAGTAATTCTACTGCTAATACATTAAAAGGATTTTTAAAAAAAAAAAATCTTAAATTTATGTTGTTAATAAATTGATGACAGTAATGAGATTGCCAAAAGTAAAAGAAGCTACAACAGAAGCAGAATGGGATGGCCAATGTAGAATCATTGATTTGTCTCAACAATGAATGTTAATAAATAAAATCAACAAATGTATAGCTTATTTCAAATTAAATCTTTACCTTGAAGTGTCAAAACTGAAGATTTTGATGAGTACAAAGAAAAGTGTAAAATAATCTAACAGAAAAATAAATATATTTGTAACAAAATCTGAAATCAATATTAATCAGTTCATAACTGCATATTTGGTACTACATCCACATAGTAGGTATGTATTATAATAGATAGGTAAGTAAGTATAAACCAAACAACCTTCCACCAATAACACAGCACATGAGCAGATAGGGAACAAAAAACTGCTAAAAAGGTACAAAATAAAACAATAAAAAAAATTAATACTACAAATTGCAAATCTACAAATTTAATGCTACTAATGATACAGATCTTGTGAAATTTGCAATATGGTTACAGAAAACATACTTAAATGACTGGATATACTGCAATTACCTAGGTCTGTGATATTAATCTATATTCATTATTATCAGATAAAAATGGTTCATGTATATATTTGTATATAGGTATATCTTGTTGTGTGGGTTGGTGGTCATTGGTTGTCATGGAGGGAACGTTGAACGTATGGAGTGGAATTTGCGTCTGGTGATGTTGCTGCTAGATTCTAAACTATGCTTGAATTTTTTCACTCCTTTTACAGTACCTGACAAAAACATATTCAAATTTTTTTAAGGGATTTTATGACCTGATAACCAAAACCTTTTAAGTCATGTCTTATTTTAATTTATAATCTTATTTTTATGAAAAATGATAATATGGAGTGAAATGAAATGAAAGATGATTAATTTGATATATTAATCAACTGGGATGAAATTAAATGAGATGAGATGATATGGGATGAAATATAATCTCAGTGAAAAAGGTGGTCATTTACTGAGATTTTTTCAGTGGAGTTTTTGGAGGATCCCGAAAAGTTACGTCCAGCGGCGTTCTTACATTTTCCCACATTTATACACTTGATATTAAACAGTTAATAAACCACCGCTATTACACATTTAAACCTGAAGAAACACTAAATAGACAAAATAAAACGAGTCACACTACTTCACTCCTCGCATTCCCACCAAAAAGTCCAATATATTCTAACAAGCTTTGATGTCACAGATTCAACTCGGCGAAGAGTTGCTGGCTGCTGGTGATCTTGAAGCTGGAGTCGAACATCTCGGGCAGGCTGTGGCTGTTTGTGGACAGACTGAACAATTGCTTAGTGTGAGTATTAATAACTTAAGCAGCTTGATTACACTTGCAAAATTTTCTTTATGCTTTTCAAGTTATCTTAAAACAAAGACAAAGGCTCCTTTTGTGGGTAGACTAGCGATATATTTTCAGACGTAAAATTAGGTGTTTATCAATTTTTGAAAGTTCTAGCATATTTGTGACTATATATCTATACTAATATTATAAAGAGGAAAGATTTGTTCGTTTGTTTGTTTCGAATAGGCTTTAAAAAATTCTTTCACTGTTTAGGAGCTACAGTATTTCAGAGTGACATAGGCTATAATATTTTTTGAAAAAAGTTAGTGATCCTTACTAAAACTCCAATTATGTAACCCAAGGTGTAAAAAATGCACCTAAAATATTCTTTACATCGCGTGCCCTACGAAAACTATTGATGATAGAATACAGTAAACTATACTAATATTATAAAGAGGAAAAATTTGTTTGTTTATTTGTTTCGAATAGGCTTCCAAACTACTGAACCGATTTGAAAAATTCTTTCACTGTTTAGGAGCTACAGTATTTCCGAGTGACATAGGCTATAATATTTTTTGAAAAAAGTTAGGGATCTGTTACACTCTATTCTATAAAGCAGCTTTGCCCTAATCAGCTCGTATACTATATTATAAAATGCTGATGACGTTAAAAAATTCTGAATATGCTGGAAATTTTACAAAATAGGTAGTAAAAGTGGCATTGTTCAGTGTTTGAACATGTGCAGTCCTAAGAAACGTTTTTTAGTATTTTTTGCATTTCGCATTTATAATTGTATAACCAAAGCATAATTGTTGTTTAATGGAGCATTGTATTTCATTGTTTCTTCTAGTCAAACCAGAATGTATGATTGCTTTGTGGCACATATATGCAGGGCCGTACTACACAACAGTGCAGGCTGCAAAATGATTTATTTAGGATTAGAATATATAGATATAAATAATTCCGGTTTGTCTTCAATGTGTTGCAAAACCATTCATATTATTATGATTGTGGTGAAATTGGTATGAGGGTTGATGAAACTCATCAGATAAGATTTGTACTACTAGTACCTACTGTTAAGGTTGCACATAAGGTATATGAGAGATAGGCTTGTTCCATGGTGTTTTTAAAATGACGACATCAGCGTCAGTGGCACCATTCTCTTCATTGCCATTGCCTTCCACAGTGACAGTAATTAAAACTTACGTTTCCAATTCCATTTACTCTATTTCAAGTGTAGAACAATAACATCAGAGAGCTCCGCCTCGGCCGGCTGCTCCAGTCTGAATGTTTTGTGCGTTATTTATTTTTTCTTACCTAAGCTGATGGTCTAGAGAGACCATATCAGCGTCACCGGGCGCTAGTAAGTGAGCTTACGGGGCTCAAACCTGACATTGTTGCTAACACGAACCGTAGCAAGAGCAGTGCTTCGCAGAATCTACCACCGGATCGGAAACGCGACCCACTGAAAAGATCCGGCGAGAAATTCAGTAGGCTGTGACTGTGGGTTAATTTACTCGTCGAGCCCCCTTCGTCGCAAGCGACGGGTTCGACGAAAACGATGACCGGTCCTTGGGGTACCTAAAAGCACCGTTAGTGGATTGGGAGGATCCGAGATGACGTGTTGTGACGGCTTTTTGTGCGACAATAGTCACTCGTATTTATAGTATAAAGTGGGGGTAGCTTAAGTACTCGAGCTCAAGCTAAGGAATTCAAGAGAATTCATGATTCTCTTAAACAGTTGTTGACAAGCGTAACATTATGGAAACAGTTAACTTTAACTAATCGTAGTTAACCAAATATTGTCGTTGCGACGACATAATATATATAGTTGTATATAATATACAAGTGTATTGACACCACTGTTACAGCGGTAGAGACATACATGAAACATGTTGTTGGTTTTCTTGTCTAAAGAAATAAATTATTTCATGTTATTTTTAATAGGTACTTCAGCAAACTATGCCAGCACCAATCTTCCATCTGCTTCTTAAGAAACTGCCAGAAGTTTCAGAACGCCTCCGATCCTCGATGAAGGCGAGGAGCAACGTAATGCAGGAAGAAGATGTCGAATAAAAAATTGTGAATTTGAAGAGATGAAAGTAAAACATGGTGGCCATAATAATTGATTTTAGTTTTATTTTTATCAGTCTTCTGTAGATATACTTACTCATATACTATATTAAAAGAAGCTGACCTAATAGTTTCATGGTTTTGAACCTTCCAAAACATATTTTTTCAAAGTAGGTAACTAAAGAATTTACTACAAATATCTATGTATTAAAAAAAAAATATGCATGTGCCTACACCACTAAATTATTATTACCAAAACGAATGAATAAGAAGGAAGAGTTTGTAGAGCTGGTAATATAATAATAATCATCTTACAATAATAACACGATTGCATTTTTTTCAAAATTGTATAAACAGAGGTTTGCTGCGCGAAATTATTTAAATTAAGTGGCAAAAGTACGAGTACTTGTCCATTAACGACGACGTAGTTATTAAAAACGACATTTACCCCAAATTTTCTATTTTTTTCAGATGATTAATAACAAATTTATTTTTAAACTTTAATCTTTGGGCAACAATGATGGTGTATATTTTGTTTTTGGTTATTTATGTTGGCTCTTAAGAAAGCAGTTGTTGAACATAGATTATACACTTATTATTTGTGTCGAAGAAACAATTAAAAAAATGATGTGAATATTAAAAACAAACTAGGATCAATCATGTCTTCATGTTTTACTTTTAAGATCTAGAATTTGTTTGAATTTTAAAAGACATCCGATGAGCGCATGTCTCCTTTAAATAACACGCGAAATTTGTCTTTCAAAGTTTTGTTCACCTTTTAATTGGTTCCTATTCTTTATTCTATAAATAATGAACAAATTGATAAGATGTAAATTCTGCTGTGTTGTTATTGGTTGTGTCAAGTAACAGATAACAACGTAATGAGTATTTCCAAATAAATATACATAATTGTTTTAAACTACAGATGCCGTACAAAAATTCTTAATGTCAATGAAAAAGCCGCCATTTTTATTGGTCAAACCCGATTTTGTTATAACGCTTCTACTGCCGTTTTTATAGTTTTGTTGAAATTTATTATCAAAGCGACCTAACAATATAAATGTTCGTAATGGTTATCGATTTTGAGAATCTTCGACAGTCTGATCATACAATATATCAATCGTAGTTTTAGTTGAACTTAGTATTATAGGTTATGTTGTTTTTGTGTTCATCTGTTACGGATGGTTGAGTTTCGATTGTGATTTTATCATTAAATAAACAGAATGTACAATGAATTTTTGTTTTATTATTCTAGTGTCACTAAATCTTTCAGTTTTCCTACAAGCTACAAGCTTATCTTTATAAAACTTTCCCTCAAAAACTATTGAATTAGGCGGTAAATAAGTTTTCACTCAAAAAGACAATTAGTAATTTCTGCCACAGGTTTTGCAGTCTGCAGCGATTTAATGGCGTCTCTGTAGTGTTTACAAGCTCGTCTGCTTTCATTGGTGACGTCTTCCAGAGGTTTTTTTTTTTTTATTGCTTAGGTATGTGGGCGAGCTCACAGCCCACCTGGTGTTAAGTGGTTACTGGAACCCATAGACATCTACAACTTAAATGCGCCACACACCTTGAGATATAGTTCTAAGGTCTTAGTATCGTTACAACGGCTGCCCCACCCTTCCAACCGAAACGCATTACTGCTTCACGGCAGAAATAGGCGGGGTGGTGGTACCTACCTGTGCGGACTCACAAGAGGTCCTACCACCAGTAAAATCTCTGGAAGATCATTACCTCGAACAATCATTGCGTTGGTATTCCGCCCTTGAATAATGTGCATAGAATACGGACCGTATAGGAATAATAATAAATAAATAATAAAAGAATAACTCCAACTTCCCATAGATTTATTATAAATAGAATACAACAAACACAAGGCACCATGTTTTTAATTATATATTATCAAACACCTCTCGATTTCAATAACCTGATCAAAATAAAATAACTAACAACATAATACGACAACAAATAACAGCTATTAGAATTTTTAAATAATAGCTTTTAGAACTAAAATAAGCACTCTCATTATAAAATAATTTGGTCATGTCATAAGTACTCAACAGATTTATTACGTAATATGTATGGTCAAACAATTTTTTTATTGGCGACTGGTATGTCATAGGGCTTCTGGTAGGGTCATAAGGCCCCTTCTGTACCATCGTTCTATTTATTACCTAACAACAAAGCAGACGTACATTCTGGTTTAGAAAGTACGATGGCTGTTACAATTCAGACTTAGACCTCGGGATGATGCCTATGGCCCCCGGTAAACATATTACCCCAGGTGGGTTGCGAGTACATTCTACCATTTGAAAGAAAAAAAAGTTACAGCGCAGCGATTGAACTCTCTATTGTATTAGTAGTGTTCGTCCTACCCTTGAAATCGGAACGGACGATTGATTCGCGCAAAAAATAAGCAGATTAGATTGATTAGATTAAGAGTGTACTCACATGAGCTTATAATGTTCCGTCGTAAGGGCCGATTAAGTTTTCTCGAATAACAACAGCCAAAGCACTGCATGAAGCTTCGGACAATTGTAATAACAAGCTTATATATTCAGTCTAATTTATCTCCATTCCTTTCACATTAGCATTAGCTTCACGAAAGAGCAAACGATATTGTTTGCCGACACTCGTAAAACCCCAGTTTAATTAATCGAAAAATATAATACTTCTGTTGCTTTCCCCCCACCGGAGTGTTCGATCCCTATGCCTACCCTACTAGGGTTATGAAAGCAGCACTAATGCAGACAGAGCCGCCCTATGGGACGACGGAGCGTCAGTCGTCGGCGTACCTTACTGTCGCATCCCAATACTATTCAGACTTCCGCCTATGGAAGGTAGAGGTAAGGAGAACCGTCTCTGCGTAAAAAGTGTCCGTTAAAATCTGCTGAACAAGGGTGGCGCTACAGTAGCAACCGGGTAAATTTTAAAAAATGCGCTCTAAGTTATTAGAATAAGATAGAGAAATAAAAAAGGACGAAAGAACTGTAAGCACTACAAGATCTGTAGGATTTTTTGAAGTGAAAACTTTTTTAGAATCGTTGTGATTTCAAACCGGATGCAACGGAAAAAACGACAGGAAGGAGACACAAATACAAAAGAATGAGACAGAAATATACATACTATTTAATACAGCGCCATCTGTGAGATTTTTTTAATACTAACGTGTGTATGAAAGCTCTTGTAGTGAATTTTAATTTAGGATTATACGTGAAATTAAAATATCAATTCACAGAGGGCGCTACCTTACAATTATTTAGTAATGACAAAATTTTAAGACGTTTAGGATAATTGCATTTTAATTTTGGAAGGTTTCACTTCTACCACGTGTGAATTGCACACAATTGTATTTTTTAACTGTTATTTAGTGCTGAAAGTGGGACACTTTTCAAGCTTCTCCCATATGAGATGGTTCTCCTTACCTCTACCCTCCATACTTCCAAATTAATGCCTTAAGTGATAGGGTTCGGTAAGCAATTTAGCAGCTGGGAGATAATATCAACATCAGTTATACCGATTACAGCCTCAGTCTTTATCGAATGCCATCGCCACGAAAAAATAGAAGAATTCGATTATTCGAGAACAAAAATAGAATTATTCGAATTTTACATTGTATTTAAAATTATACGCAGACTTACACAGCGAGTGTTTACCGACTCGTCGTCTAGTTTATTGTTATATAATTATCATAATTTTGTAAAATATTTTCTGTAAAACATACGTCTGTTCTGGACGCCTTCTTACGTCAATTGGTTAAATGTGTCTAATTTATCCAATGATACTAAGGTCACTCCAGTGTGACGTCACCATTCTTATCACGTATTTGATACCAGAGCCGAAAATACACCATTTACATGAAGAAAATAAATACTGTAGTATATTTTATGGAAAAAAAAGTTTACGTTTATTTATATTTCTAAGGTCAGTGAGGACATGCCCTAATACCAGATAGTACGAATTCCTAGGAAATCATAATCGATTATTAACAAAGTCTCGACTACATACAGTAGCGAACGTTACATCACTACGGCCCAAAAATCTTTCATCATGATTTTTTACCAATCGAACTTCTGATTATGTCTTGTGATATCTTCATCACCTCTAAAGCACCTTTATCGATTAACGAATTCGCCAAGTCCCTACCTAAATTATCACATTTAATGACAACGTCAATTGGCATATTGACGTTGGCCGTCAAACCGCAGAAGCAGCGTCTGTCGGCGACATTTGGCGCCAAATCTTCGCAGCCCAAATCACCAGTCTTCTCGCTAATCCGTCGATTAAGTACGGCGATTTCATTGTCGGCTTCAACTGTTTTGTCGGTTTTAATTTTTTTGCTGCTCGCTTCTTCCGTCGGACTGAGTTTGTGTTTAACGGTTTTACGTATTTGCCCAAACGTTTGGTCCAACGTTTCCTCGAGTTTGGTCGAACCGTCTAGACTCCAGACGGCTCCGGTCAAAGTCAGCTTGTATACATTATCGTTTTGTTTTAGTTTTGTTGATATACCTACCGGAGCGCTGCATCCACCACCTAACGAAACAGCAACTTGTAGAGGTACTTCGGGTATGTATGAGCGTCAATAGGCATCGCCTATCTGCCTATTACTGCTATTAAGCGATGAAGACATCGTGACGTTTGAAGTCGTCGTGGCCTAAAGGATATGACGTCCGGTGCATTCGTATGTAGCGATGCACCGGTGTTCGAATCCCGCAGGCGGGTACCAATCTTTCTAATGAAATACGTACATAACAAATGGTCACGATTGACTTCTACGGTGAAGGAATAGCATCGTGTAATAAAAATCAAACCCGCAAAATTATAATTTGCGTAATCACTAGTGGTAGGACCTCTTGTGAGTCCGCACGGGTAGGTACCACCACCCTGCCCTGCCGTGAAGCAGTAATGCGTTTCGGTTTGAAGGGTGGGGCAGCCGTTGTAACTATACTGAGACCTTAGAACTTATATCTCAAGGTGGGTGGCGTATTTACGTCATAGATGTTTATGGGCTCCAGTAACCACTTAACACTAGGTGGGCTGTGAACTCGTCCACCCATCTAAACAATAAAAAAAATACAAGTATAAAGAACCGTTCTCAATAGAGTAACATCTTGTTGAATTATCTCACCTAAAGTTTTTAGGAAACTCCTCTCAGCCAAGACCCTGCAGTAAGTTTCAGGGTGGTTGAACGGAGCCAACATCGCCAGGACTTCTTCATTGTCAGCGCGACATTCCACCGCCAACGCGCCCTGACCCACCGCATATAACATCTCCGAGCACGGCAGTACCTGAAGTATGAAAGCATTTGTTTATCTTCTTATCAGCCCATAGACGTCCACTGCAGGATATGGACCTCCCCAAACCTCGCCACAAAGACCGGTCCTGCGCTGTCTGCATCCAGCGGATCCCCGCGAACCTCAATAGGTCTTATTTATTAGATAGTAGCTTTTGTCCGCGTGGAATAGATCACAAGCAATGCTTTATTTTAGAACAAATTTGGTTAGCATAAAAAACGTTATGGTGAGCCAACCTTAACATACAGACATATGAGCTTCCGCAGCGCACGCAGCGGAAACTCTTAAAAGGGAAAAAAACCCCGATTTTGAAACATTGTTTATTGGTGCTCTGCTTGTATTGGTCTTAGCATGATGTTAGCATGATGATTAGCCTATAGCCTCAATAAATGGGCTATTTAACACTGAAAGAATTTTTCAAATCGGACCAGTAGTTCCTGAGATTAGCTTAGATTAGATTAATTATTATTATTATATTATAATACACTGTGTATTAATTTTATGTATATTTACGGATATATGTATATATGTATGTATGTGTACATATATGTATATGTATTTCACTCGATTGGCACACCGCGCGTAGTTCGTTTCCAAATGATTCTTGTCCACCTGATGGTTGTCTGGAAGAGATCGCTCTTAGCGATAAGACAGCTAATTGTACTTTTTTGTATTTCATGTATCGCACTGTTTATTTGTTTTTTGGTGTACAATACAGAAAGAATACTCTCTCTCTCTCTCTCTCTCTCTCTGAAACTCTTCAGCTTTATAATATTAGTATAGATGCCATATACTCAGTGTTTAAGTTGGAAGTACATGCTTAACAACTTCAAGAACTATTCCACGATGAACGTATAAATATTATGGAGGAAAATTAAATGAGTACAAAATTTGTAAATTTGTAATCAGGTTGGCCTAAAGAACATTTTTTATGTGTACGAACCAATTCAATATAACACCTATACAAATAACTATACAATATATTAATTTAGCATACATTTTTGGATGAATATTCATTGTGTGGTTGAAGTATTCTTAACATAAAACTTTAGCATGTTTTACATTTTTTATTTCTTGTTTTAACCACTTTTGTCACTATACTTTTTTGCAATGCTTCACGGCCTTAGGGTTAGTTATTCTCGGTTTTGTGTTCAAAATACAGGTTTATATATTTATTATATAAGTTTTAATGTAGTTGGTGAGGTACAAAATGCCGTAATAGAGTTCTGTACTCAGAACAAACATGCAGAGTTTATGAGCCTGAGTAAATAAAAAGTTTAACAATACTTTTAAGAAAATAAGACGATATAATAAGTTTATTTTTATATATAAGTATATAAATCTATATGTAACCAATGTATATATTTCCTAGTCAATTTTTAAATGGTTACTTTTATCAAACATGTCTTAGCACAGGATATTTAGGTACCGTAATTGAATTAATATATTAATTTACCTTTGACATTCTGTTGCCCCATCCCATTCTACTCAACCCAGCACTAGCCAGTATAAGGGCTGAATATTTTCCATCTTCGTCATCCAATTTCCTCAACCTGGTATTAAGATTGCCTCTCACATCCACCACCTTCAACTGGGGATAGTTTCCGTTTAGCTGAGCCGTTCGTCTCAGTGATGATGTTCCTGATAAAACAGAAATAAATTGTTTCCAAGGGAAGACATGATTTTTTTTTTTTTTTTTTTATTGCCTTTGTAGGCAGACGGGCATACGGCCCACCTGATGGTGAGTGGTTACCGTCGCCCATGGACTTCAGCAATGCCAGGGGCAGAGCCAAGCCGCTGCCTACCGCTTAATACTCTCCATAAGCCTCGTTTGAAGAAGGACATGTCATAGCGCTCGGGAAACACCGTGGAGGGGAGCTCATTCCATAGCCGGATGGTACGTGGCAAAAAAGATCTCTGGAAACGCACTGTGGATGACCGCAGTGGCTCCAGGTAGTATGGATGAACTCTACTCCGGTGGCGGGCGGTGCGATGGTAAAAACGAGATGCTGGTATCATCTCGAACAATTCCTCAGAGCACTCCCCATGGAACATACGGTACAAAATACAGAGGGAAATACAGAGGGGAATGAAAACAGTTATCTCTAAAGAAGATTCAAATGCTTAGCGCATTGTTTGTGAACTGTTTTTTATGTATATGCAGTTTGTATTATATTGTTTGCATATTGTGTACCGATTCTAATTAATTCGATTCCCTTGTGTCATGCTTACCTATTACTGATCCTGAAGGTAAGGTGGACAATGAGTACTCCTTAAACTTTTCCTTCAGTACCAAAGCATCACGAGGGTCTTCTCTGAAATTAAAAAACAAAATCTGTTGAATAAAAAAATTATCATATTAGGACTACAAACTATTATATATTATACAAATACTTTAATAATAATGGCTAAAGTACACAGTATCATGCGAAATATAATTTTATACATTTCGATAAAAAAAATCTGAAATGAATTGATTATATTATAATATTACATTCAACTACACTGAGAAAGTTTTTTGGCAATGCCAATGATGAATGTTAGATGGCAGTTGATTTTTATTATATGTAACGATTTAATATTTTGAAATTTTATTGTGATGTACATTTGCAAAAGAACATGTCAACGGCCGTCTGGTGTAGTGGTAAGTGACATGGTCACTACACAAGGGGGTCGCGGGTTAGAATCCCGCCAAGGGAAGATATTTGTATGATAAATATAAATGTATTTTCCAGGGTTATGGATGTATATTAAATATATTATTATGTACGTGTATAATAAAAATCTTACATTTATTTCGGTTATCTGGTACCTATAACACAAGTTCTTTACGAACTTATCACGGGACCAGTTAACGTGGCGTGATTGTTAGTAAATATTTATTTATTTATTATTTATTTATTTAAATTTTGAGTTTTTCTTTATCTTTGATAGACATGAAACTATATTAAAAATCAGCGGTAAAGTTGCCACGCTTTGAAAGCGCCTGTAGATTAGATAACAAAATATATTTTGTGCCGTTAATCAAAATTTCTACTGCAAAACTGTTATTTCTATTTAAGAAACATAGTTCTTTAAATTTATTTGTCAGCCATGACGGTAAGTTTTTGCGATGGTCAGGTCAGTACTATTGTCTAGATTTCTACTACAGAAGCAATACCTTCTAGAGAAAAAAATTAAACTGAGACTAGTGTAGTGGGAATGGCATACGGTTGCATTCTTGTGGTGTGTTAAGGGCTCTTATAACTGGTTAACATTAAGTCAACAGTGGACCTACACTTGTCACATATTAAAAAAATATAAGTTACTTGATGTGATGTACCTTTCAAAGACAGCACCAATTACTAATCCGTCCGGCAGTGTCGTCGGCAAGTCTTTCAGCGAATGCACAACAAAATCTACATTTTTACTCATCAGTGCATCTTCTAAGTCTTTTGTGAAAAGTGACTTTTCTCCTATTTTTGGTAGTGGCTGATCTAGCACCCTGTCGCCAAGTGTTGTCATGGTCACTGAAAATTTAAATAGTATTTTTTGGATGAATTTTTGAGAAGCGAGAAGTGTAGGATTGGGATGGTATGGACATGTTATGAGATGAAATGACAATGAGGTTGATAACAGAGTGTTATCTATGAATGTGGAAGGCTATAGAGGAAAAGGTAGACCTAAAAAGGAATGCTTAGATTGCGTGAAAGACGATATGTGTAAGAGGGGAGTGAGCGAAGAAATTGTATATGATAGAGGAGTATGGAAGGAGAAAACATGTTGTGCCGACCCCAGGTAACTGGGAGAAGGGCAGCTGAATGATTTTTTGGATTAATTAATTTAAGGCATAAAATCTTTATGATTATTCAAGGAACTACAATTACTTAGTCTTGACCACAAAGTTACAAGACAATGGTATTTAATCAGAATTAATTACTACTAATGTGGTTTTTTTATTATATAATTATTTATCTTGTTAATTTAGTATATTAGTTGTGTGAGAGGTTTGGGACATGGAATGTTTTAATTTTTTTAAATTACATTTAAGTCACATTTATGTTAATTTGTCTGGATACTTTTGATGTATACGCCTATTCTTAGGTCTTCTGAAGGAAACCCCCATATGACTTTGGTGTCTTAAATGTTAAGTTACTATGTGATGTTGAACTCAATAGTATTTTATTCAACCTCATATCTTAAGGTTGATGGTGGCATTTAGGTTTGATTATGCATGAATTCTAATAGCCTCTTAATACTACTTGAGTAACAAGATCATCTAACAATAAAACAGCAACAAAAATGGTATTTACTTCGTAAATATTTCATCTTTTCACATTAAAAGTGTACAATTTCCAAAAATATTCGAAATTGAGTTAGTATGCGGAATTATTTGATATTACCAGTATTTTTCACTCATAAGTACTGTCAAAAGAGCGTAGTTAAGTTTTAGTTTTTCTTTTTAGTTAACCTATGTTTTGACTACTACTAACAAAATTAAAACATATTAAATATAAATTATGAAATGTTGCAAAGATGATTAATATTAAAAATATCACATGTTAACAACTTTACAGCACTCTCCTGTAAAATTAGTAAGTTTTGAGATTGTATAGTTTTAATGCGAGAAGACGATTTGTGGACTTCAAGTAATGAATTATTTAACTTACCAATTTTAAATTCCTTTTCCGGGTAATTTCTTTTTAAGCTATCGATAACGAAATTTGTTTGTACAAGTGCTAGCTGAAACAATTATTGAAATGAGTCTCGTTGTTTTTTTGTATTTAATTACACTGTTACGTACGTGTTTATGTTACCTCGCTCTTCCTGGAGCCGACGTGAATGCTTAGTTTCGTTTCACCGTCCATTTTTCATTCAAACTTGTTAAAATTTATATAACAAATAATATTTTTTAGGTTACTGTTAGATGTTACTTTATTGGAATCTTTTTTTTTGAACAAATTTAATTACTTTTGACTTAACATGTCACCAACACTGTAGTGGACAAGTCTGATTTAATTAAATAGGTGTAAAATAAATGTTATTTTGAATTTATTCAAACATTATTGACGTCCATTCATAACACTTTATCTATTATCTATGATAAAACCTCGTTTACATGCCATACGGCCAACCGATAAAGACTTTGTAGCCTGCCAAACTGGTTTTCGGTCAATCATAGACAACGAGCATAAATATTTAAGTCGATTATATCGATAATCAAGACATCGCGACACTTCTTGCTGGATTTTCTGTCAAATTGGAGAACCGTTAAAACAAAATGAACATAATGAAGAAAACGCTTTGCAGACACGAGACACCCAAACAATGTATCCAATGAGTGTTCAGACATCTGTAGACTTGATTCAATTTGGCTTGTCACATTTTTTGCAAAGTTATCTCCAAGTGCATTTTTTATAGTTACATTCTTTTTGTTCATAGTTTGTTAATCATTTGAAATCTTATAAAACATTTTTTAAAACAAACAAAAAACGCTTAGTCGCTTTTGGAAGCAAATTGCATAACTGCGTGAAAATATTCTAAGGAAAATGCGCTTGTAGTGGAACATGATATTTTTTTTACCTTTTATACTCGAAAACATACTATGTAGCTATTAGCTACTTCTCGCCTAAAAAGGGGAGGTTACTAGTAAAACCACAGCTTCTACAGATTGTGGAAATGAACTAGTATATTGACCCTGAAGACATCATAAAATTGAATAAATTCCTGGTCAGAAGATAGTGATTTTTTTTTATTTTGAATTTAATATTACGTTTAGGAGGTAACAGAAGATATGTTACCCTATGAAGTAGAATAAAGTCATGACTTCAATATACAGGAAAAAAGATTAGTTAGTTTTGGAATTCAGAATCATGCAAAGGCATCAGCATTCAACAGTATTACGTTCTATAACGAAATGGTCTCATAATATTCTAGCACTTGTGCTTTGAATTAATAATATTTTCATTCCCTTCCGAGAGTATCGGGATACTTGGAGTCGACATTTCGAGTGATGTTCAATTTCGGAGACATTTGGAAGGCAAAGCAAAGTTGGCGTCCAAAATGCTGGGAGTCCTAAACAGAGCAAAGCGGTGCTTCACGCCTGGGCAAGGTCTTTTGCTTTATAACACACAAGTCCGGCCTCGCGTGGAGTATTGCTCCCATCTCTGGGCCGGGGCTCCCAAATACAAGCTTCTTCCATTTAACTCCATACAGAAAAGGGCCGTTCGGATTGTCGATAATCCCATTCTCACGGATCGTTTGGAACCTCTGGGTCTGCGGAGGGTTCGACTGTATTTTGTACCATAGGTTCCATGGGGAGTGCTTTGAGGAATTGTTTGAGATGATACCATCATCTGGTTTTTACCATCGCGCCGCCCGCCATCGGAGTAGAGTTCATCCGCACTACCTGGAGCCACTGCGTTCATCCACAGTGCGTTTCCAGAGATATTTTTTGCCACGTACCATCCGGATTTGGAATGAGCTCCTCTCCACGGTGTTTCCCGAGGGCTATGACACATCCTTCTTCAAACGAGGCTTGTGGAGAGTATGAGTATGTAAGTCCATGGGCGACGGTAACCACTCACCATTAGGTGGGCCGTATGCTCGTCTGCTTACAAGGGCAATAAAAAAAAAGCTTGATCACAAGTCGCCGAAAATTCCGATCCTATAATTGCAAATAAAAAAATATCGGTGCCATTATTTGCGCTGCCCATTTTTACACAATACAAATGTTTATGATACTCATTAGCTACAACGATAGTGACGACCTTTGCAAGGTATTACATAAAATAAATGATCCGTCATGAATGATGATGCATTTCTAAATAGCGATGCACTAAGCATCTGTGTAAATAGTCTATGTAAATATTCCGTATCGACGAAACCGATTATTATAGTGACGCATCGACTGAAACGCTAAAATTTACACAATTTTCTTTATTCATTGTAAACTTACAAAATCAATTGACATACAACGGAAAATAATAATTTAATTGCATAATAAAATGCAAAGAAATTCCATTAAATGTTTATTGTACTGAATTGAAATGGCGAAAAAATGCACTATATATACTTTAATATGCAGTATAATTGCATTTACACATATCAATATTTCGATGTTATACTTGCATTTTTTATATTAGTAAAAATTATGTAGGTACCACACCACACCACATACATATATTTTCCTACGAAATACGAAGTTGGATTACAGAAATCATAGATCCATTAATTAGTGTAAAATCATTAAACGGTGGATTCACATTAGCTTCACTTTCGAAATACATAGGTACAAAGTTCCAAAATAAAATGTTTATTACAAAAAGTAACTTTTGCGAAGCCTTGCTAAATTACCTATATGTGATTTTGTTGTTAATGGAACAAACCTAGATACTAGATTTGAAGGACACAGCGAAATAGAGTATACGAAAACACAGCAGGAACAAATCGCATCGCTTTATTTTTGAAACTACATTCTCTCTTTTTCGTCAATATTTTTTAATCAGAAATTAAACAAAACATTCCGACACGTTACAACCATGCAATTTTGATAAGTTTCTAACGGCCAGAATGGCCGGACATTGACCTTTAAAAGTTTTTAAGAATCTCCTTCATAGACAAGGAAGTCGAAAAAGTTTTTACAGTTAGAAACCGAATTTGTGTGAATGATAACACGGCAGTATTTTGCTCATACTCTAACTTGCCTACAGCGTATCCGATACAGCCATCGTTGTTGTATTTCGGGGGTCAGTTTCACGCTCCATCTAGATATTTTTGTTTTCAAATTTGGATACTTCGGACAAGTGCAACTTTAAAATGGTTTTGCTCGATTGGTGATGACATCACGAAAAACAAATACAGCCAAATGCTTTGGCAACGTAGCATAGTACGGACAAATCAGTGCATCCGTAGTTATTAATTATTTAATTAAGAGGATATTAAGCAAGGTCGAAGGACCATCACGAACAGAGCGAAGATTCCTTTACCTCAAATTTGTGGATTTTTTGTCCTACTACCAAATCAAAATGCAAATGGACTTAGTAGAGGTTTCATAGACACGTTTTTTCCTTTTTTTTTATAATAATTTGTATATAAGGGTAAAGGCATATTTATGAAAACAACGCTACATTCAATACTGAAGGTACGATATTTTTAAACACACAAGTTTAATACAAATGTATTGATAAAATGTATATTTTTTGACAAGTTTTTTTTTAAGTTGTCAATAGTTCTTATTGGTTAATTCCCAACGAAAGATTTATTGTATTCTTTTATTTATTTCACGCGTTTACTACTTCGCAATCTCCTTCTATTAGGAATGGAATACGTACTGGATCTTCTTGATGATTCTAGAAATAAAGGAAAATAGCATTTATTAATAAATGTTAGTGGATTCATTTTTTTTCCTACCTATGTTGATGCCTTGAGAGGCTATATCAGCGTTACCCTAGCGTGTAGGTGAGCTCAAGCCGAAGGTGTTGCTAGCACTAGCGCTAGCAAGAGCAGTGCTTCGCAGAATCCGTCACCGGAACGGAAACGTGACCCACTGAGAAGATCCGGCGAGAAACTCAGTGGGCTAATTTTAGTTTGGACCACTGGTTTTACTGCTGCCCACAGACATCACAATCCGAAGCGCCTTCAGACGCGTCGTCGAAGTCTTAATTATATTGTGTAATAGTATTGAAGGGTGCTCAATCTAGAACTGAAAATGATTGCTTCGTAGTTAAAATAGGCAGCGTGATGATACCTACTCGTGTGCACTCACACAACGTCCTGCTAACAGTAATTACACCAAATAAAGATTTTTGTGGGTTTGATTTTTATTCCTACATCGTTGAAGTCATTTGCGAACATGAGTTAAGTATATATTTCCTTAGAAAATTTGCTCCCTGCCTACAATATTCAAACTAGAGGGGCCGCGAGAAGGTTATTGGAGGTAGCAATTTTTTTTTACTCTTCGGTTCATTTAGCTTCTCTAAATACACCACTCCTAGGGAGTTGCCAGATTTTCTCTCTACCGAAGTGGTCGTAGTCGAAAAAAGTTTGAGCACCACTGTTCTAGGCCACAACGACTTCCATTGCTTGCCCGTTAACTGCAATAGTATTTTGAACGGTATCAAGTAAACCTTCGCTAACTGCTAAGTTACGGTATGTACACTTACTCGATTTATTAGCTGGCTTGACACCTTCAGTGATCTTCACTTCTTTTTTAATCTTCTTACCTGCAACTCTTTTCTTAAGTTTCGATTGTTCATTACTCTTACATTCTAATTCTACTTCTTTCTCATCTGTGCTGCTAGCCTTTTGTCGGGTGCATCGTGTCGTCAGAACTAATTCCGGCTTCTGTTTGGATCTAGTTGATCTTGTACATCTAGGTTCAATTTCAGTCTCTCTCTTAAAACCATTCTGCTGTTTTAATACTTCGATTTTCTCTTTCGCTTCTCTCCTTTCTTTCATTCTGTATATTTTGACCATGGCCGGCGTGTATCCGTCTAAATGAGTCGTATGATCGTGTTCTTTTGTACTTTTATCTTTGCCGAGTGCCTTCTTCCTGAACGCGGCCAGAACTTCTTTCATGGCGTAAGTAGGGTTCTTGTTTTGTAGGTAATCTTTTTGCATCAGAGGCGACTGTGACGAATCGCTGTTCTCTGACACTTCTGAAAGTTTTCTAATCCTATATTTGCATGTGCTGTCATCGTCGAATTCTTCGGCTACTGTTCTCTCTTTTGCTCTTATTATGTCTTCGGGGTTACCTGCTAGTACTTCGGCCCAAGAGAATTGCCTGGCGGATCCCATGAAGTTTCCAAACTTGCCAATACTGTTCCTGTGTCGGCCTTTGCGTTTCTGTACTATCTTCTTTTTCGATCTCAAATTTTTCGGTGATAACTTCTTCCCGAATATGTCGTGGGGCATCAGCGATTTCCTGAGTCGGGCCACTAAGTCCGCGTCCGAGACGAAAAAGTTCCTAGACGCACACGGCTTCCGTACGCCGTCACGCGACGAGTTCAAAGTTTGCCTTAAAAGTTCTAATTTCAAGTCATTTTCGAACGACCAAACGTTCTCGCGCTCGTGCGGTTTTTTTATGCCATTCCGTGCCAGAAAGTTGGGTGGCGTGTTTTTCCGTCCAAACTTTTTGGTGTAACTGAGCTTTCTGTTCATAGGCGACATTGAGAGTTCTATAAAATTGAGACTCTCTTTTTCTGAGCATCCATTTTTCAGCAGTTCACTCCTGAATAAACTTCTACAGTAATCATAATCCGGCTTCTCGGGGAAATCTAAACTGGTAACGTATTCTAAATATTTCTCCATGAACTGAGGGTAGAATTCAGTTTTGAAGCAAGTTTTGAGCAGCAACTTTATGTCGCCCATGAAATTCTTTTTCAAGGCATGAACTAGATCCGGTTCAGCCAGAACTTCAGACGTTTTCCAAGGTAAAGTCCCGGTTAACCAGTCGAGTAAATTGTATCCAAGCGTTTCGAGATCAGACCTCCTGGAATGAGCTCCGATATGGGAGTCTCTAGAGCTGTACTCCAAAGTACCGTCATGGGCTTTTCTAGCGTCCATTCCAAAGTCTTTGTGCTTTCCGTCAGAGTCCAAGAACTTCGAGGCCAAACCAAAATCCAACAGATAAATAAGGCCGTTCGATTGTGACAAAACAGCTTCTTGGTATATTTCGTCGGCTTCATTACAGTTACTGCCTGCTTTCAATCTAGCATTATTATTCTTTTTAGTTTCACGAAACTCCTTTGTGGTGCGTATCAAGTTTTTGTTACCGAAGTCATCTATCAGCTTCTGGTACGACTGATCCGAACAAACCGAACTGTTCATGTCCTCGTAGTTGACATAGCTCGACAGCTGACGGAGATTGAACGCGTGGTGCCTGTGGAGGGTCCTACTATCTCTATCCGAGAGTATCTTCCGAAGTTTATTCTTCACTGTAGTCAGCTTTCTGTCGCTCTCCTCGTCCGACTGATTAGGACTCCTGTAGCTGATTTTAAAGTCCTCATCGTCATAATAATTCGAATTCCTAGATTTTCCCGGCTTAGCCCGTCTGTGCTTCCCGGAGAGAACCGCCACTTCCTTCGTTTCCTTCTGGTAAGAGGGGGTCGATTTCAATACCGGTATTTTACCGATTCTCGTGCCGTCAAAACCTAACATTAGATTGGAGCTTTTTATATCAGAATGAGTGTACCCTTGATGATGAAGGTACTCTAGAACGTCTAGTATTTGTATGGCCAGTATGAGGACGTTTTTCAAGTCGAGAACGCGTGTCCTGCTTATGATCTTGTGTAGGTCAACGTCGTAGCGAGGTAAGACTAGGAATCTATATTTCACACCGCTGTTCTCGTCTGTGAACGATCCGCTAGCAATGTACACCGGCATGCCGAGACGTTTTTGCTTTTTTTCTAATCTCCATGATTTAACTGTTGAATAAATTACCCTGATTAACTTTTTTGCTGCATATCACACAATTTGCACATTAATTACTTTGAGATGACGAATAAAAAAAAATTCAAATATCTCAATACTCTTATATACATTTTGATATTGTTCATCAAGATTCATTGGAGAAAAAAATTTGAATTTTTTACTTTTTTTATCAAAACTGAAAATTATATACATTTATGTTATAAATTCATCAATTCTAATTATTAACTCTTCACTCGTGGTTCTGACGGAAAAATTTTTTTAAAGAAATCCGCCATTATTGTTAATATTTCTGTTACTATTTAAATTCTTTATACATAAATTAAATGTAGCTCCTAGACATAATTATACACTAAAACTTACCTTTAGCAGCTTGGGCAGTTCTAATAAGGCAATGTATTTCAACAAACAAGGGACCATTGGTGTGTGGTTCAATTTTAACCACATATCTTGCATTGAATTTGGTCACCTCGTTGTCTACGTCATCTGATGCTAAGTAAATCCTACCAAAACTTCCTCTACCTGTGAAGAGATATATTAATTGAGTTGGAGTGTAAATTACAGAGCAGTCATTATAAAGTATCAAGATTTAGATCTAAATGGAGCTAAGTAGAGATGAATTTTTAAGTGGAAATACTTTATTAGACTATTATTGAAACGATTTTATTAGCAATGCTTTGAAAAGGCTTTATATACACCTCCTCTAGCTACCACTAATACTAATTACTCGACAGTCAGTCTATTTACTTCTTTTTTATCTGATCTTGGTTGTAACTACTCTTAATTCTAAACACCAGCACTACTCAACTGTACGATGAGTGCTCATGAATAGTTGTTACAGTTCGGCTCATTTTAGTTTGAACAGAAAAATAATGTTATTTATCGGTAAAACATAATTGTGAATTATAGACAAACTGAGCATCGGAGTGTATTTCTATCAGAACTAGTGAATAGTCTCATCACAATGTTTATTACAAAAAATCTGGGCAAGAAGATTCTATCATATGATGATTATGATCTTACCTACATGCACAATAAAGAAAAAAAAAAAGACATTAATTTGCAAGACATGTATTTGAGACTAAGTATTGTGCAAATTAATCACAAATGTAAAATTTGAAAGATAAAAACTTTACATAATAATATGTACACATTATTATGCACTGACTTTAAACTGTTGTCTATTACATATTTGTGTAATAAACAAAAGGTAAATATACCCATTAAAAAGTTGCGTATAATTAGTTGAAGCGGATAGTCAAGTTACAAAACCAGTTTAGAATACAAGCAGTGTCGTTAACTTTCTTGTGTGTGGTGTGTTTTAGAAAGATGTGTGGAAACAAAATGAATAGTTGTTATACGGAATATACGTTAGACGGAATTATAATTATTGTGGGGCAATTTTCCCTTTTATTTGCCGATATGATATAACTGGAACATACAGTATTCATTAAATCTTAATATAATAATAATAATAATAATAATAAATAATAAATATTTACTAACAATCACGCCACGTTAACTGGTCCCGCGATAAGTTCGTAAAGAACTTGTGTTACAGGTACCAGATAACGGATATAAATGTAAGATTTTTATTATACACATACATATATTTAATAGACATCCATAACTCTGGAAAAGACATTTATATTTATCATAGAAATATCTTCCCTTGGCGGGATTCGAACCCGCGACCACCTTGTGTAGTGACCATGTCACTTACCACTACACCAGACGGCTATATATACATAATATTTTTTTAGGCACTAAAAAAAATATTATGTAACTCTGTTTAAGTAGAGTTTACTATCTAATAAAGATTATTATATTTATGTGTAACATTAATACAATCAAAATTACACTAGGTGTTTAGTAGTGATCAAGGCCCTTAAACCTAGCCCAAATAGTGGATGTGTAGTTATTAATACATGTTGATTAAGCCTTAATTTGAAAGGAATATCCTGGGCTTCAAACTCAAATACATGATTGTTCTACATCAGAATCAATTTGCGGGTACTCATGGCCCTTCAAAATTCCAATACAATCGTGTCAGTATTTTTTTTTATTGTGCTTTCATTTTCTTTTTTCGTAATGTAGAAATACTTCACATCAGAGATCAGTGAGATGGTGGAGCCCACGCATGTAACACAATAAAATGTTAGCTTATTATGTTACATATTCACTAATTGGAATTACAAGACATCAAATTATCATTTTCCTAATATATTATCAAAATATTAGGACATATTGTGTTACACGTAGCTAGAAATTGCACAACTAAATGTGAGAAATTAAAACAATAATGTATTTTACAGCTACATTGCCTATATATTTTAATACGCTTTTATTAGCTTCAAACATATGTATGTTTGTAACTTTTAACATGATTTTGAAACCTTGAAAACGTCGGACTAACTCGAAATCTTGTATACTTATTAAGGACCGATGATAATACAATATATAAAAAAAATAGAAAAAATTGAAATTCAACCAAAAAATGAAAAATAAATAATAGTTTAAAAAAACTAACAAAATACGCATTTATTAAAAGTCCAGCTAAAAAATTTAAAATAAATTTTCATAAATTTGAATTAAAAATAGTGTAAGAAAAAATTATTTAATTGTAAAAAAAGGGTGGGGTGCATGGTATCAGTAGTTATAAATATTTTATGAATAGATATGAGTAGAAAGGTTATTTTGATAATATCCTGAAAAGCAACCCACGCTTTTTTAAATCATTTTTTCTTACACTATTTTTAAATGAAATTTATTAAAAAAATTTTTTCAATTTTTTTGTTGGATTTTCAATATAAGCATATTTTGTTAGTTTTTTTAAACTATTATTTATTCAATTCAGAAAGCAACAAGCAATAATTTTGTCCATCCCACTACTATACTTTTTTCAGATATCACCAATTTTGTTTGAAAATTTTGTTTAGCCTTTTGACTGCCACGTAAGGCACTGGGGTTCTCCGTTGTGGTCAATAGGTCATCTTATTTATTTTGGTGTTTAAATTTTTTGCAAATTTCATATTGAAATCCAACCTTAATCATTTTAAAATCCAATTGTTTGTTGTACTCAATAAATCATCCACCTGTTGTATTCTGCCCTTAAAATGTTGATGAACTTTATATAACATAGCTAGCTACCTTTCTTTAATACACGGATGATAAATAACCCAGTAAAGTTTTATGCAAAATATTATATTTTTGAATATACTTTTCTTAGATTTATAGGTGAAAGAACCTATTAGGATTTTAGACATTATCAGGATACTGTATACCAACTCTACATATACATATATTGTGAATACATGAGGTTGATATCTCAATTCAACTATTCAACCTTTCGAACCAGAGAGGTATTTGTAAGTGTGGTCTTACAATACTTACCTACCATATCACTATTATGTAGTTAATTAGATTAAAAATTTTGTATAACAGTATAGAAAAGTAGCTCAAGTTTTTTAAGTATTTTTATGTTTTACGACATGGTTTTATTTTATTGTTTATAGGGTCAGCAAAACAAATATTGTTTATCTATGGTATCTATCTGATCTTACTATGCTTTGGAGTTGGTTACTCCTATTCTGTAAATTCGAAACACTCACCAATGGGCTTCCCGATCCGCCATTTCTTGAGCTGAATGTCTGTGAATACAATACCCGGCGGTAATGCCTCGTCGTCACAGAAACTCACGTCCAGACTGGAGGTTTCATCCTCTAAAGTCTTAACTTTCTTCTTCGGGTGTAAAGGGAACTGAACAATATCTGGTGCCCGCCGCGGCATTCTAACAGACAATAACTTTTGAATATTTGCCTTCCAAACTTTTACCAACCGTATCACGGAAGATTCTACAAAACATAACACGTAAAGACAATTTACGAATCTAATAATATGCAGCAATCATACATCAGTATTTATTGAGTTAAGTTCATAAGTAACATTTAATGTGATTTAAACAGTATTATTATTATTGATTTTCTATCTTACCTGAATGTTTATGAATTCAGTCCGTAATGTCCCGTTAGTTACTTTATTTGTTATTAATGAATCACTTTCAGGAAATTTTCATTCATTACTAAATTCTTAGTCATGTAAACTTGACGTACTCCGTTAAATTTACATTATCATTTCAGCAGAAATAACAACTGATTGATCGTCAGCCATGTTGTTAGTGTTTTTTTATCATTTCACGAATGGCCGTTTAGATCTCGACTTTTTAGCAATCTCAGTTCTGTTGTACTTTAAAAAATACTCACTTTCTTGGTAGTATCCACTATAATAACAAAGACGATGTACTAATTTAGGAAATATAATTAGGGAATACAAAATAAAATTTAGAATTACAATTTTAATGCCACTTTATTCACTCTTTAAAGTAAAGTCGGCTGTCAAAAGGAGGATTTACCAGCACTGGGAACATTAAAATAATTACTTTCAACATTAGATATGTTTAATTTACAATATTTCCTTTTCGATATAATGAGCTTAATTTATTTATAAAATTTTCGGTCAGCTCTATCAAATGTTGATTGTAGTCGATTTTACTTAATAGTCGAACGTCTAAACCACTAAATTTTATTTTATTTTTTTCGAAAATTATTCCGGATTTCTTGTTCCTGAGCGTTAAATAATTTTGAACAAATAATTGATAACATCTTGAAATTCGCTAGCAGTTTACCTTCGGGATTTATTCGAAGTTGTGTTAATGTCCACAATAGATGTCATATCCTACGATATATATATTTTTTTTTTTTTTTTTTTTTTTTATGATTGAAGAATTACTGGTGGCCCGGAGGCCTTTCCAGTTTCACCAGGACAGGTGGGCGAGCAAAGGCTCAGCCAGGAGGGGTGGGATTTGCTAACAGCTACCCGAGCGCCTCCGAAGGAGACCTAACAGCTCAAGAGCAGCTGCTTCGCGAATGAATCTACTACCGGATCGGAATCGCGACCCGCTGAGAAGACCCGGCGAGAAACTCGGCGAGCTGATTCATGGGTTAGGTTGCACGGCGAACTCTTTGTCGAGTTCGACGAGTACGGTTACCGGGGTCCCTAAGCCTGCTCCTAGTGTTAGAGCTGAAGGCGTCTAATGCAAAGGTTATTGGATCTGATGGATCCGTAAGGACGTGTTGATATATCATTAGTTGAGCAAGGTAACATTTACACATACTAATAATATATCAATCATAGATAATAAGTACTATTAATAATACACTTAATATTTAAATACCAATGGCGTTAAGCTGGTTCGTATTATGACGTTAATTCAAAAACGCATGATTAATGAAACGGTTTCCACGCATTAAGGCGCTCGCTCTTCTTACTTGAATAGCTTTCAGAGTGGTTGTTCTGCATTAGCATCACAATCAGCGGGAAAATCTGGATTAATTGAAGAGATGGAGATACCAAAAGAAAGCTACTGCCAAGTACTAAGAATTATTCGCTTCTAGCAAAGCAAATATTGGAACTAAGGACTAAAGAATTAACGACAGAAATATGCTATTTCTATTATATATTTCTATTTTTCTGTATCATTTTGTTGAATTAAAACCGCACGTTTAATTGACACAATTTTTTTTCAGAAATTATATATATGTACATTTTTGATATTTGTATCTAAACTTGTAAACTATACATTCTTATGTATTCGAAATTTAAATTTACGGTACGGTACGATGCTACCACAAAACATTAACAAAATTGACACTATGTTTTCCTACTGCATACGTTTTAGAATTTACTACACTCAATATGGTGTGGCGCCATAGCGTCGCACAAAATTAACGTGTACCTACTGCCTCGAATCGAGAATATACTACTTAGCTTACTCATGTAGGTTCAGCCAGTGCAATGGGCCCCTGTGTACACAATGACCGCGCTGTGTTTGAATGTATATAGTTAGTTAGTTATACTGCCAACAGTTACATTACCGTGCCTACCTACTGGCGTTTCATTCACTCGCTAATTCACAGCTGACCGTGAGGCCGCGTCCCTCGCTCCGGCCGCAGCTCGCGATGTTTACGCTTGTCAACAAATAAACAAAATGAGATGTGTTTTGTGATAAATAAAACTAATCTGTGTTTTGTTTTTCTTGGGTTTTTTTATAAGTAATAAATTCTAAGATATCTTAATCGATGTTATGTTGTCTGTATTGAGTGCACGAAGATGGATATTGGTAACGGTGATTCAGACCATTCTATGACCTGGGAGGATTTTTTTGGTTCGTATTTATTTTATTGATTTGGTTGCGAGTTTTTTTATATCTTCTGATAACTAAAACATTAAAATTTAAATATATTTACTGATACTTGTTCCAGTTTTAAATCCTATTGAAATCTTATCAGTTTTAATTACACCACTACTCAGTGACTTACCGGGGTAATTTTCTTTTTCTAGTTTGTGATGACCTTTTTATGAGCTATTATGCTCAGTATTAGGTAGTATGTAGTAGGAAATGTAAGTTAAAAATATAGGTAGGCACACTAAACATAAAGTTAGTATTAGTGTTTTATTAAGATATGCCTTTATCTAGGATTAAGTCAGTGTTTTAATATTCAATGTAACTAGTGCTGATTTTTGAACATATCGCATTGCATGAAAATAGACATACATAAATTCGTGGCTTTGATTAATTTTTAATAATAAATAATTAATTTTATTTATTAGGAATTTTAAACATAATATTTATTAACTTTAAAATTACGAAATACATCGTTGTACGGATAGCGTGAATTAATTGTCAAAAAAATAGACTTGACTACAACATTTTATAGGTGTGATTTGAAACTGAAATGAATACGGAGATTGTATCTTTCTCACTACCAATTAAAGTGAAATTTTGAAAAACCTTTGTCTGAGTAAAAATACAATAAACGGAATAGCAGAGTAAATTAAAAAATACCATTTTACTAATAATTTAATTATACCCATACTTACTATTTTACGCAAAATAGAAATCCAAGAGCCCAGTACCTTATAAGTTTTTTCTTGTAAATTTCCATCCGTAATAACTCATTAGTTGAGAGTACCTGTAACTATGATTATTTACTTTGAAATAAGTGTGTATGTACTCGAGATAATGTTCTTGTTATCTGTGGCATGCGTTTGTGATAAAAAAGTGAGCAACAATGGAACTGGTTTGTGGCATTAATGAAAAGCTTCCCTTAATCTTATTTATACAAAAAACACAATTTATATCTTTGGTTTTAATAGTGATACCAACGAAAAAAAAAAAACTATCAAGTATGATTCAGAACCAGAATGATTCTCGCTTTTCGCGATTCGTAAACATTATTAAAACACTAATTTATGTGTATTATCTATGATTAAAACTATTTTTACAACAGCAGACAAATGTTCATACATCAAGTTAATGAAAGACTTTAAAAAAATCATCATCAAAATTATAGTTTGATACGAACAGTGGAAGCCAAAACATTCATTAGGCATTTGAAAAATGATTTTACAAGCTCATGTATTGTTTACATTGAAGAAACTATAATAAGCAAACTTTTCTGTCCCAAATGCCACCTAAAGGTTTCAAATTTCGTGACCGACAAATGAATATACTTAATTTATATCATAATAACTTAAAAAAAAGTTATGCAAATGTGTAATGTGTGTAAATAAATAAAAAATAACGTATTCAGTCAGTTCAGCTAATTTAACTATATACTAAAAGAGATGTCGAAAATCGATTTAATTGGGTATTGTTAACCCTATTAAAGTTAGAAAAAAAGAGTGACCAAATTAATTCTTTGAGAACTTTGCCAACAAACTTTGAACCCCAAAAAAAAAGTTAATGCACCGTTGCATAAAATGCGTCTGTGTTGCCGGTTTCTAAAATATAGATGGCAGATACATAAACGTAATTTTCTTCGACACAAAATGATTTACTTTGGCCGCAAAGGGACCGATAAGTACTATAATAATTTACATCCTTTGCCTGAATAGGCTTGTCTCAGTAAAAATACAGACTCAATAAACAGAATAAATATATATATATATTTTAATAATAATTTAATTATACCCATACTTACTATTTTACGCAAAATACAAAATGGTTTACATTGACCGCAAAGGGACCGATACGTACCTACTATAATAATTTACATCGTCTGTGTTTTGGTTTATTCTTGCGAAATAATAGTTGTTGACTAAACATTTGTAGAGCAACGTTCGCATTGCGTGCTCGAGTTACAAGCCTTTGTACGGTAATGCTGTTTTATGTTCGTGTACATATATAAAAATATACTAACGATAAAAAAATGTTTAAAAACTTTGCTATTAATACAATATGTTTGAAGGAGAGTTTTTTTTTTTTTGCTAGTACAGGAGGTGGTTACCGAAAACCACAGATATCAACAACGTAAATGCCATCACTCACCTTGAGACGTTAGTTCTATGAGTACTATATCGAATACAATAGTACTAGTAATAGTAGATAGATAGAGCATATATATGATAGAGATACAACGGCTACATCCTTCAAATCAGACGGCATTATTGTCATATAGAAATAGGCAGAATGGTCATACGCATCCGTGCGGGCACACAAGATGCTTTAACATCAGTATTAAAGGTACATTCGCGTCGTATCATTTTTTTCTTTTTTTTTCTTTCCTAAACTGATGGCCTAGAGAGACCATATCAGCGTAATCTTAACTAGTAGGTGAGCTCACGGGTCTCAAACCTGACGATATTGCTAACCCGAACCCTAGCAAGAGCCGTGCTTCGCAGAGTCTACCAGCGGATCGGAAACGCGACCCACTGCTAAAATCCGGCGAAAAACTCAGTGAGCGGTGTCTGTGGATTAATTAATTTACTCGCCGAGCCTTTCTTTGCAAGCGACGCGGCGACGGGTTCGGCGAGGACGATGAGCGGTGCTTGGGGTACCTAAAAGCACCGGTAATGGATCGGGAGGATCCGAAATGACGTGTTTTGGGCGATGTCGACTGTTTACCATTTGGTTCGCAGGATCGGCTATGTAGTTTCTGGTGGCCACGATGAGAGGATTCTCGTGTAGTGCCGCTTTATCGAAGTGGGTATCTTTTGAACAGCATAATAATTAGACAGAATTGAAGATGACGCAATAGCATCAAAAGTCTTCGTTTGCTTCTATTTTTCGAACTCAATCTCACCCGACCAGTTGAGTGCGCGACTCTTGCGCCGACCACAGGTGACTGGGAGAAGGGTAGGAGAATGAAGTACTTACGCTCAAAGAAAATGGTTAGGCAAAGCAGAGGGTACGTTCCGTTTGCTTAATGCGAGTTTTTTAACGTTCTCGATAGCGTAAAAGTTAACTCAAATCTGTATGGAGTTGGAACGTTTGCTTTCGCTTGCCGCTAGGGGCGCTGTTCCAACTGCATACAAATTTGAGTTAACTTTTACGCTATCGAGAACGTTAAAAAACTCGCACTAAGCACACAAGTGTATGACGCATTTCACGTATTTGGCTTTAAGGTGCAATTTGACTTCGAACTAAAAGAGTCTTTTGGCGTAATCGAAGTCGTCGTGGCCTAAAGGATAAGACGCCTAGTATACTCCAATCGAGTCATACGAATGTAGCGGTGTTCGAATCCCGCAGTCAGGTGTAAATTTTTCTAGTGAAATACACACTCAACCTATGTTCCCAAATAATTTCCACGATGAAAGACTAAGTAACGTCGTGTTATAAAAATCAAACCTTCAAAAATTGTAATTGGCGTTATTATTAAAGAATTAAGACTTAGACTTCAAACCTCAGTGAGTGACAGTATTAATGTTGCGATGCCAATTAATATCAGGAGAGCGGTAATAAAAAATATGTAATGTTTTTTTTTTATGATTGAGGGATTACTGATCCGGAGACCTTTGCAGTTTGCCAAGGACAGGATATTTTATGTAGTGTGCGAGTTAGTTCCGGAGTGCGACTATAGTTTCTTCTTTGATCAATAAATAGGCAAAGAGTGCAAACAAACGCTTCTCTTACCGCACTGAAAGTGATTAAATATTAAGTGATAAAATACTTTTATTTATTTTTATTCAAATAGATTCGATGAAGTATTATAAAATGCATCTATAGTCAACGAATATATATATTTGTAAGCTTGAAGGTAGATATTATGTTGTTGAACACCGAGTAAAACGAAGTCACCTTTGGTTTCTGATTTAATCAACAATATGTTAACTTGACAATTCACTTTAACACTTGTCCAACTTTAACCAGTACGTACAACAGTCACTGAATCACACAACGTAACAACGATATAGTAAGTGCACCAGGCAAACGCAGTCGAACGAATGTTCATTTCATTTTTTTTTTTTTTTTTAATCCTACCTAAGCTGAGAGCCTTGAGAGGCTATGTCAGCGTAACCCTAACTTTTGTAGGTGAGCTCACGGGGCTCAAACCTGATGACGTTGCTAACACGAACCCTAGCAAGAGCCGTGCTTCGCAGAATCTACCACCGGATCGGAAACGCGACCCACTGAGAAGATCCGGCGAGAAACTCAGTGGGCTGTGTCTGGGAGTTAATTTACTCGTCGAGCCCTTCGTCGCAAGCGACGGGTTCGACGAGAACGGTGACCGGTGCTTGAAGTACCTAGAAGCACCGTTAGTGGATCGGGAGGATCCGAGATGACGTGTTTTGGGCGACGTCGACTGCTTTCCATTCTGTCCGCAGGATCGGGAATGTAGTTACCGGCGGCCACGATGAGAGGGTTCTCGTGTCGTGCCGCTTTATCGAAATGGCGCATTGACGCCGACTGCATATACTTACTGGTGGACTCTAAGTCCAGGTCGTCATGGAGGTCGACGTTCCTGACGAACCACGGGGCTCCGACGGCTATCCTGCAAAAACGGGATTGAATGACTTGGAATGATTTTAAGTGTATGCGGGCCGCGTGAGCGAACACTACACTTGCATAGGTCATGACGGGGCGTATGCAAGTTTTGTAGAGTGTCACCTTATTTCTAAGGGACATTTTACTTCGCCTACATATCATCGGGTAGAGACGTCCTAGAATGAAGGCGGCACGATCGCGTACCGTCTTGATGTGGGGGCGGAATGTCATCCTACTGTCGAGGGTGACGCCTAAATATTTGACCTTCGGGGCCCACGGTATGGGCTGGTCGAACATCGTGATCGGGCGAACGGCGGGGGCGGGGGTATGGACGCGCCTAGTCGGGAGGGGGATGCTCAGCGTGGTGTTCGGAGGGTGACCCCTTTTGAAGAGCACCGCTGTGCTTTTCGTGGGGTTAATATCGAAGCGCCACTTCCGGAACCACTGTCCCATGGTGGTAGCTGCGGTCTGAAGTCGTCGATGAAGCAACGCCTTCTTCCTACACGAGTAGTAGATGGCGGTGTCATCGGCGAAGAGCGCCAGATGGGTCTCCGGAGACCGGGGTATATCGTTGATATACAAACTGAATAGTAACGGGGAGAGGGCGGAGCCTTGCGGGACTCCGGCTGTGACGTGTTCATTTCAAGGCACGTTCCGCCTTTTTATACTAGTCGGCGCAGCTGGCTTATGAGTCACTTCTGTTGCAGCTGTTGTTTACGAGTGGAACGACACGGTCGGCGCACCTGGCTTGTGTGAGTCACTCCTATTGCACGTGCTATATAACATAAATATCGTTAACGCCGTCACGGCCATACTGACGTGCGCTCGTCCTCGTGCGCGCATTCTTATGGTATGTCTGTGAACAACAAACGTGTTCGTTCATCCTGACATTAACGGATGCAACTTAAAACGTGGTCTATGATATTAACAATCTAGTACGGTTCGGTTCGCATAATTCTTCAGAAAATCCTATACTGGCTATAAATACTGACTGCTTATATACCTGGGTCAGTTCATTTAAAACTCTTCAGGTATGTAAGTATGTCCCTTTTAACTTTATCTCTTCAGTTTTTCGAATTGGACCGAATAATGCTAGACCGGATCGCAATCCCTGTAGCTAATTGTTGTGGCTAGTCCGGATGAAAATCCCTATAGCCAAGCCATTGGACCGGACAGACCCTTCAATGACTTCACAATTTTTTTTTTCTTATTTTTTTTTTTTTTTTTTTTTTTTTTTTTTCTTTGCTAGTCCGGATCAACATCCCTTTAGCCAAGTCGTTGGACCGGATACACCCTTCAACGACCTAAATTTTTTTTTTCTCTTTTTTTTTTTTTTTGCTAGTCCGGATTAACATCCCTTTAGCCAAGTCATTGGACCGGATACACCCTTCAATGACTTACAATTCTTTTTTTTCTTTTTTGTAATTTATTTTTTTTTTTTTTTTTTTTTTTTTTTTTTTTTTTTTTTTTCATTTTTTTCTCTCTTTTTTTTCACTCTGCGTGTACGGTAGCATTTGTTGAAACATTTCTTAGACTAGAACATTTATACGGACTTTCTTCAGAAATAGTGCGAGACCGACCATCGTTTTCTACATTTCCAACACCTGCACCCGAGGTGCCTGACCTAACAGACATTGTATCACCACCCACAGACATAGTATCGCTATTTGCGGATAAAAATGTCGCTTCTATTGTCAGTGATAGAGTCGTCATCATTAAGATCAGTTTCATGAACAAGATTAATTAACCCATCTGTGTACGCCGTCACGTCATCGTCACTATAATTTTCAGAAATTTCTAGTAGGCCTGACGGGCCTCGAGGTATTTCACGTAAGTTTTCATGGGGAAATTTGTACACTCTATTAGAACTATTTACATGTCTCAATTTATACCTATCGTTTTCCAAAACTGTAGTAATGTTGAAGGGACCTTTACATTTTCGGTCAACTTACGAAAACAAAATCCCCAGCGGAAAAGAGGTTGACTTTAGCTTTGCCTCGACTAAACCAAGCTTCTGTTTGTGCCCTTTTTTTTATGTTTTCGCCAGTCTTCGACCGTGCTAAATCAAGATCTAATCTAGAGGGATTATCACTCTGTTGAAACTTTAAGATATTTCAAGTGAACTACCCTGAACGGCAAACGTCTATTCTATTGGAGTAAACCCTGTTACTCGACAACGGGCACTATTAAGGGCGAGTTGAATATCCCCTAAGTGCTCTTACCATCATGATTGGTCTAAGTTACTTTCAGATCAAAGAGTGACTTGTTCATGAAACCGCTTACCATTGAATAAATTACTATGACTTTGTTTTATAAGACTACATTCTGACCCTGAATGGAACATAAAGGGGAAGCCAAAACCACTTATCTGTAACACACTGAAGCTCTGGAACACACGTTGACGTCTCTGGTTGCACATGCCACAGCACCTGGAGCAGTGTCGTTTTTCTTCTTGTAGCGCATGGAACACCCAGAAGCTACATGACTCGCATCACCGCACACGTAACAGCTGACTTGCAGGCGAGAGCCGGGCGCCCACGGATAAGGAGGTTGTTCAGGTTTTGCTGGAATATCGAAAAAAGTTTGAGAGCAGTATCTGTCGCAACACCCTTCGGCACGATGCCCAGGTTTTCCGCAGAAATGGCAGCTTCCACGGAAAAAAACTTCGAGAGCGTTTTGGTTCTTTATCAGGATCTTGGTTTTTTCTTTTGAGGGTAAAGCCACGTAATGTGTGAAATAGGCGATTTTTTGTGGTAATAACGACAGAGTTCAATTCCCGATGGATTCTTTCATCACACTGCGACAGTATTGATATAACAAATCCGGTGGCTATTTGTTCTGGCACATTAGCGTCGGGAATCTTCTTTATAAGTTGCCATAGCCGGATACCGGCTTCAGCTGGTCCCTTTTTGCTTTCCATTTCAAATTTAATAACCAGGTCGAAGTGGTCTTGCATCATTAGATAATTTTGTCAGCATCTCTTTTATAGTAGGCCAGGATATCTTACCAGGCTGTATTTTTGCGAGGCAAGTAGCAGCTCGAGCCTTAAGCGAATGTGTGAGAGTCAAAATTAAATCGACACCATCCAATACTTCAACTACTTTAAACGGCCCTTTAAACTTCGTATCTAATTTCGTTTGATTATGCTCTTCGTATTAATGTGTGGACGAGCTCACAGCCCACCTTGTGTTAAGTGGTTACCATAGACATCCACAGCGTAAACGCACCACACACCTTGAGATAGAAGTTCTAAGGTCTCAGTATAGTTACAACCGCTGCCCCACCCTTCAAACCGAAATACACCACTGCTTCACGGCAGAAATAGGCAGGGTGATGGTACCCGTGCGGTCGATGGCACTATACGGAGCACCCGTCTGGTGCCACGTCCTTACCCACGAGAACGTCGCCGCGCTGCGACGCCGGCAGCGCGCGATCGCAGTCAGAGTTATTCAATGATACCTCACAGTCTCCTACGAGGCGGCGCGCCCTAGCGCAAGTGCAGCCGGAGCGCGGGGGCTCCAATATCGGCAGTCCGTGCTGGAGGCGTGGTCTCGTCGTTTGGCGGACCCGTCGGCCGGCCTCCGTACCGTCGAGGCGATCTGCCCGGTTCTCGCGGACTGGGTGGGCCGCGACCGCGGAAGTCTCACCTCCGGCTACACGATGTTACTCCCACACTGAGGAAGCCAACCGCGAACACATGTCAAGCACGCACAAGCACGCACTTCACCGGAAAAACCTGCATCCGCCAGCGGAACCCGAACACCGCCGCATCGCCAGACACGAACGCACCGGACGTCTTATCTTACAGGTCACGACGACTTCAGATGTGTCAATTTTTCTTCCCCACGGAAACTTGCTTGCTTTCTTGTTTGCTTGCTTGCTGGAGCCCGAAGTCATCGAACGTGTAGTGTTATTGGTATTGAATCGAGTAGATTCTAAAATTTCAGCGACAATTCACAGTCTCATGTCCTGGTTTACTGTACTAGTGCCATGTAACTCTAGCAGTAGTCATTGGCTTAAAAACGATTCGTGTCGGAACTACCCACTCGTCATGACAGATCCATTATTGCGATCGAAGTTTCACTTGAGATTTGCACTTGCCTTAATTTCTTGCAATAGCTTGTTACGTGTTGTATTTCCGTTAGTAAATGCCATGTGATGAAGTCGACAGTCAAACTGGGCAACATGAGCCAGAACGTAAGATGTGACGATTTCTTCGTGGCTCAGATCTTCCATCGAGGTAACAGAGACGTTATTACACGACTTACGTATGCTGCATTCACGCTCTTGTGGCGTATCACTACTAGTATTCTGATCTGCATCATGTTTTTTTGCTGTACTTCGAACATGTTCAAACACGTCACGCCAGTGAGAGTAGAGTCCTGATCTCACTTCTGATGTAAGCTGTTGTTTACGAGTGGAACGACACGGCCGGCGCACCTGGCTTGTGTGAGTCACTCCTATTGTACGTGCTATATAACATAAATATCGTTAACGCCGTCATATTTACTAGCTGACCCGGCAGACTTCGTAGTGCCTCAATCGATAAATAAAAGACCTAAACTTTTGTATAAAATAAGTTTAAAACAAACAAAAGGAATCCGTCTGACGGGGGACACATCAAAGGAAAAACAAAATTGTTATTTTTATTTAATTCCGACTATTTTCATATTTATCTACCTTTTAAACCTTCTCTGGACTTCCACAAATAATTCAAGACCAAAATTAGCCTAATCGGTCCAGTCGTTCTCGAGTTTTAGCGAGACTAACGTACAGCAATTAATTTTTATATATATAGATTATTATCTGATATTTAGATCTTTTTTTATTAGTTCCTAGATGTAGACATCACCTGATCTATTGCGCGTTGTGGCCGGGATTTTGTGACCGGAGGAACGCGATATCGGCAACGCAAGACGTGTCCTCCGATTTCACAGACACGAGACTGTAATGTCGACTGAATCACATCGTCTTTTAATCCTTTTTGTATTTCAACTTTATATTCTTCTCTCAAACGAAAATCGAATCGAAAAAATGACATAAACTATGACTATTTTATGAATTTATTAACTTATAGTCAGTTACCTAGTTAAAATACGATTTAAAAATTTGATAATGATCATTAAAATAATTATTCGAGTAGCCTTGTGGATGTTTATCAACTTACTTAAATGTAATAAAAAAAATTAAATTGTTAGCGTGTGGTTAAATTATCATTATGACTGCCCCAATCTGATCGTCGTCGATTTAGTAGATAAATAAATATCTATCGTTGACTTTCGTGAGAGTCATCTTAAAATTTAGACCTAATTTAAATATTTTACTAGCAGATGACTATTTTTTGATAAATTGTGTTTTTTAGAAATTATATTTAAATACGAATTACACATTGATAAAATGATGAAATATCAATAATATTTTTCGATCTTACCAACAGAATAAAAAAAAAAATGAACTGGTTATTTAAAGAAAAAAATCAAAATTATCGATAAAGTTGATTGAACACGAATAAAACAACATTTTCTGAAAATAAATCGTAGCTAGATCGATTTATCGTGAAGTGACGTGTGTTCACTGAGAATTTCACACTGAAGTAGGTATAGGTCTATGGAATTTCATTTTAGGATGCTGACTTTGACAAACTCAAAATTTTTGACATTCTCAAAAAAAATATGGCGCCAATTTCGATTGATGTCGGTCGTCTGATCGCAGCGCCATTGCTTCGGAAGCCTATATCGTCTGATCGCAGCGCCATTGCTTCGGAAGCCTATATCGTCTTCTCGCATTAAAACTGTATAATCTCAAAACTTAGGTACTAATTTTTACAGGAGAGTATTTTAAAAGTTTAACATGTGATATTTTTAATATTAATCATCTTTGCCTATTTTTTATTTTTTCCTATAGTTTATAGTTAAATTATCTGTCTTTTAAAGTAAGATAAAATTATGTATTAATTTTGTTAATAGTAGTCATAATATAGGTAAACTAAATTAAAACTAAACAACGCTCTTTTGACAGTCTTTATGAGAAAAATACTGGTGATACCAAATGATTCCGCAAATTAACTCAGTTTCAAATATTTTTGGAAATTGTACACTTTTAATGCGAAAAGACGATATATAGGTACTATGTACCCGTCCGCTTCGCTGGGTATTTAAAATTAACATTATTATTTCTCACCCGCACATTGATTCTCATCATTAAGGCCCCCGCAACTGGTGTAGGGAGTCTAACACTCATATAAATATTAGCCTATACATTAAGTACATGTATTTTCTACATGGATACCAAGTTTCAAGTCAATCGGATGCATGGTTCAGTAGTTATAACGGAACATCCGTAAAAACCACAGTAGATTTATATATTAAGTATAGATGTAACACGTCATTCAATTGAATTCTGTTAACGTTCAATGTCTAATCTGATATTTCGCAACAAAGAGCCTCATTTAAACGTCAATGATCTTATCCAGTTTATTATCTATTCCCTACTTAAATCACGTCACTTAAATCAGTCTAACAGATTCAAGAAAAAACAATTTTTTTCAATTAATTGTCTTTTTTTTTAATATTAATCTTTAGATAGTTTATAACAAAGTTGCAATCTGTTTCAGTTTGCTTCTCCATTGACTTATAAATCACACAATCGATTTTGATACTGTTTTCACGAATTGAAATAACAATAAACGAGGAAGGTTTGTGTATATAATTTGTAAATTTATTGAATAAAATATCTGGACTATGTTAAGTATAATAAATTAATTCGTTTGCCTATATCGTTAATTCTTTTTTTTTTCCCTACCTATGTTGATAGCCTTGAGAGGCTATTTCAGCGTAACCTTAACTAGTAAGTGAACTCACGGGGCACAAACATGACGACGTTGCTATCACGAACCCTAGCCAGAGCCGTGTTTCGCAGAATCTACCACCGGATCGGAAACGCGACCCACTGAGAAAATCCGGCGGGAAACTCAGTGGGCTGTGTCTGTGGGTTAATTTACTCGTCGAGCCTTTCGTCGCAAGCGACGGGTACGACGACAGCGATGACCGATGCTTGAAGTACCTAGAAGCACCGTTAGTGGATCGGGAGGATCCGAAATGACGTGTTTGGGGCGACGTCGACTGCTTTACGTTCTGTCCGCAGGATCGGGAATGGCGTTAACGTTAACTCTAGTAGGTAACAACTTGCCAGTATACGAGTAAGATCGGGTAGTCCGGATCTCGGATCCGGAAATATTTGGACATAGATTAGTTTCGGATATATTGAATGACACAAACGGATTTAACCTAAAACCCTAAAACGTGTCTTTTATCAAAAACAAAAGCGATCCTTTCTTTGAATGCAAGACAAAAAAACACGAATAACGTAACTAATAGTACTGTGTATCATTTTACAAAAGAGTTGAGTTTAAAGAGCGTGAAATATCAAATTTCAAAATGGTGGTTATTCGTTTTGGGCGCGGATACGTTCAGAAGTTAAACATATTCAAATATAATTTAGTAAATAGTAAATTAATTTAGGAGTATGTAGTAAATTGAGTAAATTTTATTTTAAATAAAGCAAGTCCAGAATAAATAAAGATAAGAAAATAAAAGAAACAAAAAGAGATTAACTTGCAAAACGTCAAGCTTCCATTTTTAATTTCTCATCACGACTCTCCCATGACGTTGTGTGTGACATCTTGAGTAATTTTGTTTTAGGTTTTATTTTTTACAGATGTCGTTCAGTCGTGTATTATAAAAAAAACAAAAACTTTATGTATTTTATAATATATAATCGATTGAGAAACGTTAGGAATGATTCAGGTTTATATTTTATTGTGGTCAGCCATAACCAGGTAGTTAAGGTTTCTTATTTACGTATCATCTCAGAAAACATTGAGTTTCTTAATAGAACAATACCTACTTACACCTTGTTTAAGTATTTATTAAGAAAATTAACGAATACCATAGAGTAAAAATAGAATTAATGTATAAAAAAAATATAATTAAGCTTATCAATTGCTTTGATCATAGATGTTAATATGTGGAATGTGATATTTACATATAAATTGCTTTCAATTTTTTTATGCGTAAAATAGTAATATCATTATATTGTCGATGTATATATCGCTTTTAGCGATAAGATAGCCTATGCACTTTTTATGATAACGTTTTCCATTTTTCTTTAATTTTATTTCCACATAAACATGTATGCTACTCTAATCCTAATTAAAGTTAGTGCAAATACTTTGATAATTTAGGCCATCATCCACTGACGAATACGATTTCCCTTTGAGGATTGAAAGGGTTCATGATCAGTTTAACACATCAGCATTAACCGACTGAAGAAACCTAGGCTATCTCTAGAGGATCTGCTTGTCCCGAAAACGTAAATATGATAGCTCTTTAAACAGTAAGTTATATACGTAAGCTATACAAATATGGATAAAAAACACACGTCCGCACGTGTAGATACCACCACCCCGTCTATTTCTGCCGTGAAGCAGTAATGCGTTTCGGTTTGAAGGGTGGGGCAGCCGTTGTGACTACTGAGACCTTAGAACATATCTGAAGGTGGGTGGCGCATTTACGTTGTGGATGTCTATGGGCTCCCGTAACCACTTAACACCAGGTGGGCTGTGAGCTCGTCCACGAATCTACGCAAAAAAAATAAATAAAAGAAAATAATAAGCTATACAAATATAGATAAAAAACACAATTGAAATTTATTGAAAGAGCCATTTTGTTTAACATATTTTATATTTTTATAGGTTGTTTCAAAAATGTTAACGCTTCTCTTACAAAGCTAGATAATAAGTAATATTACGTGCCTGAACTAATCATTTCGTCGTGGAGTGGTCTGTAGACCACTGGTCTAGACCAATCAATAGATTCTAATGCGCCATCTGCCATAGTCACTGATTATGAATGCGATTGCGTGCAGTACTCTTAACTCGCTGTGAGATGTTGCGTCATTACGGATCCTCCCGATCCATTAACGGTGCTTTTAGGTACCTCAAGGACCGGTCACCAACCATCCTCGCCGAACCCGTCCAACTTCACCAGGACAGGTGGGCGAGCAAAGGCTCAGCCAGGAGGGATGGGATTTGCTAACAACTGCCCGAGCACCTCCGAAGGAGACCTAGCAACTCAAGAGCAATTGCTTCGCGAATGAATCTACTACCGGATCGGAATCGCAACCCACTGAGAAGATCCGGCGAGAAACTCAGCAGGCTGATGCATGGGTTAGGTTGCACGTCGACCTGTTTGTCGAGTTCGACGAGTACGGTTACCGGGGTCCCTAAGCCTGCTAAGAGCAAGCCTGCTCCTAGTGTTAGAGCTGAAGGTATCTAATGCAAGAGTTATTGGATCTGATGGATCCGTAAGGACGTGGATCCGCCGCGTCGGAGTCTACAGGGTACATACATAAAATATACTGACTACGCACTTACTTTTACGGTTTAATCTCGCGTTTTTAATGTCACTATATTATTTCCGACGTTTAGAATACTCCAGCTTTCTTCTTTTTTTTCTTATTTCTTAGATGGGTGGACGAGTTCACAGCCCACCTGGTGTTAAGCGGTTACTAGAGCCGATAGACATCTACAACGTAAATGCCGCCACCTATCTTGAGATATGGGTTCTAAGGTCTCACTCAGTATAGTTACGGCGGCTGCCCCGCTCTTCAAACCGAAACGCATTACTGCTTTACGCCAAAAGTAGGGGGGGTGATGGTACCTACTCATGCGGCCTCACAAAAGGTCCTACCACCAGTAATTCCGCAAATTATAATTTTGCGGGTTAGATTTTTATTACACGATGTTATTCCTTCGCCGTGGAAGTTCAATCGTGAACATTTGTTGAGTACGTATTTCGTCAGACAAATTGGTACCCGCCTGCGGGATTCGAACTCCGTTGCATCGCTAGATATGAATGCAGGCGCGCTCCCGCCAAAAAGTCCAGTTTCATCACTCGAAGTGTATGTACATGTATAGATTCAAAATCAGCTTGCAAAGTAAGACAACGTCGCCTACGGACTAACTAGAATCTGTAGGTACCGCTTACGTCACAAACATCTGATTTCTGATTTAATTACGATAACAGTCGAACGTGTTGCAAGCGTTGGTGTTCGATCGTGACCATAGACGATGTCACGGAGATGACGTCACTTGTGTGTAGTAGTTGAATTCTGTGCCAGCTAATTTAAAATTCTTAGCTTTTTTATTTTTTTGTATGTACCGGGATACACTTTTTGAACGCGATATTTATTTTTATTAATTAGATAATTTATTTTCGCTGGACTGCGTTAAGCACTTAGAACCACACATCACGTAATCTCGTCAGCCATTTACATAATATATAAAAAATGTAATGCTAAGATATATTTTTTTAAAACCACAGTAAGTTCTATATAGTTCCGAATTTAGATCCGAGGTATTCTTATATCTGTAGTACCTATTTTTCAAAAGAACCCAATTTATAATCACACCACAGATTATCGCCACAGATTATCGTTGATCTGAAATTGAAACATATTGAATGAATTTAAGTAAACATAATATCTGTATTGACGAAGTTTGTATAACTGAAGTTTGTATAACTCGAGAGAACGTCTGGTATTTGACGAGAATAGCCGCGGAGTGTGCAATTATCATGATTGAAGGGATCCATAACTGGTTTCGCAAATCAATATATCTATGTATTTATATATAATTATGTTTGTATACTAGTTGTTACGCGCGGCTTCGCTCACGTGGTCATCGAAAAGTTTGTTCAGTGTAGTTTCCCGTGGGAATGAGAAACTATTTCATGTCATTTATGTCCAAACTATTTCCTTAGCGAATTTCGTCTAAATCGGTTCAGTGGCTTAGGCGTAACAGACAAACAGATAATTTTTTTTTAAAGCTTCCGATTTAATGAAACAATTATGTTTTGTTTCAAATTAATCTCTGTCTAGCTGTGAAAATTACATGAAAACCTAGTAGCATCGATTATACGCGAAGAATCAAGCAGACTACACAGAAATCATTCATCGATTATTCGAAAATCTATTCCTTTTATGTTTTATGAATAAGGCTTTTAAAAACGATACTTGTAAGATAAAACCGTAATCATTAAGTATTAAAAGCCATAAGTTAAGAAGTAACAAAGGGGAATCTTCTATAAAAAAAAAAAAAACACTCAATAGATGACGATTGACGTAGGTTTTGTGATGTTATTCTTTATAAAGGTCGTCTTTTTGATGCACAAGCCCATTTAAGGTGCATCTAATTGTCGCATCGTTTAAAAAAGGTTTTATAGACACTTTAGTAATTATATTAAAACTCCGACAAAGGCTTCACCATTGTTTTCGTATTGAGTTCACTTAGTGGATATAATGCAATGCATTTGGATGTGAGTGGATTGTTCCAGAAATTGGCACCTGAATTGTGGCCGTCTTTAAGTAAAATTTTCATCTCTTTAAATAAAAATGAATTGCTGTTCGTTAGTCTCGCTAAAACTCGAGAACGGCTGGACCGATTTGGCTAATTTTGATTTTGAATTATTCGTGGAAGTCCAGGGAAGGTTTAAAAGGTGAGAAAATATAAAAAAATCTCGGAATTATATAAAAACAAACAATTTTGTTTTTCCTTTGATGTGTCCCCTTGATGTGTCTTTTATTTGTCGATTGAGGCACTACGAAGTCTGCCGGGTCAGCTAGTTTAACAATAAATTATTTTCCGTATGAATACTGAATCACGAGTGGAATGAATAATATATCTGACTTTAGGATTAAATTCAATGATACGAATAGAATGAAGAGCATGTTGTTCTAATAAAATTTACTGAGATATTAATGGATTTTTTAGAAGAACTCATGAAGCCACGTCTCTAGCCTTATTGTTTAATTTTCCCACGCTTGCGCACCTTCACAGATACTACACCTTCACAGTTAATAAGAGCCATCATTATTACGGAAATGAACCGGATGAATATTTTAAAGTAACAAAACTGATAAAATCACACAATTTCTTCTATTCGTGTTCCCGCAATAAGTCCCATTAGCATTAAACACTCTTAGTAGGTATGTACGTAATATTGCAACAAAAAAATGTTTTGTATTAGGACTTTATATCAGTCGGGAGCATGTGTTTTACGGTGTGATGATTTATACAGTTCTGGTAACTTTTTTATACGCTGATAAAAACTATGAACATTTTAGCGGTAATTGAGAAGAAATTACAAAGAAACTCGTAATGTTTGTAACTCTAATAATAAAAGAGCCAACAATGGTATTATCGCCAGATCGTGTTTGAAATATTAAATTACGCCTTAATTGTAAGCCAATTCAATGATCTCAATTTTAAATTTGAGTTTAGTTTTTTATGACTAGTAAAAGCGCGGGAGATCGTAAACTATTTTATCAGATTAGCTTGGCGACTTGGGAAATCTAGACGTAATCTGTAACATATTTAAAAAAAAAACTACGATAAGATAAGAAAGATGCACAATAGATATTAAAATCGTTCGCGCAATGAAGTTTCAAATATTTGCAACCAATCAACATTCTTTTACCCGAATTCTATGATAATCTGACTTCATAAAATGCCAAATATATAGTACATGAATATATTCAGCTTAATTTACCGTTGGCTTTGAATTTTGTCGTATAAAATGGAACAGAAATTGCATTTTGAAACACGAAGTAGGTACATACATTTATCAGAAATGGAACCAATTTTAAAATATTATATGCTTAGTCTATATAATCATTCGTGATGTTTCGGAAAGTCGATTCATTTACATATTCACAACCTCACGTGGATCACTAGGCTCAAATAGGTACAAGGACATTTGAAAGTATATAGGTCTTGTGTCGGCTGAGTTCTAAGCTGCAGTAAATCGGGTTTTTATTTGGCGGCGTAAGTATTAACGTAGGTACTGTAACATTTAAGGTTTTTAAAGAATGAAAGATTTTGATTGTAAATATAGTATCGTGGTCCCCGCTAAATTGTAGACTTGAATATGTTTGTTCTTTAGACATATTTTTATTTCGATATTTTGATTGTACGTGTAGGCGAGTATACGGCCTACTGGATGGTGAGTGGTTACCGTCGATCATGGATGCAATGCTACGAGTAAAGCCAAGCCGCTGCCTACAGTTTCTCAACCAAATTTCAGTTTAAAAAAATAAAATTTAAATAAAATTTTTGCTCACAGCAGATATTAGTTTGACAACTGTGATTTTCGGCAAAGGATTCTTAACTCGCGCATCCACGACACAATCCGAAATTCTATGGTCCGTAATGTCGGAGCTTATTTATTTAATTTAAAATCTCGAACGCCGTTTGTTTTATGATATTGATCCTGCTAAAGAATCAAACGCCTCGAAAATAAATGTTTTTGTTATTCTTAATCTAAACAACAATGTCAGTGTGACGTGATATAATGATGACAATGCACTAATGTTATTACATTTTAATTGAATGAATGAAAATGTATAAACATTTTCTCTAAACACAATTCAATCGGCAAATTGATTTCATATGCTTTTCGATCGTCATTATTTAACGCGTCACGTCAGAGAGATTTGCCCACATTACTACCTGTTGGTAACACAATGATATCTTTTTGAGTAATAAGGAAAGTTTTTTAAGCTATTGCATAGCTTTTATCGCGGGCTTTGAGCGCAGCGACGGAATCAAGAAATTCCGTAACGAAAATAGAACCTCACACTCCGCCTATGATGTAGCTCGCGTTCAACACATTCACACGTTGTGCTTGTGTCGTGTTTGTGAATAAGCGCGCGGCGTGACGTTGCACTGCATGTGTGCATCATGAAAATCTGCTCATCTTTCTCTCGCGCGTTCTAGCTTATGAGTGTGAAGAGGACAGTTAAATGTTTTGCTTTTGATAATGTTTATAATTAGAGCGTGGTCTTATTTTATTATTGTTATAATATTAAATTATAATTGTCTAATTATAAATGCATAAGTTGATAAAAATGCTATGCTTTACCGTTATGTCACAGCCCCCGAGTGCCATACGTGTTTTTTTTTCTAATGAAATACGTATTTATCTCATGTTCTATTTTATTTTTTGTCATTGCTTAGATGGGTGGACAAGCTCACAGCCCACCTGGTGTTAAGTGGTTACTGGAGCCCATAGACATCTACAACGTAAATGCGCCACCCACCTTGAGACATAAGTTCTAAGGTTTCAGTATAGTTACAACGGCTGTCCCACTCTTCAAACCGAAACGCATTACTGCTTCACGACAGAAATAGGCAGGGTGGTAGTACCTACCCGCGCGGACTCACTAGAGGTCCTACCACCAGTAAAAGTACCACCACGCTGCCTATTTCTGCCGTTCGGGGCAAGGTTTCCAGCTAACGAAACTATCGATGATAAATTATTAACAACGATTAAAAGTAATGGAACAATAAAAAGAAATTGATATGTCGGAGAAGCCACAATTATTAACACCATCGTCAGACATCATAGGGGCGAATAGAGTGATCGAGCAAACGAAAACGAATGACAGTTCTTAGGACGGAGGCACCGCTCATCAAGAAGGCTGGTTGGTAAGTGTGATGGCGTCTACGCGCCTCCATCGGCTAGGCTCTACGAAGTTAGCCGAGTTCCGATACCGCAATCGTGCTGCCATCTCTCGGAAATCGTGCTGGGTTTCGTTTAGCTACTAAACTAATAATCGTCTCCGACAGATATCTATATATTAATACGTGAAGCAAAAACTTTGCATCCCTTTTTACGAAAATTGCGCGGACGGAGGAGTATGAAATTTTCCACACTTATAGAGAATATAGAGAAGAAGTGCACAATGATAATATTTTTTTAAAATAATGCATAAAACATACTTTAAATCAATAAAGAAAACATTACATACACTACATACCATGTATTTGACGCACACACGCATGCATACTATTTATTGTCAAACTTTTGTTCTTGACATCTGTTGTCAAATTGAGATTAAATATTGTTTGTCTTTGTTAATATTTTTTATAGTGTAGTAGTCTTGGCGAAATTTGTGATTTTAGAAGTATAAAATACAATCATAATAGTGTACAAACTTACAATTCCAATTAATTATAGTCGAATTTCGACTACTGCGGGACCTCTAGTATTTTTAAATCAAGTAGGTACCGAGTAACAACACAGAAACAGTTATTTTTCCATTTAAAGATAAAATTCGTTGAATTCTCGAAAGTTCTATTCCTTTAGTATGGAACACGTTTATAATAATTATGTTTGATATTCATTATGCCTTACTACGTTCTGTCATGCATTTCTGTGCAGCATTACGACGAATTACTTACACGTTTTCTAGGAAAATGATAATTATTATGATACGTAACATGAATAACTTAGATATTTACAATGTACGTAAATGGTTTTGTAGAAAATTTCACGTAAATAAACGTTTTGAAGGCACGGAATGTTAATACCGTTATGCTATTTTTCTTTTCATACCTCATTATAAGAACATAGGATAACATAGCGTATCTGAGGTTAAACGGGGAGAGTTCATGGATAGGGTTATGAAAATTTACGCACAGTGTGCTTAGTGCGAGTTCTTCAACGTTCTCGATAGCGTAAAAGTTAACTCAAATTTGTATGGAGTTCGAGCGTTTGCCTACGTTTGCCGCTAGGGGCGCTGTTCCAACTGCATACAAATCTGAGTTAACTTTTACACTATTGAAAACGTTAAAAAACTCAGACTATTTAATAGAGATGAAACGGATATCCGGTATCCGGCCTATCTGGCCATATTTTCAGCATCACGCCGGATACCGGATAGTAATTAAGTATCCGTCCGGATTTTGGATAGTAAATTTAAAAAAAATCTCATGGTTATACAAAAGGCAAATAATACCACAATAGGATAAGGACAATTTTTATTTTTATAATCGCACGTCCAAAGTGATTGTTTTATTGATTAGTTTGTTTAATACTGAAAATTAACAAGTGGCAAATTGTGGTGAATGAATACCAAATTTTCCGCGTTTGTTGGTGAATACATATTACAGTAGTAGGTTATTATAATATTTAATACATATTATAGTACTGCCCGCGCTGGTCGTTCTTTTCAGAATAACTAGCGGCCCCAACCCCTGGGATGGCGTGGTGCTCCCTGCTAGACAACGAACGAGGCTCTGGCGACCGAGCAATGGCGGTATACCCATACTCCTGATCAGGAAACTGGTCGGAAGAGGCCTCAGAAGCCTTGAGATCTAAATAATCTCAAAAAGGTCTGGTGCAGAAGGCAACGGGAAACCACTGCACTAAATTCCCTAGTAGTTAGCTTCATAGGAAGCTAACGGCCAACCTTCAGGATTGAAGAGGCACTGGAAGAAGAAGAAGAAGTTGGTGAATAGTATTTAAGCACACAGGCAACACTGTCGAGCGAAATTCACGCCTAAGCCGGCTGAACAGATGGCCCTACGTCATCCGGTGGGTCTTATGATCGTTTGTAAATAAAACGAGTAAACATTCCCGGTATTAATGTATCGGTTTGTTTAACTAAAATAACGCACGAAGCGCATGCGTTAGCGTTGCAGACGACGGCGTCTAGACGGGGTGGCTACGTTCACGGCGCTCTCCACAATACCGTGGCACTTGTTCCAGCCCTCCACCAAACAAATTCAGGGTCGAAAATATTCTCGAGGGTTCCAGTTAAAATGGCCAATCCGAAAACGCGGAAGGTTAACTTCGGCAACCTTGGCATGAAGCCAGTGCTGGAATAATATAATATATCTTTTTTTGGTATTGTCTTTATTGAGATTCGTAAATAAGATTTTTAAATTTGTAAAATTAAATGAATAACGTAAATACATAGATTATTACTGTTTTGTATGTTTATTACTAACTGTAAGGGTATTGTGTATGTTGATTTTTCTTTTAATAAAAAAAAGAAGTGCTTTTTTTTAATAATTTTTCCCTGGTCAGAGAATTGAAATCGAACCTTGTCGTATAGTAGTTAGTCAGTGAAGTCAGTGAAATCTTTTTCAATAAGGTGTATAAATAAAAATACTATATGTATATCGAGAGATGAAAGGCTAGTTCGCTTAAGCGACATTTTTGGAACTTTATAGGAGAGCCATTTTATGTTTAAAATTTGAAAAGATGATAATCATAACAAAAAAAAACAAAAATACTTCAGCTGTTTACCGTTTACTGTGTATTGCCGCTTATACCAAATAGCCTTTCACCATTTGTAATTTAATTACCAAAAAGTACATCAACAATAATTAATTTCATATTTTTTTTAATCATCTCGGAACTGGTCGAGATATTTGAGCGAAGTTATAAAATTATTGTAATTTTTTTGACGTGACAACGTCTTATAATTCGATGGAGCACGAAAAAACATGACTCATGCGCCGTTACCTCGCTCTGAGGCGTTCCACGGTCACGTGGCTATAAATTTCTCCAATTATTTGACGACAACAAAGACGCGATCATGGAACGCCGTTGTCACGTTGTCACGATCAACTATCGTCAGTAAACCGACTTTAAAGTCAACCGTTTTTTTTTTAATTGATTGAAGGATTATTGGTTGCCCGGAGTCCTTCCCAGTTTCACCAGGACGGTGGGCGAGCAGAGACTCAGCCAGGAGGGGTGGGATTTGCTAACAGCTGCCCGAGCGCCACCGAAGAAGTTATCATCGGTCCTTGATGCTTGGACAGATTTACAAGTCAATATGCCGTCTTGAAGTCGATAGGAATTGCGTTTAAAAGTTCCGTTATACACAACAAAACAAACATACGTACATACCGAGCTAATAAAAGCAAGCTAAAAATAGATCTTTTCTTTCTAGACTCCGCGAGAGTTCTAGATAATCGAATTCGGAGCCTATTGTATAAGAATTAGAGTCACTAATCATTTGAGTCTGGAAGCGGTCAATACAGTTTTATACACCAAGAAGGAATATAAACACAGCTATGAACCTACTTATGTCTAATGTCAACATATTCAATATATTCAACATACCCGATCCTGTAGACCGAATGGTAAACAGTCGACGTCGCCCTAAACACGTCATTACGGATCCTCTCGATCCAATAACGGTGTTTTTAGGTACCACAAGCACCAGTCACCGTCCTCGCCGAATCCGTCGCTTGCGACGAAGAGCTCGACGAGTGATTTAATCCATAGACACAGCCCACTGAGTTTCTCGCCGGATCTTCTCAGTGGGTCGCGTTTCCGATCCGGTGGTAGATTCTGCGAAGCACTGCTCTTGCTAGGACCAGTGTTAGCAACACTACCGGTTTGAACCCCGTGAGCTCACCTACATGCTAGTGTAAATAAAGCTGATATAGCCTCTCAAGGCTATCAGCATAGGTAGAAGAAAAAAAATATATATTCAAACCAATATCTTCTAAGATATATTATATTGATCCTATATTTCGTGTACCTGCTTCGTGGTTTTCGCACGCTCAGCTGTACAACCCCAGCTGTGATAACGCGCTGTGAAGGACATCTCGCAGGGGCGTTTTATTATCGGGGTGAGGATTTACGAGGCACTTAGGGCTGTCACTTCGATATAAATATATTATGTAGAATTTGAATCGTGGCACATACAATTATTCCACTGTTGTACTTTTACTCTTCTTTTCCAAAATCTTCTCTATTATATTAATTGACACCTTTTGTACGACTTGCTCATTTAACCGTCTGCGCCATCTTCTTTTTTCAAACATCCTGTCTGTCATTCTCTTTTCCCTTTCTTACAGTTTTCTCTAACTCACATCTTAACGCTCTGTTCCACACTTCTTTCATACGTTCCGTTAGTACCAATCCTACATATATGTATATAAAAAAAGATTGCTTAGATGGTTGGTAGAATTCATGGCCTTTACAAATTAATTAATGCAGCCACCCGCATTGAGGCATCAGCTCTCAGCTTTATAGTGTAAAAGCTGCCCCACTCCTCAAATTTCCTAAAATAAAATCACCTACTCGTCCGGTGAATCTACCTGATTGCCAACTGCCTGAGCCTACAAAGTTCACAAGAGCAATAAATAAAATAAAATAAATAAATAAATAATTACTAACAGTCACGCCACGTTAACTGGTCCCGTGCTAAGTTCGTAAAGAACTTGTGTTACAGGTTTTTTTTTTTTTTTTATTGCTTAGGTGAGTGGACGAGCTCACAGCCCACCTGATGTTAAGTGGTTACTGGAGCCCATAGACATCTACAACGTAAATGCGCCACCCACCTTGAGATATAAGTTGTAAGGTCTCAAGTATAGTTACAACGGCTGCCCCACCCTTCAAACCGAAACGCATTACTGCTTCACGACAGAAATAGGCAGGGTGGTGGTACCTACCCGTGCGGACTCACAAGAGGTCCTACCACCAGTACCAGTACCAGATAACGGAAATAAATGTAAGATTTATATTATACTCATACATATATTTAATATACATCCATAACCCTGGAAAAGACATTTATATTTATCATACAAATATCTTCCCTTGACAGGATTCGAACCCGCGACGACCGTGTGTAGTGACCATGTCACTTACCACTACACCAGACGGCCGTTAATGAATGAAAATTTCAAAAATATATATAATAAAGTTTGATGTGCCAGCCCTATAACGATGTTTTATGTTAGTTTGCGCCAGGGCGCCGGTCGGTCGATAGCGCCACCCTGACTAACGAATGTACGACTCTTTCTATGATAATTTTATCCTTATTATGTAATACTTGTTTTTATTATGTTATTTATACTAATACCAATTATAGTTACGTAAATTTTGTGTTGTATGTTTAAAAAAGATTTTCCTTGGATACGTTTCGGAAAGGTACATAGTATTTGAAATTACAAATACTAGAGGTCCCGCAGTAGTCGAAATTCGACTATTATAATTAATTGTAATTGTAAGTTTGTACACTATTATCATTGTATTTTATACTTCTATAATCACAAATTTTGCCAAGACTACACTATAAAAAATATTAACAAAGACAAACAATATTTAATCTATTCTCAATTTGACAACTGACGCCAAGAACAAAAGTTTGACAATAAATAATATGCATGCGTGTGTGCGTCAAATACATGGTATGTAGTCTGTGTAATGTTTTCTTTATTGATTTAATGTATCTTTTATGCATTATTTAAAAAAAATATTAGCATTGTGCACTTCTTCTCTATATTCTCTATAAGTGTGGAAAATTTCATACTCCTCCGTCCGCGCAATTTTCGTAAAAAGGGATACAAAGTTTTTGCTTCACGTATTAATATATAGATGTAATGCGTCGTATTTTCTGTTAAATTTACGTATGCTGTGTGTTTTTTGTAAATTGTTTGTTTGTTTTCAATAAAGCAATGCGTCTACAAACAGCACTCTTCATCTTGGTTGACTGGTATAAAAACCCTTAGGCATTAAGGCCATAGTAACCTTGTGCCTGAAGATAGATAACTAAATCGCGTCTAGTAAAATACTAGAGTGCCGAACTGGCAATGTATTGCTGGAATGAATGGCGGCGTTTATTGTCGGAGGTCAAGAATCACTTCGGAATCATAGCGCCAGCACAGTAATAGTAGTAGTAAAATATTTATACTTTTAAGGTTTATCAGATTACGTATGTTTGGCGTATGCGTGTTTCTCCAGTTCTATTTCGGAGATCGACTTCATATCGCCGGAGATAGGTACTCTAATATCGATACTATCAAAGTATCGATACTCTGATTGGCTCAATTCGAGTTAACTCGACATATTAAGCAATGCAAATGCATTTCGAGTCAAAGATAGAGAGAATATATAGCTGCATTTTATCTATTTCGCTTAGCAACATTACTAATATGAAAAACACGAACGAAATGTTATTTCTGTTGTTTGAAATCGAGTCTTTTCACAAAATTCGGTTATTTACAAACTTATTTTGAATAAGGTATCTCAGTTTCAAGCTGTTATACTTTTGACTGGTAACATTTTGTTTTTGATTATATTATTTATATCCATTATATATCCATGAAATTTAATCTTTTTTTGTTATTCTTTCATTACAAAATATATCAAGAGGCATCTTTAGATTCCGCACGCGAAGGTCTGAAAGCAGCCAACGGCACTAAATATTCAATGTTACAAACGAGAGATTACCAAAAATGTAATCAAGCGATCGATAGAGTTTTATGCGGTCCGCAGCTCACAAAGGGCTTACAACAATTGAGCGCGGGGCTGCCATTGATTTATTGTTGAGCACCCCTGACTCGCGAGAACAGGGTTGCCGCCCATAGCTATTTAGGCGATACGATGATAGAGCAACGAATTTTTATGTGATTTAATTTTTTTAATTTTCGTTACATGTTCTACGTCCCTCTTAGTATATAGTAAGCTTGATCATATCATCAACATCTTTGCTATTCATCCATTTGTGCGGTAATATCTGCATCATATTTTATATCAACGCCATCTATTGTCAGATAGCGGAAACAACACTAGACATGTGTGGAATATTCTCGATAATTCTAGGAATGTGGTATCGACTATAAAAGCGTTGCAGGGATGGCACGCAGTCAGTCAGTGATCGGAAGTGACTACTCGAAGCGAAACAGCGAACGGATCACCTGAAGCGAAGCGGAAGAAGCGAATTAAGAATTTTAAAGTGTTTGTGAAGTGTTTTAAGTGTTCTAAGTGTTGAATACAGTTTTTAGTTGTATCTATATATGTGATCCTACGTTCCTTATAACGGTCATGCTTGCTTGTGTCGCGAAGCATCGATACGTTAGAGCAACATTTCAATTTCACTCGTCCACAAACATTATAATTGACGCCGTCATCGTAAAAATGGCCTAACCTACAATTTTTCATATTTTATTTAAAACATAATCAATTTTGATGCAAATCCGACCTATCCTTAATCTCACGCATAGATAACAGATGGCTTCGTAAACATTATTTTTGCGCGTATTGGCTATTTTGCCTACGAAGCAGTGTTTTTTTTTTTTTTATTGCTTAGATGGGTGGACGAGCTCACAGCCCACCTGATGTTAAGTGGTTACTGGAGCCCATAGACATCTACAACGTAAATGCGCCACCCACCTTGTGATATAAGTTCTAAGGTCTCAGTATAGTTACAACGGCTGCCCCCACCCTTCAAATCGAAACGCATTACTGCTTCACGGCAGAAATAGGCAAGGCGGTGGTACCTACCCGTTCGGACTCACAAGAGGTCCTACCACCAGTAATTACGCAAATTATAATTTTGCGGGTTTGATTTTTATTACACGATGTTATTCCTTCACCGTGGAAGTCAATCGTGAACATTTGTTAAGTACGTATTTCATTAGAAAAATTGGTACCCGCCAGCGGGATTCGAACACCGGTGCATCGCTCAACACGAATGCACTGGACGCCTTATCCTTTAGGTCACGACGACTTCAAAAATAAATTGAAACCTCATTATCTCCATACTAACTATGGCATAATATATTAATAGGACACCAGCCAGATGGTCAGATCTGGCTAGGAAAGCGATTTATTGTAGTCTATACTACGCCACCCATGGCCGAGCACTAAGGAGGAAAGTCACATGTGGTCGCAATCCTCAGCAGTGAGGGAACGATGAAGAAGAAAAACTAAGGGCAGCTTAGCCCACTTTTGCGCTGACGGCCTCAATTCTAAAGTATTGTTAACGTCGCAAGCAAATAATATAATGACTACAAAAGCAAACGCCGTTTTTCTTTCAGGACTCAAAGACGCAATTAAAACACATGTTTAAAGCGTTTTATTATTGTCTTCATGTTATTCCTGACGCTTCGAATGTTCTACAGTTTTCTTGGTAAAGTTTGATTTGTCGCCAAAAGTCCTTGGCCAAAATCAATCTTGAATTGTTTGATACATTTAAGTATACCACGACGTAGCAAACACCACGGAAACAGACACAAAGCTCTTCGCAACGGATTCAGCAGTTGGCTAACCACTGCCTCTACCACAGACTCAGTCAAAGTCTAAGCTAATGGTCCAATTCGATTGTTTCACGGTGTATTCGCGGCACCTTTCCGGCGTGTGATTCAAGGCACACGAAACACGCCACGAAATATGTATTATGTACTTGTTCTATTTATTCCTTCGGGCAAAGACCTCGTGCTTTCATCTCGGTAAGACACGTTGGATAGGGTTGGCACTTGAATTTTTTTTTGAGTCGAAATTTTATTCGGTTAGGTAGTATGGCCTAAGCGTTTTGGAGTAGGAAAACCATTATGAGGCACACATTTGAAGCTTTGATCCAGTGTCGCAAGGTCAGTGACGACATTCAAGTGGTAACGAAAAAATATGAATATGTAGGTAGGCAAGTTGACTTTATGCAAGGCAGTGTCAATTTATTGTACGAATTAAAAATTAAATCTATTGGCATTTATGCCTTTAAAAATAAGGTACCATGCTGCAAAATAGAGCATCAATAAAATGAAGCCGGCACGGATGGAAAACAAAATTGAAAACTACCCACAGTATTCATTTGCGTCGTAAGATTGAAGTACTAATTAGAGTCTCCTTCGCGCCTCACGAGAACGCTGACCTTGCACGTAACAACGTCATACTGCTGAAGTATTGAAAACATTAGAAAAAACACAAATGTTCGCATTAAATAGTTTAGGAAATACATACATTTATAAAATAGATAAATTAGTTATATAGCATTGTGAGATTATTAAAAATGTCGTATAAAATATTGGGATAACATTCGTAAAATAGAAAGAAATAGAAAAATAGTGAGAGAGGGAGAAAGAAAAGTAATAATCGGACAAAGCTCACGTCCTATCAGTCAAGCTCAGAGGTAAAAAGCTTTGAACAAAAAAAAAAAAACTTACATATTGCATTAGAAGGATAGGGACAAATGGTAGAAACTGGAAAAGGTCTTCACCCTTGAAGGGCCTGTATCCCAAAAACCTACTAACTTAGATAAAAAGAAAAAAAATTAGCTACTAACAAAAGTAAATCAACACTTACATTGTTATTTAAGGGCAATGGGAAATAAAGAGTTTTTATTTTTAATGAATTAATTTATTATTGTTGCATTAGACGTAATCTCTATAAATTGTACATTAGAATAAAGACCGTTTTTTCACCTACGATTGAACGCTACGACAACCCTAGATCCCGAAATACCATATCAAGCGAGCCGCGTCTATTTGCAGTTTTATCTAAACATTAAACTTGAGTTAATTCGCGCGTCACGACCATACACTAATCATTGTTGTTATAAAAACGGCCGTCTGGTGTGGTGGTAAGTGACATGGTCACCACACAAGGGGGTCGCGGGTTCGAATCCCGCCAAGGGAAGATATTTGTATGATAAATATAAATATCTTTTCCAGGGTTATGGATGTATATTAAATTTAATTATGTGTATAATAAAAATCTTACATTTATTTCCGTTATCTGGTACCTGTAACACAAGTTCTTTACGAACTTATCACGGGACCAGTTAACGTGGCGTGATTGTTAGTAAATATTCATTTATTAATTAACAGATACATTAATAGGCCTTGTTAAGGCTCGCACGGGTAGGTGCTGTCAGTGTGTTTAGTGCGAGTTTTTTAACGTTCTCGATAGCGTAACAGTTAAGTCGTGTCCTGAAGTCGTCGTGGCCTAAAGGATAAGACGTCCGGTGCATTCGTGTTTAACGACGCACCGGCGTTTGAATCCCAGGCGGGTACCAATTTTTCTAAAGCAATACGTACTCAACAAATGTTCACGATTGACTTCCACGGTGAAGGAATAACATCGTGTAATAAAAATCAAACCCGCAAAATTATAATTTGCGTACTAGTTGTAGGACCTCTCAGTAAGTATCTATAGTCGGCATCGCTGCGCCACTTTGAGAAGGCGGCACGACATGAGAACCCTCTTGTCGTGGACGCTGAAAACTACATACCCGATCCTGTAGACCGAATGGTAAACCGTCGACGTCGCCCAAAGCACGTCATCACGGATCCTCCTGATCCATTAACGGTGCTTTTAGGCACTACAAGCACTGGTCAGCGAATTAAGCCACAGACATAGCCCACTGAGTTTGTCGCCGGATCTTCTCAGTGGGTCGCGTTTCCGATCTGGCGGTAGATTCTGCGAAGCACTGCTCTTGCTAGGGTCAGTGTTAGCAACTCTCTGGTTTGAGCCCGGTGAGCTCACCTACACACGCTAGGGTAAGCTGAAATAGACTCTCAAGGCTATCAGCAAAAAAAAAAGGACCTCTTGTGAGTTCGCGCGGGTAGGTATCACCGCCCTGCCTATTTCTGGCGTGAAGCAGTAATACGTTTCGGTTTGAAGGGTGGGGCAGCCAACTGAGACTTAGGACTCAAATTAGATTAGGTTTTTGGCGTCTTAATGCGATGTATCTTCGGAGGCGTCGAGTAAAAGTGCGTAAATGTCAAATTTGACCAAATAATAAAACCAACTCCAGCAAAATGAGAACATCAATAATGTAGTCGAAGTTAATTCAACGTGCATTATCGATAGCTAATGACAAGCCAAAAACTGTTGATCAGATCTTGATTTAATGGGACCGCACGAGAATCAGCAACTTAAAAAGAAAAAGTCCTGATGTAACACGTGTAAGAGAAATACAGTCGAACCGATTACCCCCTCATTTTTTGAGGTCGATTAAAAATACTGAATACTTCGCACTCAGTCATATTCGTAGCAATTCTTTTTTCTTTTTTTTTTATTCACTCGCGGACTAAATAATAATAATAATAATAATAATAAGCCCCCTAAAATCCTACCTTACGCCCTAGTCGACCATCTGACTTTCGCGGGGGGCGGGCAACGTGTAATAATGAAACCTACACGGCTAACAAGGCAAAGGTAACCCATCAATATGGAGACTCGACATAATAAATTACGTATAGGACCGCTGCCCGAGGGCGATCGTCGGGGCACGTCTGTAGCTGGCCACGGACGTGACAGCATGCTAGCCAGTGGCTCCCGGACCACCGGCTGTACGGGAGTCGGGGACGCGGGGGGTAGGGGAAAGTCCTCAAGAGCTACAGCCGAGGCGATAAGTAGGAGTAGATCAGCAACGCCAGCTGAGGATGTTTCGCAGGAGACATACGTCACCCAACCTGCGACCACCAAAGCTGGTAAGCCAAGAGTGCGTATGAAATGGACTGAAGATATTAACCTATTTATCATGCGCACATATTTCTACATTACCAAACTAGAAACGGACAAGACAATGTACTGCAAAAGACTTCATGGACGATTCCGACATCGGTACCCTAGTTTAGACGTATCGTCACAAAGAATAGCAGACCAAAGAAGAGTTATACTAAGAAATAGACTCCTATCAGAACAAACTATTGACAACATTAAAAAATCAGTCGCAGAGCAACTTAAACAAGAAGAACAGGACCATTTCAATACATCTAGACATAATGTATCCACCACACAACAACCAACTATGCCAGTCATCTTTGAAAAAGATCCCGCAAACTCCGACTATTATTTAACATCAATCGATATGGTCACAAATCAACAACCTTCAACTACAATAAGACATCAATCATGTGAAGCTTCGACACAAACAAATACGCTCCCAGAGTGGACTACACTTTTACAATCTGCAGAACAAGATAAATCTCTCGAAACAGCTATCACTGACAAACTAGCACAAAAACTTAACACGCAGCTTGAAACAGCACTAATTCAATATTCAGGTACAGACCCTACATCTCGTCCCAAACTACCTCGATTAAAAGAGAATAAAACTTTATACGACTTAGTTGCAGTTTTTAACAAAGAAATTCTCGGTAAACACTTCACGATTGAATCTGACATCTGTGACATACAGTCACTGGTCTACTGCAGTGCTTTGGTTATTTCTGAGCATTTAGGATATAAAATCAGAAATAATCTACTATCACCCGAAAACCGTACACGTAAATCGCGAAAACCCTGTTGGCAATTTAGAATCGAAAATGATATTAAGAGACTGCGAGCTGAAATAGGTAGATTAACACAATACATTAACAACCATAATAACAGGTCTGATCGATTAATTAAAGCAGTTGAACAAATTTTTAGGAACACAAGAATTCATTCATCATATGAGAATAATAATACCAGGCCAGAAGAATTTTTGGACACATTAAAACAGAAATTAGCACTTAAATCACAGAGACTAAGTAGATATTTAAAGGCGTTACAGCGGAAAGAAGACAACAAATTGTTTATCAATAATGAGAAAGGGTTTTATAGATCACTTAGAAATGAGAGTGGAACTAATAATCAAATGCCCCAACCAGAAGAACTCAAAAACTACTGGTCTGATATCTGGAAAAATCAAGGAAACCATAATGAACAAGCTGAATGGATTAGTAAGGAAGTAAATAAATGGGAAAACATTGAACCGATGGAATTTGTTGAGCTTACAGTAGATGACATACAGGATGTAACACGAAAAATGAAGAACTGGAAAGCAGCAGGAGTAGATAGCGTACATAACTTTTGGTATAAAAAATTTTTTATCCTACACGACATAATAGCAAAGACTATCACAGACCTAATTAAAGGACAACAGGAACTCCCTAAATTCATAACAGCAGGAATAACTTATATGCTCCCTAAGAGCGACGATACAGCTAATCCATCACAATATCGGCCTATCACTTGTTTACCGACTATATATAAACTCATTACATCTTGTATAGCCAATAGAATCAATAGCCATTTAGAGTACCACAACATTCTATCAGAAGAGCAGAAAGGATGCAGGAAAAATCATCAAGGATGCAAAGAACAACTTGTAATAGACACAACAGTTCTTAAGCATGCCAGTAACAAAAAACGAAATATACATGTAGCCTATATAGATTATAAAAAAGCCTTTGACAGTGTGCCTCACTCTTGGTTGTTACAAGTCCTAAAAATCTACAAAATTAATCCGCTTATGGTTGACTTCTTGAGGAGCGCCATGCTTGACTGGAGAACTACTCTTCACGTTTCCAATCTGACCAATTCGGTAAGCACAGATGAGATTCCTATTAGGAATGGCATCTTTCAGGGAGACAGCCTTAGCCCGTTATGGTTCTGTTTAGCCCTCAATCCATTGTCTAATATTCTCAATAACACTGATAACGGATACAAATTAACCTCCAATACAGCAATCACCCACTTAATGTATATGGATGATATCAAATTGTTTGCCAAATTCGAAAAAAGACCTCAAAAACCTATTAAATTTAACATCGCAATTCAGTGAACACATTAAAATGACATTCGGATTGGATAAATGCAAAATCATTCATATAACAAAGGGTAAAATTCAACCTTCAACTAGTAAATCAATAAATATTAACAATTTTGCAGTAATGGATCCTAACGAAACATATAAATATCTTGGCTTTCAGCAATCAAACAACATTAATCATATAAAAATTAAACAAAATTTAACCACCGAATACTCACACAGATTAAATAAATTATGTAAAACACAATTACATTCCAAGAATCTAATTAAAGCTATAAACACATACGCTATACCGGTTCTGACGTATTCCTTTGGCATTATTAAATGGACAGAAACCGACATAAATCGTTTAGAAATAAAAACCAGAACTACTTTAACAAAACATAATTACCTACATCCAAAATCAGCAATAGAGCGAATGACAGTAAAAAGAGAGAAAGGTGGAAGAGGACTGATAGATTTAAAAATACTATGGCAAAATCAGTTAAAAAATCTGCGCGAGTTCTTTAATAAAAAATCTGATACTAGTACTATACACAAAGCTATTGAAGAATTAGACGATAAATATACACCACTAAATCTGAAACAAAAATACATAAAATATAAATCAGCAAAAGATCTTGAAACAGAAAAAATAGATAGATGGCGTAAGAAGGAACTTCACGGCAGGCACATACATGATCTAGAACAAAATCACATTGATACAGAAGCTTCAAACAAATGGCTTAAATTAGGATATTTATTCCCAGAAACTGAGGGTTTTATGGTCGCGATCCAGGATCAAGTAATAAATACAAAAAATTATAGAAAATTTATAATCAAAGACCCTAATTTAAAAAATGATAAATGCAGAAAATGTAATCGTCATTCCGAAACCATCCAACATATAACAAGTGCTTGTCCGACACTCACACAAACCGATTACACACATAGGCACAATCAGGTAGCTCACATAGTTCACCAAAGGTTAGCTCTGAAATATAAATTATTAGAAAGCACACTGAAACCATATTACCAATACGCCCCAAAACCTGTGCTGGAGGGCGCCACGCACAAGATGTACTTCGACAGAGCCATACTAACTGACAAAACTATACACAATAATAGGCCAGATATAACTCTAATTGATAAAATAAATAAAGTAGTGCATTTAATAGACATAGCAGTTCCTAACACCAATAATATACATAGTCAGGTCATAAATTCTGTCACATGTTTAATGTAAAATAATTGAAACAAGTTTATTCATTATGTAACCATTAATATACCAAAATGAACTTAACAAAACATAGATTCTTATGACACTGAAGTTTATTCAAAATGACCTCCGTGATTTTGAATACAGGCCTTCAATCTGCGCGGCCAGTCGTCTATCGCAGCACGAACGAGGTCCATATCAATATCGGCGGCTGCCTTAATCAAGGATGTCTTGAGTGACTCCAAATTGGGATGAGGCTTTGAGCACGCCTTTTCCTCCAAGTGTTGCCATATCTTGTAATCTAACGGATTCAAATCTGGACTGGAGGAGGGCCAGTCTTCGTGCCGGATGAAGTCGATTTCACGCGCCGCCAGCCAGTCTTGTGTGCTCTTCGCTCTATGAGCTGGCGCCGAATCTTGTTGGAATACCCAGTGCCTGTTATTGAACATGGTATGAGAAAAAGGTACCACAAGGTTCGTCAGGACTGTATTTTGATACACAACTGCATTCGTTTTTACACCTTTCTCACAAAAATGTACCTCTGTTAAGCCCCAATAAGAAACTCCCAACCATACCATGAGCGAGGATGGAAAATGACCTCGTTGGACACGCGGAATAAGGTTGCTCGCTTCTTCACTACTGTGTGCGTACACCTTATCATTTTGTTTGTTGTAGCTCTCTTCTACGGTAAAAATTTTTTCATCCGAAAAAAGAATTTCCCGATTTTTTTTTCCCGCGTACCGCTTCAACAAAGCGCGGCATCTCTTCAGTCTCAGGTCCATTAGACGAGCATTCAAACGATGTGCTGTTTTTCTTCGATATGCCCGGAGCCCTAAGTCTTCATTTAACACCCTTTTCACCGTGGTCCTGCTTAACCCCATCTGAAGGGCCAACAGTTTCTGCTTACGTTTGGGATTTCTTTGAATTCGCGCCTTCACAGCTTTTATCACTGCTGGAGTCCTAATATACCGAGGGCGACCACTTCTTGACCTGTCATCTACACTAGAGTCTTCATTGTATCGTTTGATGGTACGATAAACAAATCTTTTGGTTGTATTCAAATTTTACAGTATGTTAAAAATTTGAATTGGCGCGTAACCGCAACGATGCAACGCAATAACTGCAACACGGTCTTCTTTAGGCGTCCACTCCATATTTAAAAATGAGTACAATTCTAAAAGTATACTATTTTTATTTTCATGAACAACTCGAAATTCGAATTCAATAAACTTTTTTGTGGCCAGCATTCTAAAAGAAAAGTTTTTACTGTGTGACAATACTTATGACCTGACTAGGTACAAAAATCAATAGCTGAAAAAGTAAATAAATATACAGAATTAAAGGAAGAAATTTTAAGAATCTGGAAAATGAACAAAGTCTACATTGTCCCACTGGTGCTATCCAGTACAGGCGTTATACCTAAACACCTACTCCAATCTTTAAAAATATTAGACATAGCAGAAAACGTGTACATGACCATGCAAAAAGCCGCAATATTAAACACATGCCGTATAGTCCGTCAATTCATGCAGGAAGACTTAAATATTCTCTAAGTAGAAAATGAAGCTCACTTGGCATAGGCCCGTGATCTTCATTATACCGAAATATCTTAAGTATTTCGAGAAACACAATATAAGAATATAATAATAATAATGGTTGGTTCGAAGTAAAGTATCAGTTGAATGATGGAATATTTTAAATGTATTCAACTGATATTGATATTTTTAATAATGTATTTTTTATTTCATATGTTTTGGTAATTTTAAGTACATATTATGTTTCAATTTCAATGATACTATGCACACACATTATGGACTTGTTGTTGTTGTCTGAAATAAAATAAATCATTCATTCATTCATTTTTTGTTGTCTTTTGTTATGAAACAAATTTAGCTGGTTCTTTTTTTTAAATTTAATTCGACTATAAATTTTCGAATCCGAATACTTAACGCTTGTCTAAGAAGTCACTTCCGTTTTATCGTCCACGGAGTCAGAACGCTTCTTATAAATTGAAAAAAAAAATCATAGACAAACCTTTAAAAACGAAAACGTAACGTAACTATAATAATATAATCTATGTGAGCCACCGCGTCCTCTGTCAACAGGGCGCGCCTTCGCTTCGGTCAAGTTCAATGACACGTATGACTGCCTGATTTAAATTTTAACTAGATTATCTGCCTTTGCTCTGTATATTTGAAGCCGCGGTTCACAGCTGAAGCTATAGTATGCGTTTGTCAAGTGAATACTTGAGAATTATATCGATTTATCTATATATTAATACGTGAAGCAAAAACTTTGTACCCCTTTTTACGAAAATTGTGCGGATGGAGGAGTATGAAATTTCCCACACTTATAGAGAATATAGAGAAGGAGTGCAGAATGTTATTTTATTTTTTTAAATTATGCATAAAAATACATTAAATCAATAAAAGAAAACGTTACACACACTACCATGTATTTGACGTGTGTGTCGCCGGCATACCAACGATTAGTTAGGAAGAGAAATTAATAAATTAAACTTGACATTCAAGGCATAAAGATATTCATAATTGTAAATTTCCTAAATGTTGTACTTTCGTCGGTTTTGCGATTCGTATATGTACAAATAAAATAAAAAAATAAAAAAAAAAACTAAATCACCTCTGAAATTCTGCTATGGAAGGATGCGGGAGCCCACCACTAGCAATTTTCTCAAGAAAACCTTTACGTATGTATTCCGTAAAGGTCACGATCTTCGGCACTGAGAAACACGACGCACGGAGGAGAAATGTAAATAAAAAAAAACTTTTACGGTTTAATATCTGAAGTGAATGCCACTTTGCCAAGTACGGCTTTGGAAATAGCGAATTGTATCAGGCAGTTACAAATGTTAAATTCTTATTTTAGTTCTGACCTTTCGTTATTGATTAGGTTCCGTTTTGTGGTGAATTTGTGGGTCCATAGATATCTTATCCACGCGAATTTAGTCATCAGGTTGCATTCTGCAATAATAATCAAGAATAGCTAGAGCTTACATTTTAACAAATTTACTAATTTTGATATTTTGATTTTTATTAATTTAAATAACTTTTGATTTAAAACGATTTACCAATTCTAAAGGCCTTTAAAATATCGATAGAAATTTAAATTTTAAGTCAAACACAAATCGTTTTGGCGAACGCGCATTAGGAATTGTCTATAAAACTGTCTAAACTGCAAACATTACATTTTCATTGCATTTCTAGTGAATCGGTGTTACTGCTGCCCTAACTCGAGACGTAAACATTAAATCAACAAATATAATAACTTTCAAATCGATAACATATCTTAACGAGAAATCGTAAAATCGATTTGGATTAAAACAATCGAATTGAGACTTCCTAGTAACAATCGTGAGCAACACACAGCATAAGCAGCTTACTGACACCTTAGTAATAGTCTAAAAAGAAAGAGACAGAAATACATATGTAATAATGATGTATTGCATTAATATATCCCATACGAGACTGTATATAGATTTGTTTGACACTTCTTAATTTAACCTCTTGTTTATTTTTATTTTTTATTTCTTATGTGGTTGGACGAGCTCACAGCCCACCTGGTGTTAAGCGGTTACTGGAGCCCATAGACATCTACAATGTAAGTGCGCCACCCACCTCGAGATATAAGTTCTAAGGTCTCAGTATAGTTACAACGTCTACCCCACCCTTCAAACCGAAACGCATCACTGCTTCACGGCAGAAATAGGCGGGGTGGTGGTCATTCCTTGTCATGTGGTGTCATGTGGTGTGGTGGTCATGTGGTGTGTCATTTCTTAAACTCCAAATCTTCGCCAACACAACACTCGGATGTGTTTCGCGATAGTGTTGGAGATGGCTATAACCATTTCGATCCGATTAAAATCGATATTTCCACGCGTTTAGTGTTATCAACTTGTTCTAATTACCATTTCGTAAGTAAGTCTTATGGTCCAATTTTGAATCTCTAAATAATTCTCCAGACATTAGATTCAATATTAGTATAAATAAGGGCGATTCCCACTCAAAGATTACTTTTAATTACTTCTATGAGCAAGACTGCCCTGAATGCAATGACATATTTACAGATGCCTCTAAACACGGTTCGTCTGGAAATGTAGGCATAGGAGTGTTTCACTTACAAAGTAAAACTACAATAAAAATAAAGTTTCCTCCAGAATCCTCGATTTTCACAGGGGAATGTTACGGTGTCTTTGAAGCTTTAAAACTAGTTTTGAGTAAGAAACTTAAGAAATCAATTATTTTTACAGATTCACTTAGTGCTCTTCAAGCTCTCCAAAAGTATCCATTAAAAAACCAATTAATTTTTCCTATCATTATTGAGATTAGGAGTTTGCTGTATATATGTAAGCAATTAGGGTTGTCTGTGTCATTTGGTTGGATACCTGGGCATTCTGGTATTTTTGGTAACGACATAGCAGACCAACTAGCAAATGAAGCTGTTAAAGATGGCGATGCTAATTCGTATAAAAATTATTATCATGATTTGGCCTCACTTCTTGTTTATTTTCTTAGAAAATCTTGGGCTGATCTTTGGATTCAGAGCAGTTTAATTAAGGGTAAATATTTTTCATCCATACAGCCCACAATACCACTGAAACCATGGTTTTTTAAAATGAAATTTAATAAAAAGGAAACATCGTCTCTTATTCGTATGAGATTGGGTCATGTGTGTACCCCAGCACATCTTACCAGATTTCATATTATTGATAATGAAATGTGTGAGTGTGGGCTGAATATTGGTGATTTAAATCATATCATTCTGTCCTGTCCTCGGTATGACCACTCCATGTTATTTGATCACTCTGATCCTTCTTCCAGTATTCCGTTATCTACATCTGTTCCTGTTTTGCTTTCATCTTTAAATCATAATGTATATAAAAAGTTATGTTTATTTCTTACTGTAAATAATATACAATTATAAGTACATACCTATGTATATAATTAATATTCTATTTAATTTAATTTATTAATTACTGTTCTTTTCCTTAGCGTAGAATTTTGTATTAGAGATAGTTTTTATCCTGCTGATCCTTTCCTTTATCCGATGTAAATTTCGTTCGATGTAAAATTCTTTTCCTTTTCTACTCCGTTTCCTTACCTTTGTCTGTGGCAATACGCACTGCGTGATGCCATAAAAAAAAAAAAAAAAAGTCTTATGGTCGTTTTGAAGTCGTCGTGACCTAAAGGATAAGACGTCCGGTGCATTCGTATCTAGCGATGCAACGGTGTCCGAATCCCGCAGGCGGGTACTAATTTTTCTAATGAAATACGTACTTAACAAATGTTCACGATTGACTTCCGCGGCGAAGGAATAACATCGTGTAATAAAAATCAAACCCGCAAAATTATAATTTGCGTAATTACTGGTGGTAGGACCTCTTGTGAGTCCGCGCGGGTAAGTACCACCACCCCGCCTATTTCTGCCGTGAAGCAGTAATGTGTTTCGGTTTGAAGGGCGGGGCAGCCGTTGTAACTATACTGACACCTTAGTACTTATATCTATCTAATGGTGGGTGGCGCATTAACGTTGTAGATGTCTATGGGCTCCAGTAACCACTTAACACCAGGTGGGCTGTGAGTTCGTCCACTTATCTAAACAAAAGAAAAGATTTATCTTAATGACGTAGACTATTGATTTTGATTGCTACTAAGGTTTAGTAGTAGGTATAGTTCTTATATACACATCATGTTTGTAATTTTACGGCACGATTTCCGCCGCTTTCGTGATGCACCGCGGCAGTCACGAACTTATTATGAACACGCTTTATATTCACGACTATACATACATACATATATTTAGACTTTACGCTTTGTCATTATCCTACGGCTCTCCGAGACTCAACTGAAGAATTCTGTACAGTAAGGAACGAAATAAGTGCCTGTAGACTTACCGATTCACCTTCCTCCCACTGCCTCGCGCTCCCTGGGCTCAGCGTCGTTTCCGGAGGTGGGACCGTCTGTCCCTTGACTGGTACACGATGAACAATTATTATTGTCGCTGGTTTTAATGGTTACGCGTGACTTGCGTTGGATATATTTTTTTTTTTTTTTTAATAAATAATTTCTGCCGCGGAACGCGTGTGCTAAGTTATACTATACGACGGCGATCTCTCCCGTAGGCTTGGAGGGGTTGCTCAGCAAGCTTCTGGTTGGCTAGTCGGCCGTCTACAGTCGAGATCGAACCTTACTGCACCTAGGTCAAGACTTGTGTTGTCTTGAAGATGTATTGCTTAATACTCGATACTAATAAAAATATTACAGAAACACGAAAAAATCTGTTTCAGTACGAAACAAATTCATTGAGTTCTTTTAACATAGCTGAACTAAATGTATGAGGTTTTTTAATTTTATTTCTTTATTGCTTAGATGGATTGATGGGCTCACAGCCCACCTGGTGTTAAGTGGTTGCTGGAGCCCATAGACATCTATAACGTAAATGCGCCACCCACCTTGAGATGTAAGTTCTAAGGTCTCAATTATAGTTACGACGGCCGCCCCACTCTTCAAACCGAAACGCATTACTGCTTCACGGCAGAAATAGGCGGAGTGGTGGTACCTACCAGCGCGGACTCACGAGAGGTCCTACCACCAGTAAAGCTTAAATTCGTTTCGTATATACCATGTTGTTATGAGAAATATATTAACAACGTCCCACAGTTTTGACCGGCGATGTAACTAACTACGCGTCCCACCAAAAATATAGTTGCCTAAAGAAAAATATAAATCGCCATAATCTCACAGACGTCTAGCTAAACAATACAAAAACAAGCATGTCTGAAAAAATATATACGTAACAAAATCATAATAAAATAAACAAAGAATATTATAAAATTAAAAAGTTAGTAGCATCGTACAGAGAAAAAAAAGGAATAAAACATTTGTACAGTATCACATCACCAAATTATCTATTTAAAAATAAATTATCAACATCCTATCAATCCCTAACGACAAAATATAACAAACAAATAAGTCATACCAAACATGCATTTCAACTATATGTGTAACTATGAGTAAATGCAAATCCTTCATATATTAATACGTGAAGCAAAAACTTTGTATCCCTTTTTACGAAAATTGCGCGGACGGAGGAGTATGAAATTTTCCACACTTATAGAGAATATAGAGAAGAATTGCACAATGCTAATATTTTTTTTAAATAATGCATAAAAGATACATTAAATCAATAAAGAAAACATTACACACACTACATACCATGTATTTGACGCACACACGCATGCATACTATTAATTGTCAAACTTTTGTTCTTGGCGTCTGTTGTCAAATTGAGAATAGATTAAATATTGTTTGTCTTTGTTAATATTTTATAAAGTGTAGTCTTGGCGAAATTTGTGATTATAGAAGTATAAAATACAATCATAATATTGTACAAACTTACAATTCCAATTAATTATAGTCGAATTTCGACTACTGCGGGGCCTCTAGTAAATGCAAATCCTTCATATTAATTATCTACGACTTTAAATATAATTGTAATCGCCTTTTTTTATAGCCTCAGTATGCGTATTTCTAGATACTAGTGGTCACGCAATAGTCGAAATTCAAATATAATTATTTTAAATTTAATATTTAAACATTATTATGGTTGTATTGTCAAACATTAATATACTTCTATAATATAATCACAGATTTCGCCAAAACTACACTTTAGATAAATAATATTAAAGATAAACAATATGTCTTAATCTATTCTCAAGTTGACTACAGACTTTAAACAATAACAAAATTGACAATTGACAATAAACAAAGAGTACATTTATATGTATGTGTTGTGCCAAATACATGGTATCGTGTATAATGTTTTTTTTATTGACTTAATGTATTTATTATGCATAATAAAAAAAATCTGCACTATTTCTCTATATTCTCTATAAGCGTAGGAAATTTCATAGTCCGGCCTCCGTTTGCGCAATTTTCGTAAAAAGGGGTATAAAGGTTTTGCTTCACGTATTAATATATAGATAATAAAAAAATGGTACTGTTGTTCTAATTCAGCGACTCTCAGCCGCTGTGCTTTCATAAATGAATTTAATTTCATTAAAACTGTCATAATTTATCCATGTAAATAAGTAGCTGAGTAAAAAAGGTTGAGATCCGCTGATCTAGTCCGATAGTGAATTCAAATTAACGTATTTATTAATTATATTTATTATTATATTTATTATCTAGTATAAAGGTTTTAAACTAATCATGTTGTTAATTTATTTACTATTAAAAAAAGTCAATTCTAGGTTTCGACGCAATTTTTTCTATTTAATGTCTCGCATTTTTTATTTATTTTGGAACAATAAAGCATAACTTTTCTCTCTCTCTCTCTCTCTCTCTCCCTCTCTCTATTTCTCTCTCTCTCTCTCTCTCTCTCTCTATCCCTCTTGTGAATATTTCACGTTACGTACGGATATTAAAAAATGGCGGTGCTTGTCCAGCCAATGTCCAACTAACTATTAAGCGGTTGTGGCGTGATCCTGTTGTGACCCCAATCTATCTTCTATCTATATATTGACGCTTGAAAGGCAAACGTGACTAAGCGACAATAACTGCTTTATACATAAATGATAGGCAATAACCATATTCGATGCGCAAAAAAAATATATTTCTAGGTCTATTAAAATCATTTCAATCCTACAGCTAGATTCTACCTACTACTACACCTAGATTCGTTAAAATAATTTGTTTTTTTCAGGTATTTCAACTTTAAATTAGTCTACTGTAAAGTTCACGCATTGTCGGTTAGTCACGTTTGCCTTTCAAGCGTCGATATATAAAAATCATTTGCTGTTCGTTAGTCTCGCTAAAACTCGGGAACGGCTGGACCGATTTGGCCAATTTTGGTCTTGAATTATTTGCGGAAGTCCAGAGAAGGTTTAAAAGGTAGATAAATATGAAAATGATCGGAATTAAATAAAAATAACAATTTAGTTTTTCCTTTGATGTGTCCCCCGTCGGACGGGTTCCTTTTGTTTGTTTTAAGTTTCTTTTCTACAAAAGTTTAGGTCTTTTGTTTATCGATTGAAGCACTACGAAGTCTGCCGGGTCAGCTAGTTCATTAATAAAAGACGTTAATAATAAACGTCACTTCTCATCCTTAACTATATAAAAAGTAATGTTGATTGAGTTTTTGAAAAGTTAGCGAACAGATGAACCGGTGGAATGCGAGTATCGGTCCGCGACAGGGTTGTCACGTAGCCACGATTGAGCGCATCGAATCGGGAAAATGTTGAAGTAACTCAAAATTTTTACTGATGGTAGGACGTCTTGTGAGTCCGCACGGGTAGGTACTGGTAGTTTTACAATTACAGCACAAGAGCGCATTATGCGGCATAATGCTCAACGTTGAATGTTCCAACTACAGCAACGCTTCGCACAATCGAGCACTCTCAAAAGTACTGCTCTCGCGTGATACTCGCAATCGATACCGACTCAGTGACAGAAAATTGACAAGTGTTTTTTCTTTAAGTTGGCATTGATCGAAATTTTGTTTATATTATCGTTAGTAATATTATTTAATGTTGAAAAAAATTGTAAGGCTTTCGCTGCGTCGTAGTTTCTTAGAAATAATCAATGTTAATTGAAACTGTGCTAACTTAGCGCACTCTGCTGATGCATTTGAAAACTAATTCACGTTCCAATTAAGCTTCAGTATAATTCGGCATTGTGCGTCACTGAGTCGCATTATGCTCTGTAATTGGAAAAGTACCACTACCACCGTGCCTATTTCTGCAGTAATACGTTTCGGTTTGAAGGGTGGGGTAGTCGTTGTACTGTAAAAACAGACTTAAGAACTTAACTTAAGGTCGTCGTGGCCTAATGGATAAGACGTCCGGTGCATTCGTGTTGAAGCGATTCACCGGTGTTCGAATCCCGCAGGCGGGTACCAATTTTTCTAATGAAATACGTACTCAACAAATGTTCACGATTGACTTCCACGGTGAAGGAATAACATCGTGTAATAAAAATGAAACCCGCAAAATTATAATTTGCGTAATTACTGGTGGTAGGACCTCTTGTGAGTTCGCACGGGTAGGTACCACCGCCCCGCCTATTTCTGCCGTGAAGCAGTAATGCGTTTCGGTTTGAAGGGTGGGGCAGCCGTTGTGACTATACTGAGACCTTAGAACTATATCTCAAGGTGTGTGGCGCATTTACGTTGTAGATGTCTATGGGCTCCAGTAACCACTTAACATCAGGTGGGCTGTGAGCTCGTCCACACAGCTAAGCAATAAAAAAAAAAATATATATATATATATTTCAAGGTAGGTGGCGGCACTTACGTTGTAGATGTTAATGGGCTCCGGTAACCACTTAAAACCAGGTGGACCTTGAGATGTCCACCCACCTATGCATTAAAATAAAAAAAAGATTTTTGAAGTGAACAATTCCCTACCATCGTTGCCATATAAAATTCGTTGAAGAACTTCACCGGAGACTTAGACAGCTTCCGCCAAGAGTAATAATGTGTTTTTGTCTCGATTTCTAAGCCCCGCAGCCCTACGCATGTCAGTATAACGGAATAGTAGATGACAGTAAATATGCGACAGCCCTAACCTGTTTGACTTGTCCACCCACTTACAGCTTAAAGCTCGAATACACTTTTATTTTGTTTGTATCGACCGAATTCGTGTCTTAAGAAGGTTTTTAAGGTCTCAATGTGGGCAGCGGTGTTTATGTGATGGTATCTCGAAGGAATCTTCTGTGGGGCAGCCAGGAAATCAAAGAAACCGTGTCTCCTAAGAAGTTTAAATGAGCTTATAAATGAAAGGCAAAAGAAATGGATGGATTTAATTCTGCCCACTGAGTTTCTCGCCGGATCTTCTCAGTGGGTCGCTATTCCGATCCGGTGGTAGATTCTGCGAAGCACTGCTCTTGGGCACATTTAAAAAAACAAATTACCTACTGTAATTGATCTAAGTGAGTAGATGGGTTCTCAGCCAACTTGCTGGTAAGTGATAAACTCTTAATTATTGAGTTATGAATGTCCTTAAGCCTTTCAGCCTTCGATATATTGAAATGTTCAAATTCAAATGTGGACGATCAATAAACAACATTCTACTCGACCGTGACCATCTAAAACTGAAAAGCAATCAATACGTCGGAACTAATATACTGATAGTAACACTTGAGATTAACCGTACATTGAGTTACTGGTGGTAGGACCTCTTGTGAGTCCGCACGCGTAGGTACTACTACCCTGCCTATTTCTGCCGTGAAGCAGTAATGCGTTTCGGTTTGAAGGGCGGGGCAGCCGTTGTAACTATACTGAGACCTTAGAACTTATATCTCAAGGTGGGTGGCGCATTTACGTTGTAGATGTCTATGGGCTCCAGTAACCACTTAACACCAGGTGGGCTGTGAGCTCGTCCACCCAACTAAGCAATAAAAAAAAACCATTTATAATTCGTTTTTGGCTGAAAAAAATGGATCTATAGACAAGCAAAGAAAGCCCTGACAATAACTTTACGTTTCAATGTCGTTTTGTACAAAGAAGACGTCCTCTAGTTTGTCTCCTCAAGGTTGGGGCTGAGCTTCCGGTTCCAGGGAAACCCGTTCCACCGGCTCTTTACTGTGTATCAACTTTTTTTTCCTGACTCCGGCCACAGGATAATGTGTTCGCGGTAAACAAATGTGAAAGTATGCTATTTGTAGTAATCTGTGCTCCAACTCCCAAGCTGTATGTGTGAGATACTGTTACACTAAAATCAATTATAGTTTAAAAAAAAGTAGTTTAAAAAAAAACTTTTTTCGATATTAACGTTACGTTCACATTATTACACAATTAAAACCAATTTTACGGTTTAATTCATGCCTTTTGTTAAATCTATTTTACAATTATAATAACAGTTTAGCCATCCGTGACCACGAAAACTGTATCCGTAACTTTGGCAATAATGGCACAACTAAAATAATAATCGCGGGCGATTAAAGGTAACATGCTAATGATATGTCGCTTCTATATGTTAGAGGAAGTCTGAAAGTGGCATCTGTGACAGAGAAGTTGAGAAGTGTGCCTTTGGGATGTTATGGACATGTGATGAGACGAAACTAAAATGAGGTTGGTAAGAGAGTGTTAACTATGAATGTGGAAGAATATAGAGGAAGAGGTAGACCTAAGAAGAAATGGATGGATTGCGTGAAAGACGACATGGGTAAGGGGCGAGGAAATGGTATATGATAGAGGAGTATGGAAGGTGAAAACATGTTGCGTCGACCCCAGGTAACTGGGAAAAGGGCAGGATGATGATGATGGTAATGATATGTGATAGTCATTCAAAGGGTTCGTGGTCCATTTTACATCAGACTAGTGTACTTAGTGCGAGTTTTTGAACTTCTGGATCGCGTAAAAGTTAACCCAGATTTATGTTTTTTTTTTATTGCTTGGATGGGTGGACGAGCTCACAGCCCACCTGGTGTTAAGTGATTAGTGGAACCCATAGACATCTATGACGTAAATGCGCCACCCATCTTGAGATATAAGTTCTAAGGTCTCAAGTATAGTTACAACGGCTGCCCCACCCTTCAAACCGAAACGCATTACTGCTTCACGGCAGAAATAGGCAGGGTGTTGGCCAGAGTTCCTACGTTGCCGCTAGGGACGCTATTCCAACTCCATACAAATTTGAGTTAACTTTTACGTTATCGAGAACGTTAACAATCTCGCACTAAGCACACAGATCCAATCATAATGTTGTCATCAGAACAACATTTAATGCTGATCTCATGACGATACAACGATTTTAAGTGAACGGTAATTATAATCAAAGATGTCCAAATACGCATAATTAATAACACTAGAGGTCCCGCAGTAGTCGAAATTCGACTATAATTAATTGGAATAGTAAGTTTGTACACTATTATGATTGTATTTTATACTTCTATAATCACTAATTTCGCCAAGACTACACTATAAAAAATATTAACAAAGACAAACAATATTTAATCTATTCTCAATTTGACAACAGACGTCAAGAACAAAAGCTTGACAATAAATAGTATGCATGCGTGTGTGCGTCAAATACATGGTATGTAGTGTGTGTAATGTTTTCTTCATTGATTTAATGTATCTTTTATGCATTATTTTAAAAAAATATTAGCATTGTGCACTCCTTCTCTATATTCTCTATAAGTATGGAAAATTTCATATTAGTCCGTCCGCGCAATTTTCTTAAAAAGGGATACAAAGTTTTTGCTTCAAGTATTAATTAATAACATAAAACGGCTTACAACAACAAAAGGCATTGAATGCGAAGATTTCAAGTCACTACCCCGAGCGGCTTAGGTCCACGTCCCTATAACTAGTTGGTCAGGACGAGTGATTATATGTAGATACCTTTTAAAATAATAAGGTTACATTATTGAGATGTTCACTTAGCTAATGCCGGTGAAATTCGCTCACTTCGCCTTAACCAATCCAGTCACACCGGGTTTACGTGTCTTTCTCATCATCGCAGTTTTTTTTTATCTAATTCAAATTCAGACTTTGAAATTCTCGCAAGCTGCACGCATTGTTCTTAAATAAAGCGAAATGTTTTGAAAAGATTACGCGTAATGCACATTGTGAGGTGTGGCGGGTAGTCACCATAGAACACAAGATATTTGACAAATTCCTGAATCTCGCTTACGACATTTTCAAGATAAGCTTGCATATATACAAGTTCCGAACAATAACATTCGGCCCACCCTCCGACACAGCCCACTGAGTTTCTCGCCGGATCTTCTCAGTGGGTCGCGTTTCCGATCCGGTGGTAGATTCTGCGAAGCATACTCTTGTTAAGGTTCGTGTTAGCAACGTCTTCAGGTTTGAGCCCCGTGAGCTCATCTACTAGTTAAGGTTACGCTGAAATAGCCTCTCAAGGCTCTCAGCTTAGGTAGGAAAAAAAAACATTCGGTCCGTCGCCTTCGGTCGGCCTAGCAATATCACCAGCTCGGTGGAAGATCTTTAGAGGTTTAGTATAAGGGGTAAGGTATAAGGGGTTTAGTTTCAATGAAAATCTGTGACGAACTGAAAATTCACAGATTATATAAAATAACATTTGATTTTTCCCAAAAAAAAATAAAACTTCGCTATGACATTTAAAACAGAAACTACGCTGTATGAGCAGAGTTCCCTTGGCCTTTCCAATCGAATTAAAACTAACAAGAAAAAATACCGACATTACTATACCCATTTATTCTTCACTATCTCCTTTTCCTATCGCCTCACACCTATTAACGTTTATAAAAGAGTAATCGTCTTTCGACACGACACAAAGAACCTATATTAGTCGCTTCAATTGTATGGTATTCCTTAAATAGGTACGTTTCACTTTCTATGTGATCTTAACATGTGATGTAACAAGCCGTTTTATGTGGTGGCCATGTTTGAAAAACAGTGAGGAATACTCGTATTCTTCATAACCTTACACCCGGAATTGCTGCTTTAAACACGTATCTAATCTATACAAAAACACGAACTATTAAATTTATTAGTATTTAAGGACTTTTTGGCGGGAACGCGAGCAGTGAAGTTGTGTGATTTGTTTTATTTTGTCGATTTAGTAATTCTTTAGGTTTAAATGTGTAACAACGTTGGTTTATTAACTGTTTAGTATCTGTGAAAGTGCACAAATGTGGGAAAATGAAAAAAAGCCGCTGAACGTAACTTCTCGGGATCCTCCGAAAAGTCCACTGAAAAAGTCTCACTAAATGACCACCATTTACTGAGATTATATTTCATTCTATTTCATTTCATATTATCATTTTTCATATTAAAAAAATATTAGAATATATAAAAGATTAGAATGTATGGTATGACACCTTTGCCTTTCCTGTTGGAAAATTAAATAACTGCTTATGACTGTATATATTTGGATCGTAGAATATAATTACTAAAAAACCAATGGCAGAATACAAATAGGTGCATTATAAATACGCTTTTATTAGTTTGTTATATGTGTATGTAACGAAGCGAATGTAAGAGCTTGAATGTCCTTTGCCTGTTTAGATGAGGTAAGGTACCTATCCCTTTAATTTGTACGTGACATTGACACCATCACCGAGAATGTCGACATGTTGCCAGTTAAAAAAACAACATAGATTAAAGTTTGTCTCCAAAAAACGAAAATATCCTATCTGATTTTTTTTATACAAAATCACTTTCATTACGCTTCTTCAATCCAGCGTGTGATCGATGTAAAAAATAAAGTATTACTTTCACCGAAGTTTGACATTAATGTACGTGAATGACGTAACTGTCTTGGCTTCTCAATTGAGCGGTCAGCGCCAATGGAGTACTTTTTTTTTTCATTAGGCACTGGAGGCGATGAACGAATGATACGACGCGATCGAAGTAAGGGTCGAATTAATTATAATTAACCGATTGAATTCATGTTTGATGTCTCGATTTATTAATATTCTGATCTGATATTAAGTGATTCAATGTAGCTTTGTCACATTTATTATTATAGTTTATTTTTGTTTATCAGCCGCTTTTAAATTTTTTTTGTCTTCTTAAGTTTAGTAGCTAATTGAGAATGTTAAACTGCATTTAGTCATCGGGTTACAATATATATTTTAATTTAAATTAAAATATACATTTCATTATTATCAAAAAAAAAAAATGGAAATATCGAGAATCATTCATTAGACAACCCTTTTAGGACAAACTTACCGAAATTTTGCCGAAAACGTTGCCATCATTAAAATTTTTCTACTATACTGGTTATTTTGGATTTACGTTATTCAAACGACTACATGGACTAAACATATAAATCGTAATCTCTCGAGCGACTGGCAGCATTAACAAAAAAAAAACCATATGCAATAATATACTCATTAAACGTAATGCGCGTAACACAGTCGACACCTTTCACTGTAACGGAATGGAAAGCTTCACGTAAGCTCCGCCCCAGCTTCTGATTGAATATATATATATTATAATACACTTTGCTGAACTCATTTTTACTTCTGAAGACGAAGATTGATTTGTAGAAATATTGAGGTTGATACTACCTGATGTTACCCGTAGTGGTTGCCATAAACAAAAATATATTTGACAAATAACGAGAATTGGATTAGGAATTCCTCAAAATGAATTTTCATTCATACAAGATTTATTGTCATTACATTATTACGGATGTTTCGAATATTGTACAGTTTTCGTGGGCGCTAACGACTAAGCTATTAATCATCGACACATCAAATACATGCTAACTACCCTTTATTTTTCTACTAAAATCTCAATCTCAATCAATCTCGTGATTTTTATATTTTCACAAACAAAAACTAGAAGAAAATTCTATATTAACAGGAAACAATTAAATGTGAGCCAATGTAAACGGCTGTCCCAGATATAGCTCTTGATAAGAGAGCTTGATAAGAGATATTACGCCATGCAAACAAGAAAGTGGGGTAAACATATATAGTGAATCTAAAATCAGACATAAACTGAAGTTTCATACTTTTTTTCGATAGACAACAGCATTTTTGATCCGGTCACTGTCCTCGCCGAGCCCGTTGCTTGCGACGAAGGGCTCGACAAGTAAATTAACCCACAGACAGCCCACTGAGTTTCTCGCCGGATTTTCTCAGTGGCTTGCGTTTCCGATCCGGTGGTAGATTCTGCGGAGCACTGCTCTTGCTAGGGCCAATATTAGCATACTCCGTTTTGAACCCTGTGAGCTCACCTACATGTCAAGTAGAAGCTGATATAGCCTCTCAAGGCCATCAGCATAGGTAGGAAGAAAAGAAAAAAAAACTGCCCCTGTTAAGGCAAATATGAATAACGAAACTATCAAAAACGCACAATTTACGCGCTTAAGTTATACCACAAAACCACATATAATTGAGAGCAGGGTCTCCTGCAGTTAGGTACAAGACGTTCTCAATAAAAATTTATATGACTTAAAATGATGGTATAGATAGTTTGTTTTTTTGTTTTTAACACTCCGGTTTGAGCCTCGTGAGCTCATCTACATGTCAAGGAGAAGCTGAAATAGCCTTTCAAGGCTATCAGCATGGGTAAAAAAAAAGTTGTATCCTGATCCCTGATCTTCTCGTCCTAAGGTATCTTTAGAATTTATGAGGCCTTCCATGAGAAATCTACACAGGCATTTACATCGAATTTCATCAATTTCGTAATAAAGAAAGACAGTCTACAAAATGGTTTTTAGTTACCAGTTTTTCAAGCACTGGTGACTTTGAAAAGCTACTGGTGGTGGGGCGTGTTCTGAGCTCGTACGGGTATGCACCACCACTCTGTTTAAATCTGCAGTGAAACAGTGGTGCCTTTTGGTATGAATGGTGGAGCAGCCGTTGTACAATAAAGCTGAGACTTTTTTTTTATTGCATATATGTTATTATTATTTTTGTAGGCAGACGAGCATACAGACCACCGATGGTGAGTGGTTACCACCGTCCATGGACTTCAGAAATGCCAGGGGTAGAGCCAAGCCGCTGCCTACCGTTAAGTACTCTCCATAAACCTCGTTTGAAGAAGGACATGTCATAGCGCTCGGGAAACATCGTAGAGCGGAGCTCATTCCATAACCGGATGGTACGTGGCAAAAAAGACCTCTGGAAACGCACTGTCGATGAACGCAGCGGTTCCAGATAATATGGATGAACTCTGCTTCGATGGCGGGGGTTGCGATGATAAAAAAGAGATGAGGAGATCATCTCAAACAATTCCTTAGAGCACTCCCCATGGAACATATGGTACTATGAACTTTTTGTACCATATGGTACCAAATATGGTACAAAAAGAGGGAACCGAAGTTCCTCCGCAGACCCAGAGGTTCCAAACTTACTAGAACTCGTGTCTAAACTCGGGCTCTAACCGCTAAAGACCATGCGAGCTTGGTGACTAGGTGAGCTCGTCCATCCATCTAAGCAATAAATAGAAAATAAGCACTATTTTTTACTACGAAAAAATTTTGTGGCCATTAACAATCAACACCGTCTACCTTAAGACGTAAAGTTCTTAGGTCATGGATTTAAATTAAAAAAAAAACATCTTCAAACGAGGTTTCAAAAGAGACTACTGACGAGCAACGGGTTGTTTCAACGATAAACGCGCGCGTCCATATGATTTAGTATAGCACTTGTTGGGAAAAATTTAAATTCAATTAACTTGCGTCATTACGTATGAACAAAATTAGAATTTAAATTTGGGAGGATAAGGTATAATATTTATCGTCCCCCTTTTCGGCTTTCAGAACTCTGGTAAACTGCAGTGCGTTATTACTCTTTGTTATCGGATGCCAATCGTTTTTATTTGTTAGTTAAATTAGTACCTTGCCAAGAGAAACGTTCACAAGATCCATCATTTTGAATACACTAAGGCGCAACATACGACACGGGCGTATTGAATGACTACAATTCACACAAAATGTCTTTAGGTCGAGATAAGTTGAATACGCCACTGTTTAATATAACAGCGCTAAAATCATAAGCTTTATTTGGATTTAACGCGTTCGAGTAAAAAGCTCTTTCAATTTAAGTTAATTGGAAAGCTTCATTCATGAAACGCATAACTTATACGACTTCGCAATGATTAAGTACACGCTATAACTCTTGGGACCGCCCATGTTGTCCAATAACGGTAATTGACGTTGGGAACGTTTCATATTTTTATGACTGGCAACACATTACATACATAGTCTGTGCCGACGCGTACTAGTTCTGCTCAGACAGACGATTCATGTTTTTTTTTTCTGTATTGGCCTGTAACACAGCATGAAAGTGTTCTTAATCATAATACAAGATTAAAAAGTAGATTCACGAATTAATCTTACGGCTATTGTCATAATTGACAACGCTTCGAATACTTATCTTTACAGTTATCACTTTAGGCACGGGAAAAAGTTTTTGTTAAAATATATATTTTTTAATACGTTAAGAGTCCTGTCTCGTTTTTTCTTGCCTGTAAATAAATATACGTACAATGAAAATGTAAATTTTTTTTAAACAAATTAAAGCAGTATTTTACTTTTCTTCTTCTAATTATCCGAGTTTTAGTTAAAGTAATCAAATATCGAGGAATAACACTTCAGTTTTAATAAGCGCGAGATTCACCCTTAAAATAGGTTTAATTAAGAGATAAGGAGTATGCGTTTTTTCATTTCTTTTTTTCTACCTATGCTGAAAGCCTTGGGAGGCTATACCAGTGTTACCCTAGCATGTAGGTGAGCTCTCGGGGCTCAAACCGGAGGCGTTGCTAACACTGGCCCCAGCAAGAGCAGTGCTTCGCAGAATCTACCGCCGGATCGGAAACGCGACCCACTGAGAACATCCGGCGAGAAACTCAGTGGGATTTTCATTTCTAGACACAGAGCACGGTATTTTGGACGGTAAAGCTTTTTTTTCTTTGTTTATTCATTCGTAGCCTAAAGGGATATTCCAACTACGCCAGGACGGGTAGGTGAGTTCACGTGTTCAACCTGAGATAATTTTCTAACACTAGTCCTAGCCAGAGCAGTGCTTCGCGAACCGCGACCCGCTGAGAAGATCCGGCGAGAAACTCAGTGGGTTATTGACGCCAAATTACATAATTTCGTGTTACATGATTGTGACTTTTTGACGGCTATGACATCAGAACCTTAATGGAAAAATTCACAGCGTACAATAAACATTAAAGTTTTACAATAAAGTACCATCATTATCTTTGTGCAACAAAAAATTACAATGCAAACAAATCAGTCGAACACACGTTCGATAAATTAGTCATTATGTGTATTCCCTACACGTGATTATAGTACCGACGTTGCAATAACCAGAACTGTATGAATATTAAACGCCTGTTTCTATGGGATGATACGGATTTCACTGTTGTACAAAAGTCTCTAAATCTACGTTCAAGGTTTCGAAACGCGAAAGCGAATTACTTGGTTTAATAATGTTACGCTGGTAAGAGTAACGCCATCTATCGCCGAATAATCGAACAAATATCGAAGGATGTAGTAGTATCTAGAGCGCTTGTGAAGTCCAACGCCATCTATTGTCAGGTTGCGACAACACACGATGCTAGAATTTTGTGGAATATTCTCGACGATTCTAGGGATTTCGTATCGACTATAAAAGCGTTGCAGAGATGGCACGCAGTCAGTAATCGAAACTACTCGAAGCGAAACAGCGAATGGATCACCTGAAGCGAAGCGGAAGAAGCGAATTGAGAATTTTAAAGTGTTTGTTGAGTGTTTTAAGTGTTCTAAGTTACATATTAGCATACAGTGTTAGCTTGTAATTCGGTAGAATTTTATTTATCTCGAACCCCAACGCGTAACAATAATAATAAACGTTTAGATCAAGCTTAAACTACAAAAAAAATAATGAATAAGAAAAGTTAAATATCAAAGCTTTGAAAAGGTTACCGTATCAGTGATGACGTAACATCACCATCATAGATAATAAACATAAATTAGTTATAGATAAGTACTTACTTTACTGGTGGTAGGACCTCTTATGAGTCCGTGTGGGTAGGTACCACCACCCTGCCTATTTCTGCCGTGAAGCAGTAATGCGTTTCGGTTTGAAAGGTGGGGTAGCCGTTGTAACTATACTGAGATCTTAGAACTTATATCTCAAGGTGGGTGGTGCATTTACGTTGTAGATGTCCATGGGCTCCAGTAACCACTTAACACCAAGTGGGCTGTGAGCTCGCCCGCCCATCTAAGCAACAAAAATGTTTACAGGCTTCGGCCACTAGATGGCTTCGCTTCGATGAGGTCCTCAAAAGGTGACAATTAGTCATATTACCTATCCTATGTTTTATTTTCATTTAGTTATTTTCATTTAGTTGTACAATAATTAAATGCCTTAACTTTAACAACATACAAGTTTAAGGACATCCGCTAAAAGATGTCGCTAGTTTCCGAAAAAAATTTTTTGTCTTAAAGTACCTCAGTTTCAGGGCTCTGGTCACCATAACGTAAAAATAACGTAGCGTGGTATGGGTCGTCTTGTGTAACATTAAATACAATTTAAAAATAAATCGATTGCCATAGTAAAAAACACGTCAGTGTAATACAGAAATACTAAATACGTAATTTCGTTGACATACTTCAACATATTAGTTTGTTTTACTGTGATTAATTAAAAAAAAGAAAACACTGAATCGTTTTCATCAAATATCTTTGAGTTTTACTTTTATTTTTTATGGTTGAGTTATAACTGGTGGCTTGGAGGCCTTTCTAGTTTCACTAGGAGAGGTGGGCGAGCAAAGGCTCAGCCAGGAGGGGTGGGATTTGACAACAGCCGCCCGAGCGCCTCCGAAGAAGACCTAACAACTCAAGAGCAGCTACTTAGCGAATTAATCTACTACCGGATCGCGCCCTACTGAGAAGATCCCGCGAGAAACTCAGCGGGCTGATGCATGGATTAGGTTGCACGTCGAACTCTTTGTCGAGTTTGACGAGTGGCGAACTTAATGCCTAAGGCATGCGTAAATATTACACGAATATAATTAACTAGCGATCCCGGCGAACTTTGTGCCGCCTTAGAGGCAATAAATGAGCAGACTTTTGATCAAGGTCAATTTTTTATTTGGATAATTAATGTAAATTACAAAAGCAAGTATTTTAATGATTCTTTTTTGTCCATGTATTTTAGTTATTATTATTGTATTTTCTTGTCTTCTTCAGTCCTTTCACTTGCAAAGTTTCGAATCCTAGTTGCATTACGGTTTCGTCGGGAAAGATTTGATCGTATTAGTCGCGGCATGGCTTTCTTAATGATTACCTATCTCGGCACAATAAGCTAATCAAAACTCGAAATAAACACATCGACCGGTCAACTTCAAAATTCTACTATATTTAACCATAAACTACATTACGTTTAGCTGTCAGTTGCGTTTTGTTATTCCATATCTGTTGCGTTTTGTTATACCACATTTTATGTCACATCCCACAGAAACGTGATAAAAAGTATCCTATGTCCTTCTCCTGATCCTAAGCTATCTCCCCACCAATTTTCAGCCAAATCAGTTCAGCCGTTCTTGAGTTATAAATAGTCTAACTAACACGACTTTCTTTTATATATATAGATAAATAAATATATGTGAGACGCAGTTCGGAATATGTAGCTTTTCATTGGAGTCGCTTAAACATTTTAAAATATTCATGTTACTCATCCGACATTTTTGTACGCAGGTACTGACTGACTCATCTTAATGCCATACCGCAAGTTCTATTGATATTTATACTTCATTTATATTACTGGTGACAGGACGTATGTATTTTTACTTTTGGTAGGACATCTATTTCTGTCGTGAAGCAGTAATGCGTTTCGGTTTGAAGGGTGGGGCAGCCGCTGTAACTATACTGAGACCTTAGAACTCATATCTCAAGGTGGGTGGCGCATTTACGTTATAGATGTCGATGGGCTCCAGTAACCACTTAACACCAGATGGGCTGTGAGCTCGTCCATCCATCTAAGCAATAAAAAAAAAATACAACTTTAACTTAACTTTTACGCTATCGAGAACGTTAAGAAACTCGCCCTAAGTTTTTTTTTTTTTGTTGTAGGCAGACGAGCATACGGCCCACCTGATGGTGAGTGGTTACCGTCGCCCATGGACTTCAGCAATGCCAGGGGCAGAGCCAAGCCGTTGCCTACCGTTTAATTAAGCACACCGAGCGTCCTGTTAAAACAACAAACCGGTTAAAATACTTTTGAAAAACTTCTATAAATGACTATTAATACTATACTTTACTACTACTAGGAAATTACTATAAATATTACTGTAACTATACTTTACTATACGGTTTTTGGTGTCGATAAATGTTGTCTGATGAGTATAATAATTAGTTGTTTTTTGTTAAAACATAATATATCTATCTTCTATCTATATAGATAAAAATGAATTGCTGTTTGTTAGTCTCGCTAGAACTGGAGAACGGCTGGACCGATTTGGGTAATTTTGGTCTTGAATCATTTGTGAAAATCCAGAGAAGGTTTAAAAGGTAGATAAATATGAAAATGCTCGGAATTAAATAAAAATAACAATTTTGTTTATCCTTTAATGTGTCCTCCGTCGCCGCGTCGTACGGATTCCTTTTGTTTGTATTAAGTTTATTTTATACAAAAGTTTGGGTCTTTTATTTATCGATTGAGGCACTACGGAGTCTGTCGGGTCAGCTGGTTAATAATAAAAGTCAAATAAGAACCGACGGAAGACTGAAGATTTCTTTTTTTTTTCTATTGCTTAGATGGGTGGACGAGCTCACAGTCCACCTGGTGTTACTGGAGCCCATATACATCTAGAACGTAAATGCGCCACCCACCTTGAGATATAAGTTGTAAGGTCTCAGTATAGTTACAACGGCTGCCCCACCCTTCAAACCGAAACGCATTACTGCTTCGCGGCAGAAATAGGCAGGGTGGTGGTACCTACCCGTGCGGACTCACAAGAGGTCCTACCACCAGTAGAAATACTAGTAATAATAATAGTATTACATATTAATATAAAAATATACAGTTGCGTTTCAATAATCCTGCTCGAAGGTACATCCCGAAATACAATATGGACCAACGGAGCAGGTGTATTTAGAGCGGAACCACGGGCGGCCGTCGCGTTCCTATATTTACATCCACTACGGAGATAACTTGTACATTTCTCAAATAAATCTATTAATAACTTAAACGTTGTCGTGGCCTGATAGATAAGACGCTGTAGTCGTAACGAGCGAATGTGCCGGCGTTCGAATCCCGCAGGCAGGTACAATTTTTTTTGTTTTTTTTTTTCCAGCTATGAGCAAACTGTGCGACAATGACACAGCAGTAGCTCTATCAAATCAAACAATATAAAAAAAAGAGTTTTACGTTGGCTGGCTCACATAAAACCTCCTTGGAAATGCTGTAGTTGGCATTACATGGTAGCCATACCTTAGTGGTTTTACGATGCTCACCAAATACGATCAAATTCGAAGTCGCGAATCGCAACTCTCAAAACAACATTGTCTCCTGCGTCCCTGTTTATTACCTTTACATATCAACAGAGTATTTTTAGACTAGATTCTAATGAAATTACGGGTCACCGTCCTCGTCGAACCCGTCGCTTGCGACGAAGGGCTCGACGAGCGAATTAACCCATAGACACAGCCCACTGAGTTTCTCGCCGGATCTTCTCAGTGGGTCGCGTTTCCGATCTGGTGGTAGATTCTGCGAAGCACTGCTCTTGCTAGGGCCAGTGTTAGCAACATTCCGGTTTGAGCCCCGTGAGCTCACCTACACACGTTAGGGTGATGCTGAAATAGCCTCTCAAGGCTATCAGCATAGGCAAGAAAAAAAAAGAACGAAAATAAAACCTAACATTATTTTATGAGCACACGATATCCGGCTCATATCTGATGGCCTACTTACGATATTACCCATATGTTCAACGTAAAGAATCGCGGCGCCATCGCTACGTCGAACTTCGATTCGATTTAATTAATATCTTCCATAATCTTAAATTAGCTTTACGAACGAGGCGTCATCGGTAAATGAGGGTAATAATAATAATAAAAAAAACACGCTATTCTTCATGTTTTACTACTGCCCACAAAATACAGATTATATTAACACGAATTTATTTAAAGTATTTTTATTTTAATTTCACGTTATAGTCGTCTCTTCCGATTTTTTATATTCAGTTATCAATATGATGAAGCACGATAGTTACATTAAAATTGTCTAATGGCTTTTACTATTGGCTTCGTATGCACACGAGAAAATGGCCTGTCAGGTCGTCTTTGGCCATGAACGCAATAGATCCAAGCGGTTCTTTATAATAATCTTTGAATACAGAGTCCTACATAAGTCGCGCACGCCACGGGAACTTCGTAAGAGAATCGATACCAGTCCAAAAAAAAGGTCCAAGCTGTTACCTTTTTTTTTCTACCTAACTTGATCGTCTTGAGAGACCATGTCAGCGTAACCGAGCGAGTAGGTGAGCTCACGGGGCTCAAACCGGGAGTGTTGCTAACACTGGCCCTAGCAAAAGCAGTGCTTCGCAGAATCTACCACCGGATCGGAAACGCGACCCACTGAGAAGATCCGGCGAGAAACTCAGTGGGCTGTGTCTGTGGGTCCTGTTTGTTACCTTTTTTTTATTTCCCTTGTTAGCAGACGAGCACACGGCCCACCTAATGGTGAGTGGTTACCGTCGCCCATGGACTTAAGCAATGCCAGGGGCAGAGCCAAGCCGCTGCCTACCGCTTAATAATCTCCACAAGCCTCGTTTGAAGAAGGACATGTCATAGCGCTCGGGAAACACCGTGGAGGGGAACTCATTCCATAGCCGGATGGTAAGTGGCAAAAAAGACCACTGGAAACGCACTGTGGATGACCGCAGTGACCCTAGGTAGTATGGATGATCTTTACTCCGGTGGCGAGCGGTGCGATGGTAAAAACTAGATGACGGTATCATCTCGAACAATTCCTCAGAGCACTCGCCATGGAACATAAAATATTAGTGCTTAACTATTATTTTTCATATAAAATCCAATAATACTCTTATTTTTAAACACCAAAAACAACAAGAGGTCATGTCGGGATAGCTTAGTGCATATTCTATGATCAGCTCGGCGGTTAGTTTGACCCCGAATTACGTCACTTGTAATGAAGTTGCATCCATGAATTTCGTGATGTTTGCGCCTGAATCTATATACTATGTGTATAAGAGTCAATGGTCCTATGTTAGTATGTTTCTTCTTTATGGCTGGATTGATTCCTGTGAATTTGAAATTAAATCAAAGATTGACCCGCAGAGCGGGTCCTAATTGAATAATATGTAGTATTGAATAACCAAAAATAACTGATTTTCTACTTAATACCAGACAGAAAGCACATTATATTGATAAATCTATTAAGACTCACTTGGTAGGAAAAGGACAAAAGATAGTTTGATACAACAGAGGATAGAACCCAGAAATTTATTAGTTGATTATTTCTTTAGTACGCGTACATTCTATGTTTATAATTAACCAGGCAATTTATAAACACAACGTCGGTCAAAAGCTAAATTCCCATTATAATTTTTCGTGATGTATAGACGAATAAATTGAGAAGAAAACAATAATAGGGAGTTGGTGTCAAGATAAACTAGACATTGTTATAATAAAAATAAAAGCTTTAGCGCCGGCCATAATTTGAACGTGACAAGTCACGCTAACAACTATTTAAAAAAAGTCTTGGTATACGCAGAAGATTATTCTCTTGGTATGTGAACAAAAACAGAGCACGGAGCAACTATTTCTAAGTTCACTAAATTAAAATAGTATTTAATATACGAATAATTCGTGACGATTTTTTTTAAGGACTTCATTTCTTTGTTTTTTTTTCTGAATTCAAACCTTGTGCGTCTGTGCAGTGTCGATGACCTTTTGACAGATACTTCTTCAATAAATTAAGTAGGTACTCGAGATGAAACGTCCTAGAATCATATCCGGCCTCTTGGGAAGCCATAAAACCGTTTCAGGGTACCTACATTGAATGTATTTAATATATGGGACATGACAGTTACTTGCGATTTGTTATAAAATGACAGTAAAATGCTTGTAATATTGTCCTAATTGTCTTATGGACATCGGCCATTTATAGGAAATATAATGTAATCATTAAAATTGGAAATCATTCGTTCAAAAGTAACATCACCGTTAATACTAGTATAGCTTTAATGTAGTGTGCCTAATGCTTTTTTGATTGATTCTATTTTTTATGCTTAAGTATACAAAATTAGCATTCTGCACTCCTTCTCTATATTCTCTATAAGTGTGGGAAATTTCATACTCCTCCGTCCGCGCAATTTTCGTAAAAAGGGGTACAGAGTTTTTGCTTCACGTATTAATATATAGATTATTGTTTTATTGATGAATAAATAAATGAATTGAATTGAATATTGGGAAGAACTATTGCACATTTATTTATATACAAACTACAAAACTCGGAACAAAGCTTCTTTTTCTACACGTCCCTAAAACATGAAGAAGTTTCATTGCAACGCTATTTAGATTCGCCAAACTTTTTTTTTTGCTTCATCGTTTGCAAAAATCGTAAAACATTCCAAACGTCCGAAATACGATGAGGACAATAAAAAACCGCGCGATTAAGCCGTGTATAATTAGTTTTCATTATTCAATGAAGTAGCCCATTGAGATACAAAATCAGGCCGATCCTTGAGTATCGTCTGTGCGCACTGCACGTAATGTGTCCGGCACACGTGCGCGTCGCAGGATATCATGACTGCTCCTTTATTTCATGTTCCCCTGGTACTTTAGTGATGGACGCAACGCGCATCGATTTTTAATTAGTTCGATATTTATTAGTTTGTTTTGCATCCAAATTATTTTTAGTGTACACAAGGATATTATATTCTTTTTAATCTTATAGTCCATTTTTGAAGTGAAACTTCTTTAGAATCGTTGTGATTTCAAACTCGATGAAACGAAATGAAACGAAACGAAAAAATCAGTGTGCCGCGATTGGCTTGCCGAAGCGGCTCCGAGCGGCGCCGACAAATCACGAAGCGCTCCATGCGGTTGCGCATCCCCGACTAGTTCAATGTGTTTTTCACGTCCGTGCAGGCTGTCGTGGCTCTCGGAGCGCCCTGAGATACTTTTATTTCTATTTAATTTGTTATTAACAGATGTCGCTGCGCGTAAATTCGACAATTCCTGAATCGCGGTGACGAGTTGTTACACAGTTGATAGACGTTCTCGTATTACTCTTGCTAAATCTTACTTACCTGGCGTAGGGATACCGTGATCATGCACACACACACATTTATTTTGTATATTTGATGTATGACGTATATTAATTAGTTTAATTACTTCGTTGTTTGTTCATTCATGACAAATATAGGTCAAATTCTCATATAACTAGTTTCAGTCTAACTTATTATTATTTGTTAGATTTCTATAGCGGCACATTTCGTTTCATTAAAATTGAAAACGTTGTAATGTTTTCCGTGTAAGGTTAAAATGTGATTTTATCATTTTTCAATATTGTTACACTCTGGGGTTCGGGATAAATAAAAAAATCTACAGAAGTGTAAATTAAAACTGTATTAGCACTTAAAACACTTCACAAACACTTTAAAATTCTCATTTCGCTTCTTCCGCTTTGCTTCAGGTGATCCGTTCGCTGTTTCGCTTCGAGTAGTTCCGATTATTAACTGACTGCATGCCATCTCTGCAACGCTTTTATAGTCGATACGATATCCCTAGATTTATTGAGTGCATTCTGGGCAAGTCGAGTACCTTCGATGTGTGCTTTCACTATACGATAATAGATGGCGTTGTACTCCTCGAGCGTTCTAGGTGTTACTAGATCCTTCGATATTCGTTGGGCTATTCGGCGATAGATGGCGTTACTCTTACTGGCGTAACAATAATATGTTCTTTTTTAATCTTCTTTCGCTCAATCTGCGGGGATCATGAATGAAGTTGTGAGAAAATCCTGCAATTGTTTTTATCGGTAAATAGATATGTTTTCATGTCCAATGTAGCAGAATATACAGGTATGCAAATCTGGTCCCTTCTGGCGTGATTCCAAGAAACAATGTCTCTTGAAATGCATTTGTAAGTACATTGTAACATAGCTTTTATTAGCTTCATCTGTATCAAACTATATAACAGAATTTTTGGACTTAATCTTCACCATCTCCAAAAAGTTCGATCAACTTGAAAATTAGACCAATGGCGTTATAATAATTTTATTCCCTATCCCAATCAAGAATTAAAAAAATCACTAATTACTTTGTTTTACTATTAAAACGTGTTTTCCTTTAATTATTTTTATGTAATCTGACCATAGGAAAAACAAAGTACGTACTCTTTGAAAAACATTCAGAGCAGCACACTCTGCAATTGCATTAACTTGAGGCTACTGATGTAACTTAATTTCCCGCCTTATTTAGTTTAATTTCCCGCCTAATTACCTATGCTCTGTTTAATTCCTACAATGATCGTTGGTAGCGCGTGTTGTATGCTTCTGTAGGCTGGTATCCTGCTTACTCCTGCAACGTAGCCAAAACGCGTTCCATATTAAAGCAACAGCCATTTTTAACACTAACTCAAAACCAAGTATTGTTTCAAAGTGGATGGTTCGGCTGATCTTGGCTAGGTTCCTCTTGAAACTCTAGATTATCTATTCATCTACGTTAAATAGATCCCATAGACACAGTCCACTGAGTTTCTCGCCGAATTTTCTTAATGGGTCCCGATTCCGATCCGGTGGTAGATTCTGCGAAGCACTGCTCTTGTTAAGGTTAGTACTAGCAAACTCTTAGGTTGAGATCTTGAGCTCACCTACTCGTCCTGGCGTAGCTGGAATATCCTCTTAGGCTGCTAGCGAATAGATACAGAATAGAACAAAATATACATATATATATATATACTAGCGACCCGCCCTCGCTTCGCTTCGGGATCATTAAATTTTATTATTGATAGCTGAGTCCCGCGATGTTACCGTGACGTGACCGGGTGACGCCGCGGGGCGAAGCTAGTCTAAATAAAGTAGCCTAAGTTACTCCTTATATCATCAGCTATCTATCAGTGAAAGTCTCGTCAAAATCGGTTCAGCCGTTCCAGAGATTAGTCGGAATAAACAGACAGACAGACAGACAAAGATGGTAAAAAATGTTATTTTGGCGTATGTACCGTATATATCCATATGAATAGTAGAAAGCGGTTATTTCAATAATACAAACAGACACTACAATTTTATTTATATGTATAGATATACAAAATATACAAATATAGAAAAAAAACGTTAAATGAATAGATCATTTTATTCAGAAGCGCTTCTAAAAATGTCCTTCATTTTAAAACTTGTTTCAATATTATTTTCTTAACAACAGCATCTCCATGAAGAGAACTGTAATTAAGTTATTTGTCTGTCACGAACATCTTCGAGTTATCTCTCTGCATCGATAATTAGTAACACGCGAAGCTTATTTAATTTTAATAATTGTTATGTTTAATCGTACTCCTTTTCAGAAACAAACTCCTATTCAAACAATTGTGTAATTTAATATTAATTTTCTTTAATTTACTATCACGTATTTCGAAAACGTTATTCCGAACATTACTCTGATTACAATATACGGCTTGATGTAAGCAATGAAAATCTATACACATAAATAAAATTTGAGTGTCTGTTTGTAATATTGAAATAACCGCTTTTTACTACATGCATATGAATATATATACGGTACATACACCAAAATATATTTTTTTTACAATTTTTGTCTGTCTGTCTGTCTGTTTGTTCCGGCTAATCTCTGGAACGGCTGGACCGATTTTGATGAGACTTTCACTAATAGATAGATGATGATATAAGGAGTAATTTACCCTACTTTTTTTAGACTAGCTTTACCCCGCGGCGTCACCCGCAGTTATTGTCGTACCGCGCGCAACATGGCGGGCTACGCCTATTTCAATAATAAATGTTTCCGAAGCGAAGTGACGGCTAGTCGCTAGCATTTAATAAAACTCTTTTGTATTTACTATCACTATTCGTTAATTTGATTTAAAAAATAATTAAAAATATTGGTTGTCTGAAAAGTCGGTTTACGGACAATAGATTTGCACGATAACATCAGTAGCAGAACTATTCGAACTGCTCATTTTGACGTCACCCGAGAAGAGAGATAAATGTGTCACAAGTCAACGCTTGAGCTGATCGTGCCTCTCTATCGTTTGTTCCGCGCTCTCGCTTGCACGCTCAGACTCGGGCGGAACGTGACACTTTTTCGTGAGTGCAGCTTTTCGTGAGTAGATGGATTTATAAGATGTTATTACGTCAAAAAAGACGTTTAGTGTCGTGGGACACCGGATAGGAACGAAGTTCGAAGAACGAAGTTATTATAAAAATATTAATTTTAAGTTCTATTCGAGGTATAAAGAAAATAAAACTGGAGGTTTCGCAACAACCCACGGTCATTCGACAACGTGTGGACTTATTGTGGTACACTTCATTAACGGTTGCTTGCATAAGAGTTAGTGTATTGCGCAAACGAACGCTCTGAGATCGTGGTCAATGAATGATAAAAAAATATGTTATTTTTTGTACGTTATTACAAAGTTAAGTCGTACACTGTGTGCATTACTAATTTATATGTTATTACAAAGTTAAGTCGTACAGTGTGTGCATTACTAATAAAAATATTACGTTACGGACGATTTTTCCCGGTTAGGGTACCCCTCCCCATCGTCCTGTAAGGAAGTTCGTTCCAAAAAAAAAGCGTTTATAATTAGTAATATTGCCTCTGAAATCACTGAACAACGAAGCAGTTTGTCATTCACAATCCATGACGAATACACAATCAAAACACACGGATGGTTAGATTAAGTGACCGTTTTCATTTAGCGTATAGACGCGAGACGTTTAAAATTGAACTCCCAAAAAAAATTTTCTCAGCGTTATTTTTTTACGAATAACCGTTATCGACCCAAATTTATCGATAGTCGATGATTTTTAACCGAGCTCAACCAAACTACGCCACGCCGTGCGATATGTAGCGGGTTCAATGAACAGAGCGAGAGAGCGTTTTGTTAAATGCACTTGTACGATGTATATAAGATGAAAGAAACATAATTTGTTTTTAGGGCGTTTAGTTTCGTCAATTGCCGCGGATTTCAAAGTTAAAGTTTTTTTTGTTGTTGCCGAATTAGCATTTATACCATGATTGTTGTAACTAGAAATAGCGAAGATCCGCAGTAAGTCCGCAGCTAATTATAGCTAATTATAAAGTACTAGCTGACCCGGCAGACTTCTTAGTGCCTCAATCGATAAATAAAAGACCAAAATTTTTGTATAAAATAAACTTAACACAAACAAAAGGAATCCGAGGGGGGACACATCAAAGGAAAAACAAAATTGTTATTTTTATTTAATTTCGAGAATTTTCATTTATCTAGCTTTTAAACCTTCTCTGGACTTCCACAAATAATTCAAGACCAAAATTATCCAAATCGAACCAGCCGTTCTCGAGTTTTAGCGAGACTAACGAACAGCAATTCATTTTTATATATATAAAATGTTATAATATATAGACTATAATATTTTAAAGTTGCCTTTGGTATGAATGTACTAATCTAAGGAGCTTCCAATTGCTAAAGTTTCATACCATAGCTCTTCCAGATTTAAAGGGTCCATATATATCTATGTCATCAATCATTAATTGATTCATGTCCCACGAATTCTTCTACGGATTGAACCATCAATACGGCCTTTCGTCAAATGACCTCCAGTAATTCTGCCTTAGTCTAATGAATCAAAACAAAAAGATTCAACGCGCGTAGGAGGACTATTCGTCTAACGGACCTTCAAGGCGGCCTCGTGTGGATACAATTAGGCACTTACTCACCACCTTTGTTAACCGAATTTTAAATATTACAAAACATTTAAACCTGTGTGCTTAGTGCGAGTTTTTTAACGTACTCGATAGCGTAAAAGTTAGCTCATATTTGTATGCAGTGGGATCGTTTGCGTACGTTTGCCGCTAGGGGCGCTGTTCCAATTGCATACAAAAATGGCTTAACTTTTACGCTATCGAGAACGTTAAGGAACTCGCACTAAGCACACCGAGCTCGAATTTCGCACTCTTCAAGTCGGGACATGAGTTTACTTGGCGGTAGACGTGGAATGTCGTAGAATATACCTTTTCCCTACCTATTTGATGGTAGCCTAAGGGTTTACTCCAGGTACGGTCACAGATAGGCGAGCACACGGGCTCAACTTGAGAGAATATGCTAACACTAGCCCTAGCAAGAGCATTGCTTCGGTGAATTTACCACCGGATCGGAATCGCGACCCACTGAGAAGATCTGGCAAGGAACTCAGTGTGCTGTGTCTATGGGCTTGTAGGACAAATTAGTTTATTTTTTTATCAATCACCCAATTAAGCTATGTTCTACGTAGTTGCGTACTATAGTGGCGTTTTAGTAAAAGTTAACTCAAATTTGTTCCAAAAAAACAAATTAGGATGCTTTAACCGAAAAAGATACGATTATTTTTGAACACCTTAATAAAGTATTTAAAGAAAATCCTTAATCACAATAAACAAAAACCTCTTCACCACCACCGTACTATGAAGTGGAAACGCATTTTTAATAGACCTTTCCTCCTATCTAATCTCTGGTAGCATCGATGGACTATTCTTGCCGCGCGCGCTTTGGTAGGTGAGCTCACGCGGCTCAACCTGAAAGCAATTGCTAAAACTAGCCCTAGCAAGAGCCATTGCTTCGCTGAATCTACCACCGGATTGGAAACGCAAAAAAAAAACTCTGTTGGTTCTGTAAATAAGTGTATACGTGGTTGTACGTCGAAGAAAAACTTAGAATAATAATTCTCATGAGGAACGGAATGTAAAACACTTCACACAAATATTTCCTATATTCACGTGTAAGTATGTAAACGTTACGTCATCAATAACAATGACTCAGACAGAACTCCCAAGTAGTTCTCTTTGTAGGTTTTAATTATTATTTTTTTGTTATTTATTTATAAAAATGTTAATGATTTCTGTTTAACAATTCCTTTGCCTTATTTTGTCTCTTTGTTTTCAAACGTCATAATGCACATACGTCATAATTATCGAACTTTTTTAAAAGATTTTGTTAGGATTTGTTTTTGAATTTACCCGTCAGGAAATAGGGTCAAAATTGTAAGGTCAATCAACCGTGTGGCCTAATTAGACGGAATTAATAATGGCACACTTTTGTGCTTGTACGGTGTTATGTTCGTAACTTAATACTAAAAACATACGCCTCGTATCTAGAACCTTCTCTTTCGGTTTTCTTTGCTCACTCGATGAAAAAAAAAATAGATGACATTGATTGAATCTTAGATCTGAGTTTAATGGTGGTAGGGCATGCTGTGAACCCGCACTGGTAGGTACCACCACCCTGCCTATTTCTGCCGTGAAGCAGTGATGCGTTTCGGTTTGAAGGGTGGGGCAGCCGTTGTATTGTAAAAAACTGAGACCTTAGAACTCATGTCTCGAGGTGGGCGGCCGCATTTACGTTGTAGATGTCTATGGGCTCCGGTAACCACTTAACACCATGAGGGTCGTGAGCTCGTTCACCCATATAAGCAATAAAAAAAAGTACAAGCTATTTTTCTAAACGTCTACCTGACAAATGTTTATAAGGCTAGGAACGTGGGAAAAAATGTTAAAGTATATTTATTTAAGTTTACACTTTGTTCTTTCATTCATAAAATGTTTATAAGCTGATAGTATTAAAATCACTTGCAATTTTTCAACCTTAACGCGATGATGTAAAGTTCAATACTGCAAATCAAGTTGTCTAGTTTCAAAGGTAAACAATATTATTTTATCTTTTAACGTATTGAAAATAAAGGCGCGTATTGCTTGTGCTTTTTGTAACCTAAATTTATTGAGCCGGGCAAGTGTACGCTACTTTAGTCTTTATTAATATCAGTTTTATAGACTATAATAGCATGCTTGTTTTCCTGTGAACCTAATTAATTAATTTTTTGTTTGGCTCTTAAGTCTTGAATGATAGAATTGGAAATCGTTTGACTATAACTTTAAGTTGATAGTAGGAATATCGTGGCATTTAATTGGTATTATTTCGCCTTGTTTAGTGAATCATCGTTTGTAACGCGGTAGAGACGTGTGTTGTTCTTTTGTATTTTTGTTTTATTTTTTTTAAGTATTATAAACTTCGCGTGTGTTCGGTTGTAAAGTTTAAAAAATATGTTGATACTTGGTTGCGATTTATTGGTGATCATATCATTCCAAATAGTGACTGCGGTTTTGAAGTGAATAGTGAGTCAGACAGGTGGGTTTTTGTGTTTGAATTAAAAGCTGTTTATCCCCATTCATATTTTAATAGAAGTTAACCTATAAAATATAAAAGTCGTGTTATAAAAATGTTATATACGGAATCCCTGTTTTGGAGATGCATAAGTAGTACGATTTAGAATACATCGCCTAATGACATAGACATTAAGAATAAAAATAGAATTATTATCACACCGACTCATACGTTGGGACTGTGGATGGTTGAATACTTTTAAATTAAATTTAATATATAAAAATATTAACTATACAGAAAATATTTTTGCCAAATCGATTCCTTTTTTTTGCAGATAGTCTTAATTTTTTTTAAGGTCTGCATTTTGTTCTCTAAAGCCAAATCTGTATTTATATTTATAAATTGATACGAAACTTGGATTAGAGTAGAGTGAAATGAAGCTGATAAATCTTTAATTGATTATGGGATGAGATGGAATGAATTGTGATGAAATGAAAAACTGTCCGAAAAGAAAGAATATTCTGGAAGCTTAATAGGTTTTTGGAAGAGCCTAAACTATCCATTTATTATTTGTCATTTTCACACATTTGTACACTTTCATAGATACTAAGCGGTTAATAAGCCACCATTTTTACCGAGACGTTTAACTCTGCAGTTTTCATGTACCTAATAACTATGTTTTTCATGTCTTTGTTGCTTTTATTAGAATTGTGTGCTTTTGTGTGTTTATTTGTTCAATTTACTTACTAGCGCCGGTTACCATAATTATTTCTGCAAAACCTTCGGTCGATTTGGGAAGAAATGTCTTAGGCATTAAGTCCGTCAAGGTACCTATACAAAATCATAGTGTTGTTAATAAATAGATTTATTAACAAATTAAACAAATTCATTATGTTGCGAATTTAAACGATTCTTATAGTTTTGTTCATCGAAAGTAGCACAAGGCATTGCTGCAATATTGCCAGTGCGTTAATTAAAAAAAAACAACATTATTCAATCATTTTACTAACCTGTCAAAAGATGACAAGTGATTTTTTTTTTTAAATATTTCCTTCTGTGTTGGCATACGTTTCTGAAACTAACTACACTTAAAATGAATATATGTCTATCTTAATACTCTTCAAGGGAGGGCTGCTCGACTATCTTTATCAGGTACGGGTATGCGAAATATCCTTCCTATTTTTAACTCGCTTTTATTAGCTTAAGTATGCATATGAGGTCGTCAGCGCAAAAGTGGCCTAAGTATACCATAGTTAGTATGGAGATAATGAGGTTCGAATTTACCTTTACAATATTTCGTTGGCAAAAAAATACGCGCTAAAATGATGTTTACAATGGCATCTATTGTCTATGGATGAAACTAGGGATAGGCCGATTATGCATCAAAATTTATTATGTTTTAAATAAATTGCAATACTTAAGCACGAATACGAATTGTGGGTTAGGCCACTTTTGCGTTGACGGCCTTTTATGTCATTGTCACATATTATTGTCACGTATTGGTCTTAGAACGTTATTTTCAACGACTAAAAAACGTCAGATTAGCTTGAAAACTTGTTCATGCGTCAAGGACCGACAACAATACAATAATTTTATAACTGCTTTAATACCCTGATCGGTATTAACAGGATTAAAACAAGATCAAATTAATTGGCTGTTTAATCGTTTTTTTTAATAGTTTAGAAACTATTGGTTATCGTAGACGCTTCATTTGTTTAACGTATGGAGGGTAGAGGTAAGAGTAGAGGTAACAGAGAACCGTCTCTGTCTGTGAAAAGTGTCCGTTAAAATCTGCTCCGAAAAAATAAGGGTACAGTAGCCACCGGGTATATAAAAAAAAGGCGCTTAAAGTTATTAGAATAAGATAGAGAAATAAAAAAGAATGAAAGAACTGTAAGCACTACAAATACACAAAAAGTATTTTATTTAAAGCTGATAAGAAAATGCAATCGATTTTTTTATATATTTTTTTTGACGGCGCTTACTAAGGACTGTTAGGGTAATGATTGCACACGTTTGCTGTATAAGCTAGACATGCCTTTGCCTATGACCATCCAAACTAACGGCAAGTAAGCCGAGTTAACTCCTTTATTTCGGACGTCGGTAATGAAAAAGCGAAATTAAACTTTGTTAGCAGTTTTATTTGTGTCTGCGATAAGCGATAACCGAAGGAAATGTTAAATCTTATATATATTTACGAATACGCGTTCTGAGGTGACGTCACTAACGGAAGTTTTTATTAAATATAAAACTTACGTGATTTGTTTACTGCCAGTCTTCAAGGACACAGCGCGTTTGAGACGGTAGTCTCGTCTATGAAATATGGGAGCGTCTACTCAGTACACGCATACTTAACAATCGAGTCGTAAGACGTCGTGGCCTAAAGGATAAGACGTCTTGTGCATTCGTGTTGAGCGATGCACCGGTGTTCGAATCCCAGGCGGGTACCAATTTTTCTAATGAGATACGTATTCAACAAATATTCACGATTGACTTCTACAGTGAAGGAATAACATCGTGTAATAAAAATCAAACCCGCAAAATTATAATTTGCGTAATTGCTGGTGGTAAGACCTCTTGTGAGTCCGCACGGATAGGTACGACCACCTTGCCTATTTCTGCCGTGAAGCAGTAATGCGTTTCGGTTTGAAGGGCGGGGCAGCCGTTGTAACTATACTGAGACCTTAGAACTTATATCTCAAGGTGAGTGGCGCATTTACGTTGTAGATGTCTATGGACTCCAGTAATCACTGAACACCAGGTGGGCTGTGAGCTCGTCCACCCATTTACGCAAAAAAAAAAAGTTTTTTTTTTATAAAGCTACCCTCGTATTGTGTTCTCGGATGAAATCATTTCTCTGCGCTATAACATGTCCTTCTTCAAACGTGATCTGAAAATAGCCTTCAGCGGCAGATATGGGCTTGATAGGGTCCGTGGCCTTGCTGATGCCCACGAGCTACGCTAATCAAATTACCTTGAAATTTATGTTTATTAACAAAATTGTGAGCGGTAGTAATAATTACGTGAATATATATTTGTGTAAACATATTACGCCAAACGGGTCTTGAACTGGTTCACTAAGCAATAAGTGCAGAGTGCCCTAAGAATCTCTTCATTGCTTAGTAGAATAAGGAATCTGGAAAAGATAATAATAATTTAGAAGTCATCGTGGCCTAAAGGATAAGACGTCCGGTGCATTCGTATCGAGCGATGCACTGGTGTTCGAATGTCGCTGGCGGGTACCAATTTTTCTAATGAAATACGTACTCAACAAATGTTCACGATTGACTTCCACGGTGAAGGAATAACATCGTGCAATAAAAATCAAACCCGCAAAATTATCATTTGCGTAATTACTGGTGGTAGGACCTCTTGTAAGTCCGCACGGGTAGGTACCACCGCCCTGCTTATTTCTGCCGTGAAGCAGTAATGCGTTTCGGTTTGAAGGGTGGGGCAGCCGTTGTGACTATACTGAGACCTTAGAACTATATCTCAAGGTGTGTGGCGCATTTACGTTGTAGATGTCTATGGGCTCCAGTAACCACTTAACACCAGGTGGGCTGTGAGCTCGTCCACACATCTAAGCAATAAAAAAAAAAAAAAAAAAAAAAAAATTAAAACGCCATGTGTATTCTTAAGCAAAGTATACATGAATTTATTTGCAACAATTGTTTGATGGTTTGCACCTATGTATAAGGTTTCTTTAGCCTTCTAACTACTAATGTGTGTTACGTACAATTCGATACTATTAACACTTATTAACTAGTGCACTATGTGTTACGGGATATATAATTGACTAGCTGTATCCGTCCGCTTCGCTGGGCATTTAAAATTAACATTATTATTTCTCATCCCCACAAAGATTCTCATCATTAACGCTCCCACAATTGACGTAGGGAGTCCAACACTCATATAAATATTAGGCTATACATTAACTACACATATTTTCTATATGGATACCAAGTTTCAAGTCAATCGGATGCATAGTTCAGTAGTTATAACGGAACATCCGTAAAATCACTGTAGATTTATATATAAATATAGATTTAGCGGTAATGTTTGTAAAGATCTGTTTGTTGTATTATTTTCAAAGGGCATAATGTTACTTCACCGACCACCCAATAAGCGCTCAAAGGTTGATTGCGCCAGACAATAGCTGATAGGCGAAGGGAAGTCATGTTCTTCCTTGTCCGTTACATAATCTGTGCTTGTGATGGGATTATGACATCGTTTGTTTGGTCTGTGGCCGACGGAACGTCCCTAAGTGACTTATGACATTCGATTTGAATGGTTTCCGTTACTTTTATGTATCTATTAGCACAATTAAGGAGTTTTTGGCGGGAACGTGAGGACCGAAATCGTGTGGATTGATTCCTTTAAATTTATTTATAGTTTCTTCAGGGTTAACTATGTAGCTTCTGTGGTTTATTAAGTGTTTAGCATCTGTGAAAGTGCTCATTTGTGAAAAAAACGAACACTTGTGTTCTTTCAAAATGTCCACCAAAAAAGTCTTAGTAAACAACCACCATTTTTTTTTTTATTGCTTAGATGGGAGGAAGAGCTCCCAGCCCACCTGGTGCTAAGTAGTTACTGGAGCCCATAGATATCTATGAATGAATGCAATATGGTCTCATACTGAGACCAGCATTTGCATTGCATTCATTTAATTTCATACTAATTCATTAAAGTCACAAATTAACCAACTTGTCATATCATTTTTCATATCGTAACATAATGTTAAAAAATATAAGTCTTGGCTTAAAGGTCCAGGCAACCAGGACGCTACATCTTTAAAAAATCTTTAAGAAAATATTGCGTTAATAATACCCTAAGTAGGTTTTCGCGTTTTCACCGGTAAACACTGCAGTAATGACCGTATTTGCGCAGCAGTAGTTGCCACAGAACAGAATATATTTGACAGATGCCTGAATAGCGCTAACAATATTTTGACCGGTCATCGTCACAAGCGTCAAACCCTTCGTCACAAGCGACGGGTCCGACGAGTACATTAACCCACAGAGAGAGAGAGAGAGAGAGAGAATACACTTTATTGCACACCAACACAATTTACATTAAAAAAAAAAAACAGTCAAAAAGCACATATGTACAATAGGCGGTCTTATCGCTAAAAGCGATCTCTTCCAGACAACCGTTTAATTTACAGAAATTCTGTAAAATATAAAAAATATAGCAGGTATGTTGCGGTGTACCATATACAATACATTATTATAGAAAATATATACATATAATAAACAGATATATATATACCGTTTACATAATATAATATATACCAATATACATACTTACATACAATACATACTAATATACTTACACACACATAATAAATCAACAGTATGGAAATTATAAATGATAATGATGCAACAAACAGCACTAAGCAGATAAGTAGTGTTCCTTCACCATTCTTTTAAAACAGTTTAAAGTTGGACACTTCTCACTGCATCCGGCAGAGCATTCCACAATCGAACCGCCTGGACGGTGAAAGAATTGTCAAAGAATGATGATGAATGCACCGGCATTTTCAGTCTCAGGTTATCCGATGATCTCAGAGAAAAATTATGCGTATCACCTAGGAACTCCAAACGTTCTTTGAGATATGTAGGGGTATGGGGGTTAAAGAGAGTACAGTATAGTAATGAAAGGACATGAGTATTGCGGCGAAGGCGAATTGGTAACCACTTGAGCTTAGTGCGAAATTCAGATATCTATACTAATATTATAAGGAGGAAAGATTTGTTTGTTTGTTTGTTTCGAATAGGCTCCGAAACTACTGGACCGATTTGAAAAATTCTTTTTCCATTAGAAGCCGACATTGTCCCTGATGAACATAGGCTACTTTATTTTATTTTATTATTAATTTTTTTTGTTTGTTTCAAGTGTGTTTTATTGTTTCCGAAGCGAAGCGAGGGCGGGTCGCTAGTATGATCATATTTCCGTAACCCAAATATGAATCTTATGCAGAAATTTTGTAGCCGCTCAAGTTTATCAAGTTGTGTTTCGGTTAGATCCGGATAGCTGGAATCAGCGTAGTCAAGAATTGGAAGAAGTAAAGACTGTGCAAGCGCAGCAGCGCACACACACAGCCCAGTGGGTCGCGAATCCGATCCGGTGGTAGATTCTGCGAAGCACTGTCCTTGCTAGTGCCAGCGTAAGCACATTCTCTCAGGTTGAGCCCGTGAACTCACCCACTCGTCCGCGCTTAGCTAGAATAGCCTCTTAGGCTGCCAGCCAATAGGTATGCGAAAAAACGTATTACCAGTATTGTAGAGCCATTAAATGTTTAAAATTAGGAAAATATATCGTAATGAAAAAAACTTCTTCGGCTATTTGAATAGAGTAAACTTACTTGAAGCTCAGTTAAGAACATCGAACTGTTGATGGTAATACCAAATAAAACGGACCTTTAATTAGGGAGATAAATGTCGCGTGTTAAACAAAATGTCCCTTGGGGAGTGCTCTGAGGAATTATTTGAGATGACACCATCATCTCGTTTTTACTATCGCACCGCCCGCCACCGGAGTAGAGTTCAACTTGGAGCCACTGCGTTCATCCACAGTGCGTTTCCAGAGATTTTTATTTGCCACGTACCATCCGGCTATGGAATGAGCTCCCCTCCACGGTGTTTCCCGAGCGCTATGACATGTCCTTCTTCGAACGAGACTTGTGGGGAGTATTAAGCGGTAGGCAGCGGCTTGACTCTGCCCCTGGCATTGCTGTAGTCCATGAGCGACGGTAACCACTTACCATCAGGTGGGCCGTAAGCTCGTCTGCCTGCTCGGGCAATAAAAAAGGAAAAAAAAAGCTTAAACCAAATAGCTTTTATCTATATATTAATACGTGAAGCAAAAGCTTTGTATCCCTTTTTACGAAAATTGCGCGGACGGAGGAGTATGAAATTTTCCACACTTATAGAGAATATAGAGAAGAAGTGCACAATGCTAATATTTTTTTTAAATAATGCATATAAGATACATTAAATCAATAAAGAAAACATTACACACACTACATACCATGTATTTGACGCACACACGCATGCATACTATTTATTGTCAAACTTTTGTTCTTGACGTCTGTTGTCAAATTAATAATACATTAAATATTGTTTGTCTTTGTTAATATTTTATTGTTTGTCTTTGTTAATATTTTTTATAATGTAGTCTTGGCCAAATTTGTGATTATACAAGTATAAAATACAATAATAATAATGTACAAACTTACAATTCCAATCAATTATAGTCGAATTTCGACTATTGCGGGACCTCTAGTTATAATCAAAATACAAAAATTATGAACTTTTTACATTTTGAAGTCGTCGTGGCCTAAAGGATAAGACGTCCGGTGCATTCGTGTTGAGCGATACACCAGTGTTCGAATCCCGCAGGCGGGTACCAATTTTTCTAATGAAATAAATACGTACCCAACAAATGTTCACGATTGACTTTCACGGTGAAGGAATAACATCGTGTAATAAAAATCATACCCGCAAAAATTATAAATTGCGTAATCACTGGTGGTAGGACCTCTTGGGAGTCCGCACGGGTAGGTACCACCACCCCGCCTATTTCTGCCGTGAAGCAGTAATGCGTTTCGGTTCGAAGGGTAGGGTAGCCGTTGTAACTATACTTGAGACCTTAGAAACTTATATCTCATGGTGGGTGGCGCATTTACGTTGTAGATGTCTATGGGCTTCAGTAACCACTTAACACCAGGTGGGCTGTGAGCTCGTCCAACCATCTAAGAATTTAAAAAAATATATATATCTATCAAACATTTTACAAATAAACTTCGCAGACCGGCCGGCACTAAACGTACCCACACATTAATTTGATTGACTTATTGCATTTACTACACACGAGGCGATGTGAATAATGGGAACGATGACCTTTACAATGAATAAAACGTAGTGAAATTGTTCATTGCGATAAAATATTATCGTTTAAATAAGCGTGAATGTTTATGGTTCGACGTGTGAATGTTTTACTTCCGAACTCGCGTCGTGGACCCTCGTATGCCTCCAATGGGCTCAGTGAGAACTTTTTTTTTGTTTTTTATTGCTTTGATGGGTGGTCGAGCTCACAGCTCACCTGGTTTTAAGTGGTTACTGGAGCCCATAGACACCTACAACGTAAATGCGCCACCCACCTTGAGATATAAGTTCTACAGTCTCAGTATAGTTACAACGGCTGCCCCACCCTTCAAACCGGAACGCATTACTGCTTCACGGTAAAAATAGGCGGAGTGGTTTTACCTACCCGTGGGGACTCACAAGAGGTCCTACCAGCAGTAATTACGCAAATTATAATTTTGCGGGTTTGATTTTTATTACGCGATGTTATTCCTTCACCGTGCAAGTCAATCGTGAACATTTGTTGAGTACGTATTTCATTAGAAAAATTGGTACCCGCCTGAGATTCGAACACCGGTGCATCGCTCAACACGAATGCACCGGACGTCTTATCCGTTAGGCCACGACGACTTCAAAAGCTTTTTAACGCTCTCGATAGCGTAAAAGTTAATTCAAATTTGTATGCAGTTGCAACAGCGCCCCTAGCGGCAAACGTTGGTAGACGGGGGAGATAGGAAAGGTGGGAACTGGCCGGTCGCCGAATCCGTTACTCGTGACGAAGGGCTCGACGAGTAAGCTAACCCATAGACAGCCCACTGAGTTTCTCGCCGGATCTTCTCAGTGGGTCGCGTTTCCGATCCGGTGGTAGATTCTGCGAAGCACTGCTCTTGCTAGGGCCAGTGTTGGTAACACTCGGTTTGAGCCCCCTGAGCTCACCTATACGTCAAGGCGACATTTCGCTTATTATGCAACATTTATATTTTTAATTAAAGGTCCGTTTTGTTTGGTATTAGCATCAATAGTTCGATGTTTTTAATTCAAAAACAATTAAGTTTCCTTTCTAATAGCTGTAGAAGTTTTTATCTATATTATAGAAGTCGTCGTGGCCTAAAAGATAAGACGTCCGGAGCATTCGTGTTGAAGCGATGCGATGCACCGGTGTTCGAATCCCGCAGGCGGGTACCAATTTTTCTAATGAAATACGTACTCAACAAATGTTCACGATTGACTTCCACGGTGAAGGAATAACATGGTGTAATAAAAGTGAAACCCGCAAAAATTCTAATTTGCGTAATTACTGGTGGTAGGACCTGTTGTGAGTCCGCGCGGGTAGGTACCACCGCCCTGCCTATTTCGGCCACCACCGCCCTGCCTATTTCTGCCGTGAAGCAGTAATGCGTTTCGGTTTGAAGGGTGGGGCAGCCGTTGTAACTATACTGAGACCTTACAACTTATATCTCAAGGTGGGTGGCGCATTTACGTTGTAGATGTCTATGGGCTCCAGTAACCACTTAACACCAGGTGGGCTGTGAGCTCATCCAACCATCTAAGCAATAAATAAAAAAAACATAAATAAAATTGGAGTGTCTGTTTGTAATATTGAAATAACCGCTTTTTACTACATGCATATGAATATATATACGGTACATACACCAAAATAACATTTTTTACAATTTTTGTCTGTCTGTCTGTCTGTTTTTTCCGGCTTATCTCTGGAACGGCTGGACCGATTTTGACGGGACTTTCAGGTAGCTGATGATATAAGGAGTAACTTAGGCTACTTTTTTTTAGACTAGCTTCGCCCCGCGGCGTCACCCGCGGTACGACAATAACCGCGGGTAACATCGCGGGACTCAACTATCAATAATAAAATGTAATGTTTCCGAAGTGAAGCGAGGGCGGGTCGCTAGTTGTTATATAACATTTTTGTTCAAATTTCAAGCTTTAAATGGCTCTCATGTAAAGTTGCAAATATTTCGCCTAAACCAAATACCCTTTCACTTTCGCCCATTTTTTATTTTATTTATTTATTTATGTACACAGAAAAAAAGACATAGTACAGATATATTAGTAACTTTTTGTTTTTTTTTTTTTTTTTTTGTTTTTTTTTTTTTTTTTAACCACACCACGTTAACCGGTCCCGTGATAAGTTCGTAAAGAACTTGTGTTACAGGTACCAGATAACGGATATAAATGTAAGATTTTTATTATACACATACATATATTTAATATACATCCATAACCCTGGAAAAGACATTTATATTTATCATACAAATATCTTCCCTTGGCGGGATTCGAACCCGCGACCCCCTTGTGTAGTGACCATGTCACTTACCACTACACCAGACGGCCGTTGGTGGAACATAATGTTCCACATTGTTCAATTTTTTAAAGCTGCCTCGTCCACGTGCTTCCGGGATCAAGAACTGGAGAAAATTCCACTTTGGGAAAGTTAAACGGGACGTTTAATTTAAGGCATATTCAGAATTAACGTAACAATACATTGTAATCGCAAAATTCCTAAGTCAGAAGTCGAGTTATTTATAGTTACAACAAGCTACCTAGAAATGAACTGTGTCTAAAAAGGTCTTGTCGTGTGACCATGGGTTTTGGATTAGTCATCCGTGTGCCTTCGCGAAGTCCTTAAAAATTTCGGTCACATTGCAACGAAGGATGGAGACAACTTCGAGAGGCTCATTGAAACCGGTAAAGTGGACGGGAAAAGGCTTCAATATGTTGATTCCACTTCACTTCACTCTTGATTCCACAGTTCACAAAACCCTCCATACCGCCAGAGAAAGAGACAGAGAAAGATCATGGGAGAGAAATTTACACAGAAGAGTGGTCACAACCCTTAGAATTGAGGAATACGACGCGAGTAGGAGGAAGAATGTGAACCTCATTTTTTCAAAGGTTATTAAAACTTGCGAATGCTTACCTAATACCATATGTAAAGAGGTTCGCTTAAATACTCATGAGATACTAGATTAGGTTCGTTGAAATTCTAGATGAAGACAGATAGAAATGTTTAGCAGGGTTCGCCGGTACACACGTATTCATGTATGCGAATACGCCCGTGAGTATGTGGTAGATATCCTGAATTATGTAACAGCGTTTAAATATTAAAGACTGATCAGACATTGTGATGACTGCCAATTAAATTGTCACAGGTCGTTCTTAGAATTAAGACTTCGTTTGAACGTGCTCTAAGATAGAAACTTGAACGTATGATTAATTATTGTTTCCTCCAAATTTTCCACGATATACCACAATATTTCTTGTCGTCTTAATTTGACGACATTACAGTTTGCGGTTTACGCGGTAATGGAGAACAGTAACACGACATTACGATAGTTCGTAGTGATTATAAGAGATATGATGCATAGGTAGTTTTTATGATTGAGGGATTACTGGTAGCCCGGAGGACTTCAATTTCACCAGGACAGGTGGGCGAGCAACGGCTCAGTCAGGAGGGGTGGGACTTATTAACAGCTACCCGAGCGCCTTCAAAAGATACCTAACAATTAAAGAGTGTCTGTTTCGCGAATGAATCTACTACCGGATCGGAATCGCGATCCGCTGAGGCGATCCGGCAAGAAACTCATCGGGTGTCGCATAGGTCTTAAAACTGGCACAGGAAGCTGCGTCATAGGCTCCGGTGACCCTTGAACTTTAGCTGGGTAGTGAGATTTAAAAAAAAAACCTGTGGATACTTCCAAACGGCTTCTGTCATCTACTCTGTTAGTGCGAGCGAGAGACAAAACGTATCAAGTTAAAATATTAATATAGTTAAATCTAAGCAAGACTATCCCGTTAATCCGCGCGTTTGTATGTTACCATACGGCGCCCGAGCAAGATGGCGCCGGCGCGACGCGGGAAAATCAACCGTTCTGCGATTCCATACGTGTGCCGTGCCTAGTTTTTAATACGCCGTTTACAATTCTAAATATTCTTTGAGTTTTTACTTTAATTACATTGGCTGATAGTTACATATCTACTAATAGATCCGTTGAGGGTAGCTACAACCATGATGCCTTCGATGCGATTGTACGTTCCGATTTGAAGTGATTGAATCATAATTAATAGCATTATTATATGAATTGACTATGTCTCATTCGATTCCATAACATTGTTTATATACTAAAACATTTACGTAATAATAATTGAAGATTTTCATAAACTTGGCACTGGCAACATTGGCATTGCGAGAAGCTAATTGCCATATTCAAAAAAAGCATTATCTATGTTATAGGCTCAAAGCTTGATGTTTCCTAGCCATCTACATAATAATATGTAAAAAGATTTCCTGCTACTGATCTAATCGGTTGTTCTCGCTACCATTGCAGCAAACTCACCTCCTTGGGGCGTATTCCTCAACGCCGAAGGTCATGATCACCCTTCTGCATCACTTCCTCACGTACAATCTTTCTCCAACCGCTTCTGTCTCTGTATTATATAATATAGTGTGCTATTATTATGTGTAATAACTAGCTGTGCCCGCGATTTCGTTTACATGGAATTTAAGAAAACGTTACTTTATTTTATATTATAATATTTTCAGAATTTTTCTAAAATTGAAGTAGCCTAAGTTACCGATTATTACATTAACTACCTGTCAATGGAAGTTCCGTTAAAATCGGTCCAGCCGTTCCAGAGATTAGCCGGAACAAACAGACAGACAGACAAAATGTTATATTAGTATATTATGTACCAATTTATGGTACACATTCATGTATGCGTGTAGTAAACAGCAGTTACTTTAATATTACAAACAGTTACTTTAATATTAATATTATAAACTTCAATTTCATTTATTTATATGGATATTAATAGCACACTACGAATCGCTAAATAAATAGCTGATATGTATGGCACAGGTTTGGTGGAGTGACGATCCATACAGGCTAGCTGGCTGATGAGAGAAGCCAAGGATCGTGCTAATGTAATTGGAGAGGTCTATGTCCAGCAGTGGACTGTTATAGGCTGATGATTATAATAATGATGTAACATAAGTAGATGTGTATACGTATTATAATTTGCGTAGTTACTGGTGGTAGGACCTCTTGTGAGTCCGCGCGGATAGGTACCACCACCCTGCCTATTTCTGCCGTGAAGCAGTAATGCGTTTCGGTTTGAAGGGTGGGGCAGCCGTTGTAACTATAATTGAGACTTTAGAACTTATATCTCAAGGTGGGTGGCGCATTTACGTTGTAGATGTCTATGGGATGTCTATGTCCACTCATCTAAGCAATAAAAAAAAAAAACGTATGGTTGGAGTGATTTCTATGAAATTTTCAGGACATCTTCGGATTGGTTTAGCAATGGCCTTTTGCTAAGTTTGGTAGCGGATCGAATAAAGGTCAAATAAAGGATTGACCAGCAGAGCGGCTCGGGTTTAACTGATTAGGCATAAAAATAAATACGTTCGAAAGTAATAACATCTGTATGCTTAGTGCTTGTTAACGTTCTCGATAGTGTAAAAGTTAACTCAAATTTGTATGCAGTTGGAAAAGCGCTCCTAGCGGAAAACGTAGGCAAACGTTCCAACTCCATACAAATTTGAGTTAACTTTTACGCTATCGAGAAGTTGTGTTAACTTTAACGTTATCGAGAACGTTAGAAAACTCACACTAAGCACCCTGCTCTGACAAAGTAGCTTAAATCCATCCCGCTAATTCTCGACGGGAACATCGGGATTGAACTACAAAAAGTTCCGTTAATTTTTTAAGCAGTTTCAAAAAGGAACCATTGCTTCTTACCAAATTACGTTTTGGCTTCACAAAATGCCTATTATACGAAAATTGTTTCAAAAAAATTAATTATATATTCGAAATGAGACCTTATTTCTTGAGTTGAAAGAGGATCAATCAATTACATCTTCATGGTTGAAATAAAACAATAGGGTTCCTTGAGAACTGTTTTTGTTGGCTTAAAGATTTCTGACCCATGAGTCATTCTAAGGTGCTTTAGGAGTATATGGTACAAAATTTCGAATTAATGTGCTCGAATAAATAAAATCAAATCAAATGAAAAAAAATTCAAATAAAAAATTTTTTTATTCAACTTAAATGAAAGTACATACTTGTTGAACGTCAAAAGAACTACCGCTAATTCACAAGAACTAGCCTCCGTCCTGAGAAGAATTGGCAAGAAGCTCAGCGGGCATGTCTTTTTTTTTTTTTTTATATATATATTTTTTAATATTAGTTTTTTTTTTATATACATTTTTACAATGAGTATTATAACGTAACAATTATTACAATATTGAAATGCCCGGAGCGAGCAACTCATTCCCACTTTGTGCAATCTTCTAGATAATCATTGACTTTATAGTAAGCTTTATTGCACAGATGTTCCTTAATAACCGATTGAGACTAGGAGAGTTTGTTTTTATCTCGCTGTTATTAAATTGGTATGTATGTTTGTTTGTTTTTGTGTAACTTAATCTTTGAATGTGATTTTTAATGACTCGTCTTGAATATCCGATTAGCTTGAAAATTTTCACACGCGTCAACAACAAATGATAGTACAATAATTTTATAACTAAGTTCTAGTATCCTGACAAGTAACAAGAGAATAAATAAATAAATGTTGTCCTTAAAGCCGGTTTATTTAAGCCGATCGTGCTTCTCTGTCGTTTGTTCCGCGCTCTCGCTTGCACGCTCAGGCTCGGGCGGAACGTGACACTTTTTCGTGCGTGCAGTCGGTGTACATTGATTTAAAAGACGTTATTGCCGCCTTTTTTATTTTTTATTGCTTAGATGGGTGGACGAGCTCACAACCCACCTGGTGTTAAGCGGTTACTGGATCCAATACACATCTATAAAGTAAATGCGCCACCCACCTTGAGACATAAGTTCTAAGGTCCAAGTATAGTTAAAACGGCTTTTTTTTTTTTTTTTTTTATTTTTTCTCGGGCCGGGGGCCGAACCTCCTACGAGGTCCCCGCGCCTAGGGGGCGCGCGGGGTATGTGAGACTCAACGATCTGCAGGTGTTGAGAACAGATCGCGGGCCCAAGGATTTTAGGGCCCACCCACTAAACGACTCCCCTGCACTCTTACACCCGACGTCCGATCTCCGTCCGGGGTCAGAACCCGTTCAGAGTAGGGGGGTTCCCGCGGTCAACACTACAACCAGACACGCGGCGCCACCCCGAGGACGCCCGACCGACGGGTCGTCGAGGCGATAGTCGACGACCAACGACGTCAGTCTCCGCGGTACGGCGGCCCTACCAGGCCGCCCGGGCGGTGCCGCTGGTGTTCCGGGATACCCCGCTGGGCCAGGACCAGCCTGCCGGGTCGGAACGCGATACACCGCCGACCGGGTTGCTCTTCAACAGTATGTTCGGCGACGACAGCGACGACGAAAATGCGGACCGCATCGCAGTCCGCAGCCGCCGACGCGCCGTCCCGTCCTCCTGGTGCCAGCGCGCTAGAGTGACGGTAGCGTGCGGCGCAGCCTCAACCCCCTTAGGTCGCCCCGTGACCATCACCGGGAGGAGACTGCCTCCTCATAGGGGCTGGAGCTGGACAAACGCCCTCCTCCGAACCCCGGCTCGACGGCGGCGGCACGGCGCCGAGAGGGAAGAAGAGCTCTCCCTCTCCCGTTCCGCCACCTCCTTCTGCGAGATGGTGGACTCGCAGAAGTCGAGCATCGCCTGCCAGGACTCGTCGCTGCCGAGCATCGTAGCCAAGACGGTCGGAAGCGACAAGTCCGGTCCTATTTTTGCAACGAGGACGCGGCGCTGCTCCGCGAAAGCGGGGCAGTACGCGAGCGTGTGCTCCGCCGTGTCCTCGTTGCAGCCACTGCAGTGGTGGCACTTCGGCGTCGGCTCCCTCCGGGCGACGAGGTGCAGGTAGCGACCGAAACAGCCGTGTCCCGTGAGCACCTGCGTCGCCCGGAAGGTGAGACGTCCTCGGTCGCGATTCACCCAGTCCGAGAGGACCGGGCGGATCGCCTCGACGGTCCGTCGCACGTAGGCGGGGTCCGCCAGGCGGCGAGACCACGCCTCGAGCACGGCACGCCGAGATTGAAGCTTCCGCGCTCGAACTTCCGCCGCGCCAGGACGCGGCTCCCCCCTGGAGCGGAGATCGCATCGCCACGCGTAATCCGCAGCGAGCGCCTCCTAGTTAAAACGGCTGCCCCATCCTTCAAGCTGAAACGCATTACTGCTTCTAGGCAGGGTGGTGGTACCTACCCGCGCAGACTTTCAAGAGGTTCTACCACCAGTAATTACGCAAATTATAATTTTGCGGGTTTGATTTTTATTACACGATGTTATTCCTTCACCGTGGAAGTCAATCGTTAACATTTGTTGAGTACGTATTATGAAAATATGAAATTAGTTGTTATTTCAATTTGCTATATAAGTGCGTTTGTATGTTTTAAACTACTTTTTTTTTAATAGTTATCATAATTATCATTAGATCGACCTGGATTTATTTATATTTGTAACGGTGTCTTTCAATGTAATACTAGTGGTCCCGCAGTAGTCGAAATTCGATTATAATTAATTGAAATTGTAAGTTTGTACACTATTATGATTGTATTTTATACTTCTATAATCACAAATTTCGCCAAGACTACACTATAAAAATATTAACAAAGACAAAAAATATTTAATCTCAATTTGACAACAGATGTCAAGAACAAAAGTTTGACAATAAATAGTATGCATGCGTGTGTGCGTCAAATACATAGTATGTAGTGTGTGTAATGTTTTGTTTATTGGTTTAATGTATCTTTTATGCATTATTTAAAAAATATATTAGCATTGTGCACTTCTTCTCTATATTCCCTATAAGTGTGGTAAATTTCATACTCCTCCGTCCGCGCAATTTTCGTAAAAAGGGATACAAAGTTTTTGCTTCACGTATTAATATATAGATTTACCAACTTCGTCGATAAACTTCAAAATATACACGCGTATCAAGGACAGATGACAACATAGTGATTTTATTATTTTGACCTAATATCCTGACCGATGATTAGCGACTTGTTTCCTTATTAGTTCGGCTTGCTATTAAAATCTGAATTATAGTTTAAAAAACAATAATTAGGTACTTGAAGTCGAAAGATAAACAGTTCTGTCTCCGCCATGCATAGCTACTTCCAGATGTCTGTCTGTGTGTCTAAAATGATGGCAAGAATCTACCACAATTTAAACCATATAGGTATGTATGTAAAGAAACTATATTTAGACAATTCATATATTATTAGGGCGACGTCGACTGTTTACCATTCGATCCATAGGATCGGGTATATAATTTCCGGCGGCCACGACAAGAGGGTTCTCATGTCGTGCCGCCTTCTCGAAGTTGCGCAATGATGCCGACTGTAACTTACTGACAGAGTCAAGCTCTAGGTCATCATAGAGATCCACGTTCCTTAGAAACTATGGTGCTCCGACGGCTATCCTGCAAAAACGGGATTGAATAACTTGAAGGGGCTTCAAGTTGGTGCGGGCCGCGTGAACGAACACTACACTTGCATACGTCATGACGGGGCGTATGCAAGTTTTGTAGAGTGTCACCTTATTACGAAGGGACAATTTACTTCGCTTTATGCTTCGATCAATAATAGTACTATTATTGATCGAAGACTTTATTTATGTATATAACGCAATGTAATAAAAAATGCATTCCACAGTAATATGATTTCATCGAAATGACAAACACGTAACATTTACACGAACAATAAAAATCCTTGAACTATTCACCTTTCACGTCCTATATACATAATCGTGAATGAATATTAACAACAGTATAACGAATGTTCAGTAAGGCGATATTTTAAGAGTAGAGCCGCGTAACGTGTAACCATATTGTTTTCCGTTTTTATGAGACGCCGAAACGGTTAGATTACCTTGCCTTTAATCTTTAAATTATGAATGACTTAGAAATTATTTGATGAAAGGCGATTGCATGCAGCGGAGATGCAAATGTTGCGATGGATGTGTGGAGTAACGAGAATGGATAGAATACGGAATGTATATGTTAGAGGAAGTCTGAAAGTGGCACCTGTGACAGAAAGGCTGAGAAGTGCGCGTTTGGGATCGTATGGACATGTGATGAGACGAAACGAAAATGAGGTTGGTAAGAGAGTGTTAACTATGAATGTGGAAGGATAAGGAGGAGGAGCTAGACCTAAGAAGAAATGGATGGATTGCGTGAAAGACTATATGTTTAAGAGGGGAGTGAGCGCAAAAACATTATATGATAGAAAAGTATCGAAGGATGCATTTTGCGCCGACCCAGGTGACTGAGAGAAGATCAGGAGAATGATGATTAGAATTTATTTATCGAAATTTGAATATTGCGCCAATTAGCGTCTAATCATTCGTCGCAGAGGCTTAGTGGATCGAAGGTAGACGAGGATAAGTTGTTTTCATATGTAATATATTAGGGTATTATATTTGGTAGGGTAATATATTAGGCAATTAGGTAGTGATGGTATTTAACAAAAATATTAAATAGGCATGTTTATTTCTTAATTTACCATTGTTGATTTGCCGGATTGAATGAAAGCTAATTCTTCTAATATCTAGTCGAGAATTAAATAGGGATCATTATTTTTGGTATATTAAAAAGAGCAAATTTGGCTTGCATGTCAATTCATCTCAATTGCGAAACTGGGTTTCGAACTCATGCTAAAGTAATGGCGGTTTCCCTGTACCATTAAACTTGCCTTACCGTACAATCACATCATCTTGTATCCGAAATGGAATACAATATTGATAGGCGACAATTATTTTAAAGGCTGTATTGTATTGTCAGTAGAATTCAGCTGTTACCATTGTTACGTCTTACAAACAAAAATCCGTGTTATTTAGAAAACCTTGACACAATATTAGTTAAAAGAATTTCACAATGAAATTGAATATGCAATTTCGAAAAGGGCACATGTCGCATATTTTGTCAAATACGTTTTTTATATACATGTAGTTTTGAGGGTTACCTACACCCATTTTATAATAATTCCAGTAATTTTCAATTGCTAATTAACACTAAAATATATCTCAAAAGTTAATATTTTAAATTTTACACTGCTTTAGAAAATAATCAGTTTTTTTCATTTCCTGAACATTTTACTTTTTCAGAGATGTGCCCCTTCCGAAATTGCATATTCAATCATGTTTAACTTGATTTTTAATGCTGGTACTACGAAATAATTTTCTAGTATACCTATTTAATCCTACTTCTTTTCTATTTTATTAACAACAAAAAAATACGGTGTTTAGCACAATATTCAAAAGACTATTAACACCTTGGTTGTTCGCGATCACGAAATCTGTAAGAAGTATTCTAAACGTCAAAAATATACTATAATATAGCTAGCTTTTGCCCGTGATTACGTCCGCGTGGAATAGTTACTTTGGGATAGCGCTAAATTTTACCCACGACTTCATTTGCGTAGAAGGTGAAAATATTTTTAAATAACCGAATGTTAAGGAGCTTATTCATGGTACCAAAATCACGCCAAGGCCAACTCTTTGCCGAGTTCGACCAGTACGGTTACCAGAGCCCCTAAGCCTAGTGTCAGAGCTTCAGCTGAACGCGTCTAATGCTAGCTTAACTCAGATTATGGACTGCGTCGATTTTGTATTGATAATATGAGTATCTCCCATAGAACTTTTTGCTGGATCTTCTCAGTGGGTCGCGATTCCGATCCGGTGGTAGATTCAGCGAAGCACTGCTCCTGTTAGGGCTGGTGTTAGCAATTCTCTCACGTTGAGCCCGTGAGCTCACCTACCCGTCCGCGTGAAGTTGAAGTTTTGAAGTCGTCGTGGCCTAACGGATAAGACGTCCGATGCATTCGTGTTGAGCGATGCGCCGGTGTTCGAATCTCAGGCGGGTACCAATTTTTCTAATGAAATACGTACTCAACAAATGTTCACGATTGACTTCCACGGTGAAGGAATAAAATCGTGTAATAAAAATCAAACCCGCAAAATTATAATTTGCGTAATTACTGGTGGTAGGACCTCTTGTGAGTCCGCGCGGGTGGATACCACCGCCCTGCCTATTTCTGCCGTGAAGCAGTAATGCGTTTCGGTTTGAAGGGTGGGGCAGCCGTTGTAACTATACTGAGACCTTAGAACTTATATCTCAAGGTGGGTGGCACATTTACGTTGTGGATGTCTATGGGCTCCAGTAATCCATTTATCACCAGGTGGGCTGTGAGCTCGTCCACCCATCTAAGCAATAAAAAAAAAAGTTGGAATAGCCCCTAAGCTACCAGCGATTAGATAGACAAAAAAAAGAGGATCATAGTCCTTGTAGTTCACTTTGACGTCATCTACGAATACTTTTGTAAAATAATCGAGCCACTGCTTGTCCTCTCTTGGCGGGTCTTTAAAATTAATATTAATTGCTATAATTATGAGCAATTTGGTATCTAGTAATACCAGAGCCGTGTTTGTGTTCTAAAACTCGAGATCTCTATCGGCGACGGTGACCATTTACCATCTGTTTGCGTGTCTACAACGGCAATTAGGAAAGAAAATAATGGTTTAAAAAAACTAACAAAATACGCTTTTTTAGAGAATCCGACTAATAAATAGAAATTAAATTTTAATAAATTGGGATTAAAGATAGTGTATGAAAAAATTATTTTATTGTAAAAAAGAGCGGTGTGCTTTTCAGGATATTATCAAAATAATCCTTCTACTCATATCTGTTCATAAAATATTTATAACTATTGATACCGTGCACCCCACGCTTTTTTTTACAATAAAATCATTTTTTCTTACACTATTTTTAATTCAAATTAATTAAAATTTACTTTCTATTTTTTAGTTGGATTGTCTATAAAAGCGCATTTTTTTTGTTTTTTTTATACTGTTATTTATTTTTTATTTTTTAGTTAAATTTCAATTTTTTCAATTTTGTTTTTCAATTTTTGGTTAATATTGAATTGTCATCGGTCCTTAATAAGTATATCAAATTTGGAGTTAATCCGATGTTTTGAAGGGGGTCAAAATGATGTTCAAAGATTCCGTTACATACTAACATACATACGTCTGAAGCTAATAAAAGCGTATTAATAAAGTATCTAAAATCAAATAAAATTCGCAATATCAACCATTTTTATTCTCTCATACAAAATCATAGCGTTCTTGAACTTTGAACACAAAGCTTATTATATCCGAAGTGTCTCGCTTAAAGCGTCCACGGAAAGTAACGTTTATTTTTGGAGTGCTTTAGATGGGTGGGTGGTGGTAGGACGTCTTGTGAATCCGCACGGGTAGGTACCACCACCCTGCTTATTTCTGCCGTGAAGCAGTAATGCATTTCGGTTTGAAGGGTGGGGCACCCGTTGTAACTATACTGAGACCTTAGAACTCATATCTCAAGGTGGGTGACGGCATTTGCGTTGTAGATATCTATGGGTTCCGGTAACCTCTTGACATCAGATGGGCCGTGAGTTCGTCCACCCATCAAGGCAATAAAAAAAAGTAAATAAATAAAGGTGTTTACAGTATTTGGTGCTTAATGTTTTTTTTCGAATTTTGCTTGAATGTTTGATTGTGTTGAAATAATTTATAGGACACGATGACTGTCAATGGAAGAAATGTGAAAAAAGTTGTATTTAACGACCAAGGCGCTCTATCGCCGATTATAAAATTACTTTAACTAGTGGTCGCCCGGTAGTCGAAATTCGACTATAACTATTAACTTAAATTATAAGTTTGAACATTACTATGGTTCTATTGTCAAAAACTTCTATAACAGACACAGATTTCGCTAAGGCTTCAATAAAGACAAATAATATTATAGAAAAACAATACTAATCTATTCGCAACTTGACTACAGACTTTAACAATAAACAAAATTGTATATATGCGTGTGTATGTGTCAAATATATGCTGGCGTGTGTAATGTTTTCTATATTGGTTTAATGTATTATTACTGCATTATTTAAAAAAAAAATAGCATTGTGCGCTCATTCTCTATATTCTCTACTAGCGGTCCGCTCCGGCTCCGCTCGGGTTTTTAACAAAAATTTCAACGATATTTGACGATGTTTTATTTTTTAAAATAAAAGAACACTTATTGCGGCATAACTATAATAGTTAGACACATGCTGTCGCGTCACTTTTTGTAAATAATAATGTGTTCTTCAAAGTCGTAATACATTATTTTATTCTATCATCAATGGTTTTCGCAGGGCACGCGATGTAAAGAATGTTTTAGGTAAATTTTTACACCTTTTTCAAAAAAGATTATAGCCTATGTCACTCGGGAATAGTGCTGCTTCCAAACAGTGAAAGAATTTTTCAAATCGGTTCAGTAGTTTCGGAGCCTATTCAATACAAACAAACAAACAAATCTTTCCTCTTTATAATATTAAAGTATAGATAAATGTGGAAAATTTCATACTCCTCCATCCGCTCTCAATTTTCGTAAAAAGGGATACAAAGTTTTTGCTTCACGTATTAATATATAGATTTAGAATTTTTTGCATGTAATTTTTTTAATGAAGAATTCATAATGTATCATGTAATAAATAATCTTAGATTGATTTAAATGTTAAGGTAAAAACGTTTCGTAATAATTTAAAACGTGAAGGCTTCAGAAATGCTGGCACGTTTCGATTTGTATGCTAATGTTTTATTCAATAACGTTGATCTGTGATTAATTTCGTTATTTTATTAAAATGTGTTTTGGAATTCAGAATTGAGGTCTGGGTCGCGTTATCGGTTGCGAACGGTGAACGAGACGACGACCCGTCTGATGTTTTTTTTTTTTTATTGCCTTTGTAGGCAGACGAGCGTACGGCCCACCTGATGGTAAGTGGTCACTGTCGCCCATGGACTTCAGCAATGCCAGGAGCAGAGCCAAGCCGCTGCCTACTGCTTAATACTCTCCACAAGCCTCGTTTGAAGAAGGACATGTCATAGCATTCGGGAAACACCAAACGTTTTTGGAACGAAGTTCCTTATGAGACGATGCGGGGGGGGGGTACCCTAACCGGGAAAAAACGTCCGTAACGTAAGATTTTTATTAGTAATGCACATAGTGTACGACTTAACTTTGTAATAACGTACAAAAATGACATAATTTTTTATCATTTGTTGACCACGATCTCAGAGCGTTCGCTTGCGCAATACACTAACTCTTATGCAAACAACCGTGAATGAAGTGTACCACAATAAGTTCGCACGTTACCGAATGACCGTGGGTTGTTGCGAAGCCTCCAGTTTTATTTTCTTTATACCTCGAATAGAACTTTAAATTAATATTTTTATAATACCGTTATATTATGTCGGAAAGCTAAACTGTATGTCGTTTTTGTTGCAGGTAGCACAACGGATCTTACGCCCACGCTAATCGGAATATATGATTCGTTGCTTGAACCGAAGACACTGGAACCAGAGGTTAATTCGGAAACAGCTAAGGACGCGAGAAACGATCCACCGGTAGATTCAGAACCAGACAGCGTAACAGTAGATTCAGATCTGCAGCGCAAAGATCTCGATATGTCAACGGGAAGCGTTAAACTACCAATTGCAACAATCAATAAAAGTTCTCTGTACAGTCTGCGAGGTAAAAGTGATAAAATCGGTGCTATAGATACGGATGAATGTGATCGTGCAATTAGTGAAACTGTGTTAATAAAAGACAAACCGCAGAGGACGTTGAAAGATCCAAAACACGAACCCACGTTTGATAGTTTGTCGCCGAACGTGAAAAGGATTATATCTAGTGCCACGGAGGCTGGCGCTTTGAAATTTCAAAAGAAAACAACTAACGTAGCTCGGTCATCTACAAGGCTTAGGTCTAACATACCCCTGGTCGGAGCCACTTCAAAGATTACACAATCCGGATTAGAAATATTAGATTCCGTCGAAATTTATGATCAACCTTGTCTTAATAAAGCTAAGATTGAAGAAAGCGTTAAACCCGAGGCGAAAGTAGAGGCGGAGGAAACTTATGATGTCCCAATGAATAACAGACCAGCGATATACGACGTACCTTCAAACAATAAGACTGCTTTCGAAACATTATCATTGCCATTTATCGACCAATCGATCGAACTCTCTATAACAACGAACGATAGAGAATTCGATATTAAATTATCATCAAAAGAAACATCTCCAATGAAATCGAATCCAAAAACTTCTACGCCGGAAGGATCTCCAGCGAAAGTCCCTAAATTGTCACAAGGCGGTACCAATAGTTTGCATCGAAAAGACTTTTTAAGTCCACCGAAACAGTTGTCGGAGACTGGTCCTTATCCCGACGTTATAGGGTCGACAGGGAATCTGAAAAGCTGTCCAGTACAAGATAAAGATGTCTCCAGGTTAAACCCTCCTGTGATTGAAGTGTGCCGACCTTTGTCTATGAGTTCAATAGCCTCCTCAAGCTCCACATCTAGCAGCGGAGTGCAGAACAAAGGAGTTAACTCAGCTTATTTGGCGTCCATAGAGAGTTTGGATGATCATAGCGACGTGGATATCACATCGGCTAATGGCAGTAACAATTATGTAAACAAAGCCGGGATTATGAATAACAGTGTCAGTGAAAGGAATTCCGATGGTAAACCTCGTAAGTAATCCTTATTGATATATTTACCTACTATTAGATTCGTATCTGCTCATAATTGCTACATCTTGCTGTTATCCCATTTAGATTGGGCCAAAAATCATGGAGATTCGTGAAATTTGGCTTAAGAGACATTTTTGCAACATTACAAATGAGAGTCATTTGAAGTTTAAAATTTGGAAAAATTAACACGACAAAAAAAACTTTTTTAGTAATTTGAATCTAGTAAACTGAATTGAAAAGTTAAATTTGAAACATCGAATTGTTGATACTAATGCCAATTAAAACGGACCTTAAAATTACAAAGATAAATGTCGCGTATTAATCGAAATGTTTCTTAAACCAAATAGCCGTTCACCTCTCGATGTATATTTTTTCAAATTTACTAAGTTATATTGATAATTAGGTTTAATGATTGTTTACAAAAAAATATTCGTTCAATGTGAATTGAATTCGAGTTCCATATGCGCCATAGCCCATAGTCACTGAGTTGCTCTATCTTTTTTCTCAGTAGGTAACGCTTCCGATGTGGTGCTATTAGCTCTGATAAAGCAAAAGGGGTGGTCTTGCAATTGTGAGCACACCGTCCACTCCTAGCTGAACTCCGCTCAATAGCCCATCTCTCAAAGTTAAACAACAAAAAAACTTAAAGAAATTTTTGCCTACATGTACTAAAATTAATTTAATTCACTACCGGCCACATATGGACTCAGCACATAAACTAGGTCACTCACTTTTTACTGGTGGTAGGACCTCTTGTGAGTCCGCACGGGTATGTAACACCACCCCGCCTATTTCTGCCGTGAAGCAGTAATGCGTTAAAAGGGTGGGGCAGCCGTTGTAACTCTACTGAGACCTTAGAACTTATATCTCAAGGTGGGTGGCGCATTTACGTTGTAGATGTCTATGGGTTCCAGTAACCACTTAACACCAGGTGGGCTGTGAGCTCGTACACCCATCTAAGCAATAAAAAAAATAACATTTACTATTAAATCGTTGAATTCGATCAGATAATGTATCATACGTCAAAATTATCTATACCATCATTTTAAGTAATATGAAATTTTATTGAGAACGTCTTGTACCTAACTGCAGGAGACCCTGCTCTCAATTCTATGTGGTTTTGTGGTATAACTTAAGCGTGTAAATTATGCGTTTCTGATAGTTTCGTTATTAATATCTGCCTTAACAAGGGCAGTTTTTTCTCTTTTTTTTTATATCTATGCTGATAGCCTTGAGAGGCTATATCAGCTTCTTCTTGACGTGTAGGTGAGCTCACGGGGCTCAAAACAGGTGTGTTGCTAACAATGGCCCTAGCAAGAGCAGTGCTTCGCAGAATCTACCACTGCATCGGAAACGCGACCCACTGATAAGATCCGATGAGAAACTCAGTGAGCTGTGTCTATAGCAGGGGCTCCCAAACTTATTTTGTCACTGCCCACTTTGAGAATAAATTCATTTTTAGCGCCCCCATCTTTCACCTACTGAAAAAACCACTATAGCTCAGTTAAGAGTAAGAGTCCTCCTGAATGACATTACAAATCGCCTCCCAAGTCTCTATAGACAACGCCCCCATTATTTTTCTGGGTCTCTTACCGCCCCCCTTTAGGCCTGCAGCGCTCACAAGGGGGCGTTATCGCCCACTTTGGGAAAGACTGGTCTATAGGTTAATTCACTCGTCGAGCCCTTCGTCGCAAGCGACGGGTTCGACGAGGACGGTTACCGGTGCTTGTGATTCCTAAAAGCACCGTTAATGGATCGGGAGGATCCGTAATGACGCATTTAGGGCGATGTCGACAAGGGCAGTGCTTCGCTGACTCTACTATCGGAATCGCGACCCACTGAGAAGACCAACCGAGAAACTCAATGGGTTGATCTTAGGTTCAGTTGCACGCATTATTTGTTCGACGATAACAGTGGCGATTGCCTGCGTAGGCACAACGAAATACTGGTGACCTAATATAATAGGGTTTTTTTTTATTGCCCTTTTAAGCAGACGAGCATACGGCCCACCTGATGGTGCGTGGTTACCGTCGCCCATGGACTCCAGCAATGCCAGGGGCAGAGCCAAGCCGCTGCCTACCGCTTAATACTCTCCACAAGCCTCTTTTAAAGAAGTACATGACATAGCGCTCGGAAAACACCGTGGAGGGGAGCTCATTCCATGACCGGATGGTACGTGATAAAAATGACTTCTGGAAACGCACTGTCGATGAACGCAGCGGTTCCAGATAATATGGATGAACTCTGCTCCGATGGCGGGAGGTGCGATGATAAAAAGGAGATGAGAGGATCATCTCAAACAATTTCTCAGAGCACTTTTCTCTTAGCGATGGTTTAAATTTACAGGACAGCTGGAGGAAACGTCAGGGCTGTCGCAACTGGAACGAGTGTGTGCTGAGATCGTCCAAACAGAGAACGTCTACGTGGAAGACTTGAGGCAAGTCGTTGAGGTAAGTTCACAAAGTACCATAAGAAGACTTTAGTTTAATTATTTTTTAAGAACTGCATTGTGTTTCTCAGTGTTTACATTTCGTTATCGATCTGCCTTATTAGTTAAACTAGCTGTGCCCGTCCGCTTCGCTGGGCATTTAAAATTAACATTATTGTTTCTCACTCCCACAAAGATTCTCATCATCAACGCCCCCGCAACTGATGTAGTGAGTCCAAAACTCATATAAATATTAGTCTATCCATCAAGTCAATCGGATGCATGGTTCAGTAGTTATAACGGAACATCCGTAAAAACCACTATAGATTTATATATTAGTATAAATTACATTAGTAATGATTGGGGTTAGTTGTGATATTTAAAACGATAAAGATATTAGTGCAATTGAAATATAAAAATTTCAAACGTATTTTATTGAATGCCCGCAATGCAATATAAGTAAAAATAAACTGATGCAAGAGTTCAGTGATCTTGTGTGGCGCGCGAAGGTGTGGTGCCTCAGCCGGCTGTGTCTCTCTTTTGATAGCGCGTTCGTGAAATGTTATTAATGTGTTTAAAACAATCAGAGCTTACGCATTTGACAACTGTAATATCAAAAATAAATATATTGACGTGATTTAGATGACTTATAAATGAACACCGATTGCACACATGAAAAAGTGTCACGTTCCGCCTGAGCGTGAGCGTGCAAGCGAGAGCGCGGAATAAGCGATAGATCGGCCCAAGCGTTGTCTTGTGGCACATTTATCTCTCTTCTCGCGTGACGTCAGACCTAAGAGTTCGAATAGTTCTGCTACTGGCGTTATCATGACTATTGTCCTTAAACCGACTTGAAAAACAACCAATATTTTTTTTGTGTTTGTAATTATCGGTAAAGCTGGCTTTACCTATGGTGCAGGGTGTGAGCGCAGCGACGTTAGGGGGCGAAGGCCTAAGCACTTTCAATGAGCCTATTACATTTGCACCTATTTCACGGTTACTAGATGGTGCTAGGGTGATTATTGCACACTAGCGCTACATGGGGTGGAGACGGTTTTGTTTATGGGCAAACCATTGATCCGATTGCCATCAAACTTTGTCGATTTGTTGCTTGCAATCGCGCGAAGAGTATAGGCACAGAGCAATTAACTTACAGTAGGAGGGGGCGTGCGAGGTATTACAAACAAATCGATGGTTTTCACCAGTGAAACAATTACCGGTTTTTTTTGGAGTTTACTCCTTTAGAATCGATTTACATATATAGGCCCGGGGTATGAAAATTATGGGGACCAAAATCGTACTAGCATGTCACACGAAATGCGTTATGCGCATTTCGTGTGACATGCTAGTACATGCGCCGGCAGTCCGCCACAAAGCCTCGTACTGATCGCGCGTTTCTCTCATTATTGTATTTTCATATATTTGTTAGTCGTTTGTTTTGTGTCTCGTTAATTTGTTAATAATCTGTAGTGTATCGTGTTGTCGTAATATAGAACTATTTCTCGTATTGTTTCGTTTAATTTTTTATATCCAGTAAACTCCAGTCGTGCGTCGGAGCGGACACACACACTTTTTTTTGTTTTTCATCGTATACCGGTTTTCCGTGTAACAAGAAATGAAAGGAAATCTTTACGTAACTCCTTTTATCAGACGGGAAAAAGGAAAAACCGATTCAATCGGTAATCGGAGCGCATCCAAAGAGTTCCACATGTTAGTTTTGTCGGCAGCACGCTTCCTAAGATTTTTTGTAGCTTTAATCTCGTTCTATTTGCGTCATCGTTTCCCATGTGAATCCACACAGCAAAATCGACGCCATCCGATGCCGGCTTTACCAGTGTATGTATCGAGCTTAATTTGGATTCGAAGGTTTTCAACTTCTGGTATAATAATAATAATAATGAAATTATTTGTTTTAATTTTATTTCGGAATATAGAAATTTCAAAAATGTAGTGGCAAGTTTATATTTAAAATGTTAGTAAACCTTAGGTTATTATATGTAAATTATATATAGTATGTCGTGGATAACGATTTAAGTTATATCAAGACATTGTTTTGATTATTATTTTAATGATAAAATGTTGTTTTGATAAATATCAGAAAAAAATGTTGGGTAGTACGCCGTAACGCCAGAGTATAAAATGGCGGTACGTGGACAGAGCCGTTTCAGTCAGTCAGTCAGTCAGTCAGTCAGTCAGTCAGTCAGTCAGCCAGTCAGTCAGTCAGCCAGTCTGTCAGTCAGCCAGTCTGTCAGTCAATCAGTCGGTCAGTCGTAACGAAAATGTCGGTTTAGCCTGTGATTCTGAAAATTCGGAACTGCCGCTCAGCCATTCCTGGTAGCTTTAAGTATATTATATCGCGACGGCCAGCAGAGTCTGTCGAGAAACCTGTTGTTCAGGGTAGGGTCAATGGTAAATGGTCTCGTGGACGAAGCCTCATGTGTTGGACTGATCAAGTGAAAGACCTTAGCATGCGCCAAGCTTCAGTTCGTGAACTATGGAAAGCAGCTGTCAAGGCTTTAATAAACAAGGATACCACAAGACCACGACTGCTCTGCCAAGAGCAACCGACTATGATGATGATAGCATACTATAATAATTTTTTTATTGCTTAACTGGGTGAACGAGCTCACGACCCACCTGGTGTTAAGCGGTTACCGGAGCCCATAGACATTACGACGTAAATGCCGCCACCCGTCTCTTCTGAGTCCGCACGGGTAGGTACCACCACCCTGCCTGTTTCAACTGTGAAACAATAATGCGTTTCGGTTTGAAGAGTGGAGCAGCCGTTGTAACTACACTGAGAGCTTACAACTTACATCTCAAGGTGTGTGACGCATTTCACGTTGTAGACGTCTATGAACTCCAGTAACCACTTAACACCAGGTGGGCTGTGAGCTCGTGCACCCATCTAAGCAATAAATTAAAAGAACATCCAGGCGCTTAGTAACAGAAATTGACATAATTACTTCAGTGCGCCGCGCAGGACATCACTGACTTATGATGTTAGTCAAATCGTTACCTGGTGGGTAATGAACTCGTTCATCCTAACAAAAAATATACCAATAACCAAAATTACCAATAGAGAACTCTGAAAGCCATCAAAACAAACCTGACCCGTGTCACACTGCTGCCCTACTTCCGCTTCGCTAATAAATATATAAGTAAACTGGATCAATTGGTTGGACAGTGTCAACGTAAAATTCTTTCAATATGTTTTTTTTTGTACCGTAACTTAAAATTAACAGCCCCTTTTTTTAATTTGATGGTGTTAAATGGTTACCGGAGCCCATAGACATCTATAACGTAAATTCCGCCCCCTACCTTGAGATATGAGTTCTTATGTCTTCGTTTTTACAGTACAATGGCTGCCCTTTAATCCGAAACGCATTACTGCTTCACGGCATAAATAGGCAGGGCGGTGGTATCAACCCGTGCGGACTCACAAGACGTTCTATCACTAGTACCTATGGACATCACAATTTGTATGTTGCAGCGTACCTTGAGACGTGAGGTCGGGGTCTTAATTATATTTTAAAACGAATATCCCACTTATATTCTAATAAAACTAATCACTAACTGCCTTCATGTCTTATTTGCAACGCATTTATAATCGAAACGAAGCGTTTTTATTTTTCCAGAACATTCTCGATAGTACTAGTCGCTCCGATATCCGTTTGCGCTACTTGAAAACAGATGGCGACACTCATACCGCCATAACAAATTTCGAATATTCCCGATGGCACTACTAGTTTTGATATCCGCTTCTGATATTTAACGACAGATGGCGTTACTTGTACCGGTAAAACAAGTTTACCCATGTGGAGTAAAAATGCGCCCTACCACTAGCTATCAATCCCGATTTTGCAGAATAGCCGTTGGAGGAACCATGATTCCTGAGGATCGTGGATCTCCATGATGACCTGGAACTTGACTCGATCAGCAAGTATCTACGGTTGGCATCATTGCGCCACTTTGAAAAGGCGGCACGACATGAACCCTCTTGTCGTGGCCGCTGGAAACTACATACCCGATCCTGTAGACCGAATGGTAAACAGTCGACGTCGCCCAAAACATGTCATTACGGATCCTCCCGATCCATTAACGGTGCTTTTAGGTACCACAAGCTTGTCGAACCCGTGGCTTGCGAGGAAGGGCTCGACGAGCGAATTAACCCATAGACATAGCCCACTGAGTTTCTCGTCGGATCTTCTCAGTGGATCGCACTTCCGATCCGGTGGTAGATTCTGCGAAGCACTGCTCTTGCTAGGGTCAGTGTTAGCATCACTCCGGTTTGAGCCCCGTGAGGTCACCTACTAGTTAAGGTTACGCTGAAATAGCCTCTCAAGGCTATCAGTTTAGATAGGAAAAAAAAAGTGTATACTAGGAATAAAAAAGAAAATAAACAATGCTCATTACCATTAGAACGTTATAAAATATAGACGCGTTGCAATTTATTCATCTATGTAGAGTTTTCATTACGGAATGGCAAAAACTATGGGACGCCCGTATAACTCGCTTAATTAGCTTAGTGTGTCAGATTATGTACCGGAATGTTTGAACGTGAAAATTCACGATTCCTTAGAAATCGACAGAACTGAGATCACAACAATGTTGTCATAGTAACGAAAGTTTATTTTATGCGTATCGCGTGTGACCCCCCTGACCCGAATGTTGCTAGCTCGCGATTAGACTAGCGCTAAACTTGATTTATAATACCTTTGTTCGTTATTTATAGGCTCTTTTTAACTTCTTAGAAAATATTACGTGCCATTAAAAAGGTATTTACAAAGATTTGTTTATTAAACTTGTTTATCCATTTCAATAGTACAGTTGGACTTTTTGGCGGAAACGCGAGGAATGGAGTTGCGTGATTTGTTTTATTTTGTCTATTTAGTGTTTCTACAGGTTTAAATGTGTAATAACGGTGGTTTATTCACTGTTTAGTATCTGTGAAAGTGCACAAATGTGGGAAAACGAAACAAAGCCGTTGAACGTAACTTCTCGGGATCCTCCAAAAAGTCCACTGATAAAGTCTCAGTAAATAACCACCATTTTACTGAGATTATATTTCATCTCATCTCATTTCATTTCATGCCATGTTTCATATTAATCAACTTCATTTCATTTCATAATATTATTATCATTTTTCATATAAAAAAGTTTTCATTCAAATTCAAATAAGACTTGACCTAAAGCTCTTAGTTCCCAGGTCATAAAATCCCTTAAAAAAATAGTACAGCTACTTCATAAATTGAATTACACGTGCAATACGTTGGAAAGAAATATCTATGTAAAATGTTAATGATTTGATTGATGTATTTTGTGATCGACTCTAAAACTAATTTGTCGAACGTTCCCTCTTTAACCACAATCTTACTCTCCAAGTCGCTGGCTAATTACCGGTGACAGATGACACGTTGACGTGATGACAGCTGTCAACGTGACATAACACGGCGGGATCGTCCACCATTTTTTTCGTAATTTGAAAAATGTAAATACGGAACGTACGCATTAAAAAATTAAATAAATAAAACCAACGTGCCATTTTTTCCCCTACCTAATCGTTGGTCGCCTGAGGGCTATTCCAGCTACGCCCAGACGGGTAGGTGAGTTCACGGTCTCAACCTGAAAGAAGAACACTGAGAAGATTCCGCAAGAAGCTCAGTAGGTTAAACGTGCCGTTAATACATTGCCCAAAAAAGGGATGTAATGTTTTGAGGTTTCGTGTAAATAAGTGAGTTTTGTTTATTTACCTATCACTTTTAAATGCTTCAACAGATTTAGGATGAATGGAATGTCCTTACATCATCCCGAGTGTCGTTGCCTATAGATGGCTTTGCAAGTGTTTTTTTTTAAATGAACTTGAGACCGTTGGATATATGTATAGATATTGAGAAAATTTTATTACGGCACCGGTTTATTGGTGACTGACTTAGCGGCGCAGTAGTTATCGAACCTGACTGCTGGTAGGGTCGTAGGTTCGATTCCCCTCATAGCCCAAACTTACGTGTGATTAACAATTTTTTTTGTTTTTTTTGTGGGTGTTTAATTATTATTATAGCTTTATTTCCACTTAACAATGCAATTATATATCAGATTATAAACTACATATATTTTATTTATTTATTTTTATTGCTTTGGTGTGTGGACAAGCTCACAGCCCACCTGATGTTAAGTGGTTACTGGAGCCCATAGACATCTACAACGTAATTTTTTTTTTTATTGCATTGGTTGATGGACGAGCTCACAGCCCACCTGGTGTTAAGTGGTTACTGGAGCCCATAGACATCTACAACGTAAATGCGCCACACACCCTGAGATATAAGTTCTAAGGTCTCAGTATAGTCACAACGGCTGCCCCACCCTTCAAACCGAAACGCATTACTGCTTCACGGCAGAAATAGGCGGGACGGTTGTACCTACCCGTGCGGACTCACAAGAGGTCCTACCACCAGTAATTACGAAAATTATAATTTTGCGGGTTTGATTTTTATTACACAATTTTTCTTTATTATGTGGTTCCTTCTCGGGTAAAAGCCTCGTCCCTTTCCCTGTCCTTGGCCAAATGTATCCAACTTGTTCCAGCAGTCTTTATTATATGGTTGGTATATCTTTTCTTTTGTCTACATACATTTTGTTTACCTTTTGGTGTCTATGGCTTATCGTGTCGGTATCATGGGTGTTTAATCTAATATATAAAATTCTCGTGTCACAGTTTTCGTTGCCATACTCCTCCGAAACGGCTTGATCGAGTTTGATGAAATTTTTTGTGCTTATCCGGTATCTATGAGAATCGGCCAACATCTATTTTTCATCCCCCTAAATGTTAGGGGTAGTCCACCCCTAATTTTTTATTTTTATTTTTTAGACAAAATTTTTAATTTCAATTTTTTTATGATACAACATACAAAAATACATACAATCCTCAATTTTCACCCTTCTACGATCAACTCTTATTTTTTATTTGCTAATTAAAAACTTTAAATTTTTTTGCGAGAATTTTGTTTTTATTTTGTCTTGTAGAATAAAAAAAATCATATTACTCTGAAATTTTCACCCCTCTACGATCAACCCCTATTTTTTATTTGTTAATTATAAACTTTAATTTTTTTGGCAAGATTTTCATTTTTATTTTTATTTTGTCATGAATTAAAATAAAAAATCTGATGTTACTCTCAATTTTTCATCACTCTATGATCAACCCCTATTTTTTGTTAATTATAAACTTTAATTTGTTTGGCATATTTTTTATTTAGTTTTATCATGACTTAAAATAAAAAAAATCATATTACTCTCAATTTTCACTCTTATACGATCAACCTCTATTTTTCCATCCGCAATAAGGTTGCAAGATGGCAATCAAATATTATAATTGTAGTACGATAAATTCTTATTCAGAGTTTATAATTTCAAGTTCCTTTAATTATGATTTTTTTTAAATTGAATTTGATCTCCCGCGCTCGCCGGTCGACTACTGATCAACTATCAATCGATCAGCTATCCCCACCAGGTGTCACCACTGATCCAGCAAACATCACGTAGTAGGGATGGGGACGAAGCCGGTCTCCTGTCTTACTTACTCACTATACATCATAGATTATACACTTAATATATTTGAGAGCTATACAATACTATACATTTTTCAGCCATGTTTTGTTGGTTTTATTTGTGTATCAATAGTATGTTCAGTAGGTCTGAGAATCGGCTACTATCTATTTTTCATACCCCTAAGTGAAAAGGGTTGTCCACCACAAACATTTATTTTTTATTTTAATTTTTTGGATATATTTTTTTGTTTATAATGAGGTATTATGTGGTTAAATGAGGTTTTTATTTCTACAGTAGAATTTCCCTAGAAATCTTATTTAAGGCAACACAACGTTTGCCGGGTCAGCTAGTATCCATATATAATGCGACTAGCGACCCGCCCTCGCTTCGCTTCGGAAACATTAAAACACAAATGAAACAAAAAAGAAAAAAAAGAAAAAAAATAAAAAAAAAAGTAGCCTATGTTCATCAGTGACAATGTCGGCTTCTAATGGAAAAATAATTTTTCAAATCGGTCCAGTAGTTTCGGAGCCTATTCGAAACAAACAAACAAACAAATCTTTCCTCTTTATAATATTATTATAGTATAGAAGACATTTAAATGGTGTTTAGTTGTAAGGTTAGTTTTTCTATAGCCTAAGTTCAATGTTTATCATCCAAAAAAAAAAAAAGTGTTTAAAATTATATAAGTACGATTTAACCTCTGTCTCCCAATGGTATCCTAGTTTGGAGCCAGACGACTATGCGTGACCTGTCCTCGATTGCTTAATATTATAATTATATAAGTAAGATCCAAACGATTACCATCAATCGCCACTAATGGTCATGATTAGAACAGTAAAATGAACTTTTCCATATAAGATTAAACTAGGCCCAGAAAAACATGGACGACACTGTATAAAGAACGATTCTTGTCACGTAGTTCAAGCGAAATTGACCACTAATGCAATGGTATTAAGATATTTTTTTTAAACTGCAAATCGAATTGTGTAGCTTGAATTCACGACTCTAATACTCTGTGATAAGGCTTAAAGTTTTATTTGTTTTATTTACGTCATATGGTTGGATGCAATAATAGTGATGCGACATTTGTTTTCAATCGATTGTGTTCATTCTCAGTTAGTTTAAGAAGACTGGAGATTTATGGCTGTGTATGTTAATTTGCGGCATCGAGTAGTACATACGTATAGAACATTGTCAATGTCAATCCATTATAAAATGATACATCTAAAAAAAATGCAAAATTTTTCTAAGGTTGCTCTTCTTTGAGAAATATCTATTTTTGATAGTTGTCCCGGTAAACTTTGTAGTGCCTCAATCGATAAATAAAAGACCTAAATTTTTGTATAAAATAAACTTAAAACAAACAAAAGGAAACCGTCCGACGAGGGACACATCAAAGGAAAACAAAATTGTTATTTTGATTTCATTCCAAGCATTTTTATATTTATCTACCTTTTAAACCTTCCCAGGACTTCCACAAATAATTCAAGACCAAAATTAGCCAAATCGGTCCAGCCGTTCTCGAGTTTTAGCGAGACTGGCGAACAGCAATTTATTTTTATATATAGAGATTACTTGCCAGCCCTATGGTACGTCGTTGCCCATGGGCCACAGCTCACGGGTACGGCGAACCTATCATCTTAACAAGTATCTGACGTTTAGACTCACTTTCGTTTTGTTCATTAAAAAGAGGTATTATACTTCTTACACTACAATCTCATAACTTATTTTAAATAGAAGACAATTACTTCTCGATTTTTCAATTACTGAACATTTCCTAAATATCGATATTCCTATTTTTCTCAATCATTCGTAGTAACGCACAACACTAGTTCTAAACGGTAAAATCACGATGCGAAAATTATATTAAATAAGGTTTTCCTTTTTAAGGTCGTTTACGGGTTTTTTTGTTACGTAAAAAAAAAAACTGGCACAGATTACCTTCAAGGATGTAAGTACAATTCAGTTCACATTTAATTGCCAGAGATTACCGTTATGAGCGCGTTTTATCGTTTTTAATTAAATTCATGGAAAACGCACAGGGATCGCCGTCTCTTTGTTACTGCCGCGAAATAGTCATGTTTTCTGGTTCGGCATAATATCTAAGGAGACAGTATTCCTTGGTGACGTTAATGACAGTGACGTTTATGACAGTGAGCGAATGCATCCCCGAGGCAAACTCATTGGAAAAATCGTCTCGTCTCGTTGTAAAATATGTAATTTTAATCAAGTCACTGAATTACTTAACAACAGTATTATTGCTAATACTAGCCGTTCTCGCCCGCTTCGCTGGGCATTTAAAATTAACGTTATTATATATTTATTGTCATTATTATTATGGAGTCCAACACTCATATAAATATTAGCCTATCCATTAAGTACATGCATTAAGTTTCAAGTCAATCGGATGCATGCTTCAGTAGTTATAACTGAACATCCGTAAAAACCACTGTAGATTTATATATTAGTATAGATTGCATGCACAAGGGCGGATCCAGCTTTGGTGCCAGGAGGGGGTCACATAGTCATGGTCAAGTCAAGAACTTATTATTTAATTTGGACAACAATAGATACAAGTAAAAAGTAGGTATTTTATTAATGTACGTAAGTACTGTACTTAAAAATATTTATTCTTTGTTGTACACTTGAAAAACTTAACACATAATAACTTGTACATATACACGTACATATTGTCATCTTCTCTTGAAGACATCCAGAGAAGCACTATCACGCCCGGAATGAGGCAGCTTATTTATATTCCATAACCGTGGTGAATGGTTTGTCATAACAGCTAGAGGTATGTCGAGGGGTATGACGCAAAACTCCGCAAAAGTGGTACGACAAGGGTTTCCAACAAACAAAATAGAAACAGACAAAATACATATATTTAAATAACAAAATCAATTTTTCTTTTAAGTCTTCTCCCGAAACGCGTTATTACGTCATTTACGTCAATGGGTACGTTTTTATGAACGTGGAGAAGTGCCAGTCCGGTTAGGCGATCTTCAACCATTGAAGATCTTAGCCACGATTTAAGTCTGCGCAACGTAGAGAAAGACCTGGACGTTACGTAGTCGACAAGCGCGCGCGAGTGTGGCGCGGTAAAATTCAAATTTTCGATGCGTTCGTTCCCAAACATTTGCCATCATATAAAGTTATTATATTAAATTAATTAAGGAGCAACAATATAGTGTGTCCTAAAATCATTATGTTCAATATGTGGTCCAGCTAGGGACCAGCTCAGAGGGGGGGGTCATGACCCCATGACCCCCCCCCTGGATCCGCCCTTGTGCATGCATTTATTTAATACGATGCGTTCTATAACGCAGTCTCTTATTATAAATAAAAACTAAAAATGAAGTATGTTTATAAACTCGAAATTTTTATTAAATTCATATCAGGGATGTTTTTAATTTGAACTTCAATTAATTTTACCCCATTCAAATAGCTTAAGAAGTTTTTTTTGTTTTGATATTTTTTCAAATTTAAAACGTTAAATGGCTCTCATGTAATGTTTTTTTTTTTACTTAGATGGGCGAACGAGCTCACAGCCCACCTGGTGTTAAGTGGTTACTGGAGCCCATGGACATCTACAATGTAAATGCGCCACCCACCTTGAGATATAAGTTCTAATATGACAAAAATGTCGCTTAAGAAAAATACCCTTTCACTACTCGATATGAATTTAGTAAAAATTTCAAGTTTTATAAAAATACCCTTGATTTTTAGTTTTTTTTTATAATAAGAGACTTCAAAAAGATGTTTGTGATATGCACTAAAAATGTTTGGGATATGCTCGCTGTCCCGTGGCGGGTGTTCTGTCTGGCTGTGGAACCGCAGCGTTTACCCAGCCCTGCCACCCTGTAGCTACGTCACTATCCTACGACCACTGCTGCCACCATGATCTTGTTCACACATCTATACAACAAATAAAAAATTCCAAACAAAGTCGGAGCTCAACTGACGTCAGCGGAGAGTTACGACGCATTTAAATATCTATCTAAGCATTAATATTGTTTTTTCTGCATATCCTGATAGCCTTGAGAGGCTACTTCAGCTACTTCAGCTTCACCCTAACATGTAGGTGAGCTCACAGGGCTCAAACCGGAGTGGTGCTAACACTGGCCCTAGCATGAGCAGTGCTTCTCAGAATCTACCACTGGGTCGGAAACGCGACCCACTGAGAAGATCCGTCGAGAAGCTCTGTGCGGCTGTGTCTGTGGGTTAATTCGCTCGTCGAGGCGTTCGTCGCAAGCGACGGGTTCAACGAGAACGGTGACCGGTGCTTGGGATATCTAAAAGCACCGTTAGTGGATCGGGAGGATCCGTAATGACTTGTTTAGGGCGACGTCGACTGTTTACCATTCGGTCCACAGGATATGTAATTAACGGCGGCCACGAAAAGAGGGTTTTCGTGTTGTGCCGCCTTCTCAAAGTGAAGTATGAATGCTTTTCAAGGCTTGAACGTGTACTTGTGGTGAATGGTTTTTCACAGCACTAGCAACGGGAGGCATCCCTAAGAAAGAAGGACTGGCTGTCAGCTAGAGAGATAAAAATCATGATAAAATTGCGTGCTACGTTTTAGACAGAGAGAGAGAGAGAGAGAGAGAATACACTTTATTGCACACCAACACAATTTACATTTAAAAAAAAAACAGTCAAAAATCAGATACATTTGTACAATAGGCGGTCTTATCGCTAAAAGCGATCTCTTCCAGACAACCGTTTAATTTACAGAAATTCTGGAAAATATAAAAATACAGCAGGTATGTTGCGGTGTACCACAGACAATATATTATTATAGAAAATATATATATACATACAATAAACAGATATATACTGTTTACATATAATATATACCAATATGCATACTTACATACAATACATATTAATATACTTTTAAAACGGCCGTCTGGTGTAGTGGTAAGTGACATGGTCACTACACAAGGGAGTCGCGGGTTCGAATCCCGCCAAGGGAAGATATTTGTATGATAAATATAAATGTCTTTTCCAGGGCTATGGATGTATATTAAATATATGTATGTGTATAATAAAAATCTTATATTTATTTCCGTTATCTGGTACTTGTAACACAAGTTCTTTACGAACTTATCACGGGACCAGTTAACGTGGCGTGACTGTTAGTAAATATTTATTTATTTATTTAAAAAAAAAAAAAGGTTTTGAGATATAAAAACCAATTGATTATAATCAATGTATACGATTTTAGTGTGCGTGTGGAATAAATAAGTGCTTCCCATGCTGGAGTTTGACTTCAATCCGCAACGACGATAGATGTCAGCATATTTAGCTAAAGACTTATTAATAAATCCGTCATTCACTCTCATCGCGTTCTCGTGTTCGTAAAACCGTGGCGGGCAACGCGGGGGCGCGGGACGTGTAAAAATAAAACGTAAAACAAGTTCATTGAGTTCTTCTAAATATAATAAGATATCTGCGAAATTGTAATTTGCGTAATTAAGGATGATAGATCGACTTGCGAGTCCGCACGGGTAGTTACCACCACCCCGCCTATTTCTGCCGTGACGACGTAATGCGTTTCGGTTTGAAGGGTGGGGCAGCCGTTGTAACTATACTTGAGATCTTAGAACTTATATCTCAAGGTGGGTGGCGCATTTACGTTGTAGATGTCTATGGGCTCCAGTAACCACTTAACATCAGGTGGGCTGTGAGCTCGTCCACACAGCTAAGCAATAAAAAAAAAATAAAAAAAAAAAAAACTTGATTCGGTCGCCGCGCTCAAAGCCCGCGATAAAAGCTATGCAATAGTTTAAAATGACAATTTTGAGTTAACTTTTACGCTATCGAGAACGTTAAAAACTCGCACTCAGCACACTGTGTACAATTAACTTATAGTAGGTAACGCCGTAGTCTCAACGAACAGTCATGTTTCGTGCATACGATACCTACATCTATATATTAATACGTGAAGCAAAAACGTTGTATCCCTTTTTAAGAAAATTGCGCGGACGGAGGAGTATGAAATTTTTCACACTTATAGAGAATATAGAGAAGAAGTGCACAATGCGAATATTTTTTTTAAATAATGCATAAAAGATACATTAAATCGATAAAGAAAACATTACACACACTACATACCATGTATTTGACGCACACACGCATGCATACTATTTATTTTCAAACTTTTGTTCTTGACGTCTGTTGTCAAATTGAGAATAGGATATGGTTTGTCTTTGTTATTATTTTTTATAGTGTAGCCTTGCCAAAATTAGTGATTATAGAAGTATAAAATACAATCATAATAGTGTACAAATTTACAATTCCAATTAATTATAGTCGAATTTCGACTACTGCGGGACCTCTAGTAGACAGTATAATATGATACCTTTGGTTTGAATATTTAAAATCGTAAATTTTGTCATGGAAATTCTCCACCTACACAACCGTAGCCTATACTTTCTGTTCTCTTTGAAATTTAGATCGAGTTTTCTTAATGGCGTTTCCTATTATGGAATGTTTCGAAATTATGTTAAAACTGTATCTTTATATTTATTTATAATTAATTATTATGAGACGTTCTTAATTTTTTTCCGTATAATATTTTTAATGTATAGAGTGCAAGCCTAACACAACATGCCTTTTGAGGAGTGATCGACCGGTTCTGTGATGTATTAGGCAGAGATTTGTAGTAGTGCATCCCCGATTTTGCGGACAGAATGGAAAGCAGTCGACGTCGCCCCAAACACGTCATTTCGGATCCTCCCGACCCATTAACGGTGCTTTTAGGTACCTCAAGCACCGGTCATCATTCTCGTCGAACCCGTCGCTTGCGACGAAGGGGTCGACGAGTGAATTAACCCTCAGACACAGCCCACTGAGTTTCTCGCCGGATCTTCTCAGTGGGTCGCGTTTCCGATCGGTGGTAGATTCTGCGAAGCACGGCTCTTGCTAGGGTTCGTGTTAGCAACGTCGTCAGGTTTGAGCCCCGTGAGCCCACCTACTAGTTAAGGTTACGCTGAAATAGCCTCACAAGGCTATCAGCTTAGGCAGAAAAAAAAAGGAAATATGAAGCTTGACTTTAGTTGGGGTACGTATTTAAAAATTGATACAAGGTTTGGGCATCATTAAAATTGCAATCGGATTCACCCGCAAAGATGATTTGTAAACAAATTTTAGGAAATATAATATAAAAAAAATATTTTTCAGGCAATTACTTCAAGAGAGCCTCAGGGCAGCAACACGTACTGGCACTAGTGCGTCTTTTTTTTTTCTAAATAAATACATATTAAAATAAATAAGGTTTCTCAACAAAATACACAGATTTTGCGCCGTATGAAACTCGCGGGTCAATTGATTTTCAATTTTATGCCTTGGAAAATAAATGTGTTTTTACTATTGAGAAAAAAGTAATTGAAACACCCTGTATTTGTATGTTTTTATTATTAAAGAATAATAATGTTATCGGCTCCGTGATATACATATATAATACCGCTTTCTATGTGTGTTCCAAGTGATGTGATTTGGCGGGTCGTCAAAATAAAAATAAAATAAAATAAGCCTTTGTTTTTGTTTTACTAAATTAATAAATTACTTGATAATAATTTCAATTTAAATACAATTTATAATTAAGTATTCCGTCCGGCGTTCGATGTGGTTTTTGTGGTGCAACCGACTTGATTGTGATCTTAGGGTTAAATTTTCAATAGAACTAGATCGTGCTTCTAACTGGATTATCAGTTTTTTTTTTTGGCAAGACCTATATATGTGGGCGCGTGTTTTTATAAACCATTATTAGTTCATCTATACTAATATTATAAAGAGGAAAGATTTGTTTGTTTGTTTGTTTCTACTGGACTACTGGACCGATTTGAAAAATTATTTTACCATTAGAAGCCGACATTGTCCCTGATGAACATAGGCTACTTTTTTAAATTTTATTTTTATTTTTTTATTTTTTGTTTCATGTGTGTTTTAATGTTTCCGAAGCGAAGCGAGGGCGGGTCGCTAGTGACTAATAAAGATGGGACGACAAACAACAGGTGCAAGCATTCATCGAAAACAACACGTGCAAGATAAGAATCGTAAACAACATCGTCCCACCACGATACCTTGCTATAATAACGCTCCGTTGTTGTCTCTCGAGCTCAGAAGCGAGCGAGTTGCCGTATCAGACGGAACGCTCCTGCGTAATATACGCTCTGAGTTCATTTCTGGTTTTATTGACTTACGAACACCGCCCGCTTACCATGTCGCTGCCCGAAAGTGGAAATACTCCAACATATATACAATCTTAATGTGTCATACATATCGAGGGGTGAAAGGCTATTCAGTTTAAGCGACATTTCGCTTAACACGCGACATTTATCTTTGTAATTAAAGGTCCGTTTTGATTTAGTATTAGCATCAACAATTCGATATTTTTAATCTAACTTCAATTAAGTTTAGTCCATTCAAATAGCTGAAGAAGTTTTATTATTATCATTATTTATTTTTTCCAAAAACTTACTTTGTATGGCTCTCCTGTAATGTTAGAAAAATGTCACTTAAACCAAATAGTCTTTCGCCCCTCGAATATCTATATATTAATACGTGAAGCAAAAACTTTGTATCCCTTTTTACGAAAATTGCGCGGACGGTGGAGTATGATATTTTCCACACTTATAGAGAAAATAGAGAAAGAGTGCAGAATGTTAATATTTTTTTAAATTATGCATAAAATATACATTAAATCAATAAAAAAACATTACACACACTACCATGTATTTAAAACAGCACACGTATATAAATACCTTTTTTTTTTTTTTTTTTTTTTCGGGTAGAGGGCCGAACCTCCTACGAGGTCCCCGCGCAAAAGGGGCGCGCGGGGTATGTGAGACTCAACGATCTGCATGGTGTTGTGAGCAGACCGCGGGCCCAAGGATTTTAGGACCCACCCACTAAACGACTCCCCTGCACTCTTACACCCGACGTCCGATCCCCTCCGAGGTCAGAACCCGGATGAGGTAGGGGGGCTACCACGGTCAACACTACAACCAGACGGCGCGGCTCACCCCAAGGACGCCCAGCCGACGGAGCCTTCGAGGCGAATCAAAGGCTCTGAAACGTCGGCCGTCTCGGTACGGCAGCCCGTCGGGCCGCCCAGACGGTGCCGCTGGTGTCCCGGAATACCCCGCTGGATCAGAACCAGCCTGCCGGGTCGGGACGCGATACACCGTCGACCGGTCGCTCTATTTACTCCACGGCAGCGCGCTAGAGTGCTGGTAGCGCGCCGCGCGGCCTCACCCCTCAGGTCGCCCCTTGACCTTCACCGGGGGGAGGCCGCTACCTACAGGGGCCGGGACGTACGGGCGTATTCCCGCCTCCGGCCCCCGGCTCGACGGCGACGGATCGGTGCGGAAAGGGAAGAGCTCTCCCTCTCTCGCTCCGCCGCCTCCTTCTGCGAGATGGTGGACTCGCAGAAGTCGAGCATCGCCTTCCAGGACGCGTCGCTGCGCTGTGGAGGTCCTCTCCAATGACCGCGACGAGGGCGCCGCGTTGCTCGTCGAATCCAGAGCAACGCGCCAGCGTGTGTTCCACTGTATCTTCCTCGTCGCGGTCCGCGCAGTGGTGGCACTGCGCCGTCGGTTCCCTTCCGGCTATCTTGTGCAAGTACCGGCCGAAACAACCATGGCCGGTAAGCATCTGCGTTAGCCGGAAGGTGAGGCATCCGCGGTCGCGGCCCACCCAGTCCGCGAGAACCGGGCGGACCGCCTCGACGGTTCGGAGGCCGGCCGACGGGTCCGCCAAGCGGCGAGACCACGCCTCCAGCACGTATATAAATACCTACCCTTCGTTTATTGTCAAACTTTTGTTATTGTTTAAAGTCTGTGGTCAAATTGAGAATAGATGAATATTGTTTTTTTTTTTTTTTTGTGCGTTTTTTTTTTTATTGCCCTTGTAGGCAGACGAGCATACGGCCCACCTGATGGTGAGTGGTTACCATCGCCCATGGACTTCAGCAATGCCAGGGGCAGAGCCAAGCCGCTGCCTACCACCTGTGTATTATTATTTGTCTATAGTGTAGTCTTGGCGAAATCTGTGATTATAGCTGTATAATAGTCTTTGAAAATAGAACCATAATAATGTTCAAACTTATAATTTCAGTTAATTATAGTCGAATTTCGACTACTGGGGGACCACTAGTATATATTAACACACCAGAATTTTCTACAACTTAAAAGTCTAATAATGTATCGAACGCAATCGCCTATTCTTTGGACCACAAAGATAGCTTAAAGCGTGAACGCGGAATTACGTATAAATAAAACTCACAGACACACGTGGGCTTCGTTTGACGCGCGTTGCACAACGATCCACGGTCATAAACAGATATCACGTTATCCGACTTAGAAAAAAACAAACGTGTGGCACTCAGGAACTGCCGCGGTAAAGCTATTGCATAGCATTTTTTATCAACTTATGCAATTATAATTAGACAATGATAATTTAATATTAAAACAATAATAAAACAAGACCACGCTATATTAAACATTAACTGTCCCCTTCACACTCATAAGCTAGACCGCGCGAGAGAGAGATGGGCAGACTTTTCATGATGCGCATGCAGTGTGACGTCACGCCACGCGCTTATTCACAAACTACACAAGCGCAACGTGTGAATGTGTTGAACGCGAGCTACATGGTAGGCGGAGTGAGGGGTGTTAGGTTTTTTTCGTTACGGAATTTCATGATTCGGTCGCCGCACTTAAGACCCGCGATAAAAGATATGCAATAGCTTAAAAAGAGTTCTGGTCTTTGACTAGCGTAGGGTTGTGACAACAAAATATGAAATAATAGCTGTAGAGTTTTATTGTAAGCGATTCGCTTAAACATTAGATACGTTTCTTTTATATTGCTTAAACGAGTGAAACTTCACTGTGAAACTTTTTGAAACTTTCTTATACTCACGGTTCACTATTTTGACGAGAATGGTTTACAATAAAGGATAGATGTCTGTTGTCACGGCAGGCTTTTTACTAGGACTATTTAAGATAAATATTTATTTACTGGTGATAGGACCTCTTGTGAGTCCGCACGTGTAGGTACCACCGCTCTGCCTATTTCTGCCGTGAAGCATTAATGCGTTTCGGCTTAAAGGGCGGGGCAGCTGTTGTAACTATACTGAGACCTTAGAACTCATATCTCAAGGTGGGTGGCGCATTTACGTTGTAGATGTCTATGGGCTCCTGTAGCCACTTAACACCAGGTGGGCTGGGAGCTCGTCCACCCATCTGAACAATAAATAAAAAAAACTAAACAAGCAAAATGGCGAACTATGAACATACTACGATAAAGGCAGCACGCGTTTCCTCTCTACGATTTATTCACGTATTTGATTGTATAAACAGTATCCGAGATGCAAACGGACGCATGTGCTTAACAATGACAATGACAATGACTATGTGGGCCGACCGGTGTTACTACTTGCGACACGATGATAAACGACTCAACCGTTCCATTGTTTAATTGTGCTGCGTTTGTCGAGTGCGAACTCACTCGACCCAGTTACTAATTACTTTTTTCTACGGATCACTGGTGGCCCGGAGCCCAAAACACGTCATTATGGATCCTCCTGATCAATTAACGGTGCTTTTAGGTACCACAAGCACCGGTCACCGTGCTCGGCGAACCCGTCGCTTGCGACGAAGGGCTCGACGAGCGAATTAACCCACAGACACAGCCCACTGAGTTTCTCGTCGGATCTTCTCAGTGGGTCGCGTTTCCGATCCGGTGGTAGATTCTGCGAAGCACTGCTCTTGCTAGGGTCAGTGTTAGCAACACTCCGATTTGAGCCCCGTGAGCTCACCTACACACGTTAAGAAGCTTATGAAGCTCATCTGTCTGTAAGATGTGTAGCAATAGTTAGAGAAGTTCATCTGGTTGTAACATGTGTAGCAGTAGCTAGAACTAAAATAGATAGAAGCCTGAATCGTGTTAATGATGTTTGAAAGATATATTTATTCTTTTTCTTACTGCTGGTGGTGGGCTGTGAGCTCGTCCACTCATCTAAGCAATAAAAAAAAATACAATTTCGGATCAATAACACCCGGGTTGTCGAATTTTCCTTTTGCCGATCTCTCTGTGAAAAGAACGAAGAAGGGAAGATCTTCCACCAAAGGGGTGATATTGCTTGGTAGACCGACGGTCCGAATGTTGTTGTTCGGAACTTGTATATATGAAAGCTTCTCTTGAAAATGTCGTAATCGAGATTCAGACATCTGTCAAATATCTTGTGTCCGTGATGGCTACCGCCACACCTCCAAAGACGAAAGAAACGAACTATCGTTCCTATTTTAAAAAGAAATGAGAATTACTAAAATTAAATCGTTCTAAGAGGTGACGGCTGACATGTCAACGCTCCACCGCTCACGGCACTCGTCCGTAATACAAAGTTAATTTCCGATGCATTGTGCCCGTCCGTACACTATTAAATTTCATATGTTATTGTGTGTGATTATAAACGGAGATAATAGTATACCATTCCTGTTTTATAGCTTCGTTTTTAATGCTTTTTTGGTGTCAAGACATAATGTTCTGGTAATGTCGATTGATAGAGTTAAAATATTGCGTGTGCACTGTGAAAAATCAGTTTTCAAGGAATTAGTAAGTGTACATGTGCCGAAAATTATCGCAAAATTAAAAAACACTATACGATGAATATTTCTGTTATCGCTCGATAACTGGGCTGGTCTTTTCGTGGAGACGAATGTCTAAGACTAATTAAAAAAAAAACAAATACTTTTTATTAAATGCCTCAGACCTATTGCCATAGTAAAAAATTAAGAATATTACCTACTTGGCGCGAAACCCAATTTGAAATCTTTGAGAGACTGTCATTCGAAACGTCATCCGCGTTTTATTTTCACTCACTCGACTCATAAATAAACGTTATGGTTTAAATTTTATAGGGAACGCTCGCCTCGCTGGGCATTTAAAATTAACATTATTATTTATTGTCATTATTATTAGGGAGTCCAACACTTATAAATATTAGCCTATCCGTTAAGTACATGTATTTTCTACATGGATACTAAGTTTCAAGTCAATCGGATGCTTGGTTCAGTAGTTATAACGGAACATCCGTAAACACCACTGTAGATTTATATATTAGTATAGACATAGATTAAATTAACTAAATAAATTAACTATACTGAGACCTTAGAACTTATATCTCAAGGTGTGTGGCGCAAATCGTCTCGTTCTAAAATATGTAATTTTAATCAAGTCACTGAATTACATAACAACAGTATTATTGCTAATAATAGCCGTACTCGCCCGCTTCGCTGGGCATGTAAAATTAACATTATTATTTATTGTTTTTATCATTAGGGGGTCCAACACTTATAAATATTAGCCTATCCGTTAAGTACATGTATTTTCTACATGGATACCAAGTTTCAAGTTGTTATAACGGAACATCCGTTAAAACCACTGTAGATTTATATATTAGTATAGATTTGTATAGCATTCGTTGATTAGTTGTGACGGATTGACACGTTTTTTTTAGTATTAGTTTTAGGTCAGGATAGTGAAAGAAAAAGAACCATGTCATTCCTACGGGAAACTATACTGACACTTTTTCTTGATGACGCGAGCAAAGCCACTGGTCACATCTAGTAGATTAATAAATTAGGCAAAAATTCCGGTTTCAATTTACCAAATTATTCACCCTTTTAATGCATACAATCAAATTCGTTTCTCCCGGAGTCTTATTATAATTTAGTGCTAAACCCTTTTAGAAAGCATACGATCAGATAAGGTGTCACGCACGCTTCCAGTGGTCCCTTGTTGGGCCGTGTTTGTTTGCTTTAGCTCGACCTAAAGTAAAATACTTGTAATATAAATCGCTGGGAAATAAATGAATACTTAAATGTGTGGTCCATGAGCATTTTTATCGAAGATTTACTGTTTTTATTTTTTTTATTGCTTAGTTGGGTGGACGAGCTCACAGCCCACCTGGTGTTAAGTGGTTACTGGAGCCCAATTGTCCTCGAGCTAATTCGTATAGAAACGAGACTGTCGCTGATTTGCTACAAATTCAAATTCAAATTCAAAATCATTTATTTCAACTTGGATGTCATCAAAAACACACTTGTTAAATGTCAAAATGTAAATAAAAATGTTAACTCTACCACCGGTTCCAAAAAAAGCCACAGTCCTGAGAAGAACCGGCGAAACAAACTCAGCGGGCTTTTTTTTTTTGGATGTTTTCTAATATTTTTTTTTTTTTTTTTAAATAAGTAAACATATTTTCAGTATACGAAAAAACAAGTCAAAAAATACAATTCAAATAAATAATAATAATAATGAAAAATGAAAAGGCCAGGAGCGAACGCCTCATTCCCACGTAGTGCCATCTAGTAAAAAATCCTTAACTTTATAATATGCCTTGTTGCACAGAAGGTTCTTGGTTACTTTGGTCATATTGTTCGGCGGCCACCAGACAACCTTGAAAGATTGATTGTGGTGGGCAAGGTAGAAGGGAAAAGACCCGCCGGCCGGCCGCCAAACCGTTGGTCGGATCAGATAACTGCGCTCACTGGACTCTCTGTTGCGAACGCCCTGAGAGAAGCCGAGAAACCGAAGCAAATGGAAGCTGAGGGTACAAAGAGCCACGAAGGGCTTTCAAGGACACGACCTTCAGCAATGAAGTATTCGACTAAGAACAATAAGAAGAAGGAGCCCATGGACATCTACAACGTAAATGCGCCACCCACCTTGAGATATAAGTTCTAAGATCTCAGTATAGTTACAACGGCTGCTTCACCCTGCAAACCGAAACGCATTACTGCTTCACGGCAGAAATAGGCAGGGCGGTGGTACCTACCTACGCGGACTCACAAGAGGTCCTACCACCAATAAAGGTACTGTACTGGCGGTAGAGCATTGATGACTTATGATGGCTGGTGGCTTTTTTACTTTTTTCACGGTGAAAATTGATTAAGTGACAAAAAAATATTTTTCATAAATAGACAGAAAATATTCTTCGACATACTATTTTTTAATACGCTTTTATTAGCTTCAGACGTATGTATGTTAGTATGTAATGGAATCTTTGAACATGATTTTGACTCCCTTCAAAACGTCGGATTAACTCGAAATTTGGTATACTTATTAAGGACCGATGACAATTCAATATTTAAAAAAAAGCATGGGGTGCTTTTCAGAATATTATCAAAACTAGAGGTCCCGCAGTAGTCGAAATTCGACTATAATTAATTGGAAATGTGAGTTTGTACACTATTATGATTGTATTTTATACTTCTATAATCACAAATTTCGCCAAGACTACACTATAAAAAATATTAACAAAGACAAACAATATTTAATCTATTCTTAATTTGACAACAGACGGCAAGAACAAAAGTTTGACAATAAATAAATAGTATGCATGCGTGTGTGATTTAATGTATCTTTTATGCATTATTTAAAAAAAATAAGTTAGCATTCTGCACTTCTTCTCTATATTCTCTATAAGTGTGGAAAATTTCATACTCCTCCGTCCGCGCAATTTTCGTAAAAAGGGATACAAAGTTTTTGCTTCACGTATTAATATATAACTCACCTCAGATCCGGCGAGAAACTCAGTGAGTTTAATGATATAAGCGAGTAGTGCAAACACAGCATAAAGTATCAAATAATATACTGAATAAGTCGGAAGAATAGCTCGTGCCTCCGGGACCACGTTATCACATTATCAGGCACTTTCTAACTCCGTGTTGTGCAAGCGCTTTTAATATCGAAGCCTGAAATCGGAGATTAGGCCTTAATTTGGACATTCACTATCGCACGCGGAGCCGGCACGACACGTGCTCGATTGTGAATAAGCTGGATTATAACTCGATTTGGAAACACGAACGACCTAATTCGATCTTTGATTATTATACATCTATATATATATATATATATATATATATATATATATATATTAATATGAATTGCTGTTCGTTAGTCTCGCTAAAACTCGAGAACGGCTGGACCGATTTGGCTAATTTTGGTCTTGAATTATTCGTGGAAGTCCAGAGGTTTAAAAGCTGAATAAATATGAAAATGCTCGTAATTGTATAATATAAAAACAAACAATTTTGTTTGTCCTTTGATGTGTCCCCCATCGGACGGATTCCTTTTGTTTGTTTTAAGTTCATTTTATACAAAAGTTTAGGTATTTTATTTATCGATTAAGGCACTACGAAGTCTGCCGGGTCAGCTAGGTACTAATATATAAATCTACAGTGGTTTTTACGGATGTTCCGTTATAACTACTGAACCGTGCATCCGATTGACTTGAAACTTTTTATCCATGTAAAAAATACATGTACTTAATGGATAGGCTAATATTTATATAGTGTTGGACACCCTAATAATAATGACAAATAATAATTTTAATTTTAAATGCCCTGCGAAGCGGGCGAGTACGGCTAGTCGTTCATATAGTCGATTTAACGAACATAACTTTGTATTTAGCTGTATTAAAAAAAGGTATGAATGAAATACAATTTGTAGGTTAATTGAATGACAAATTAAACCGGTGCTTCCCAACGTCCACGCCCCACAAGGGGGCCATTTGATAATTAAGGGGGGCAATCGCACTAAGTTAATATAGAAAATCTGTATTAAAATTATTATGAATTTGAAATTCAATGTTTTATTATTATACGTTTTGAAATATTGCTTACTATGCTCTGATAACAATTTCATTGTGAGTTCTTCCTAAAACCTATCATTTAGGTTTTTTAAGTGAACAAATCAAATTTTTAACGTTAAAAATTATACATGGGGGCGTAAACATTTTAGAAAGGTTACAGTGGAGCATGGCACAAAAAAGGTTGGGAAGCACTGAATTAAACAAAAAAAAAATTTATATAGCGCGTAAGATTCGCAAAAACCTAAGGAAATACTAAGGATTAAAAATATGTACATTATTTTGGATTCTTCGTAACTTTAAATATAAAAGATGTATTCTCGTATCTAGCGATGCGACTATGTTTGTATTGAAATCCCGCAGATATCGATTTCTCTAATGAAATACGTAATTAACACATTTGCACGAATTACTTCTGCGATAAAGGAATCATTCATCATTTTCCTGCCCTTTTCCCAGTCATCTGGGGTCGGCGCAACGTGTCTTCTCCTTATATACTCTTCTATCATATATCATTTCTTCGCTCACTCCCTTCTTACACATATCGTCTTTCACGCAATCCATTAATTTCTTCTTAGGTCTACTACTTCTAGTAGTTGCTTCATTTTTCCAACAACTAAAGGCGAAGGTGTCACACAATACAGCCTAGCCTAATCTTTCACATGTTCTGTGATATGAAAAATAATATGGAGCGAAATGAGGTGTTTCCTGAGCGCTATGACATGTCCTTCTTCAAACGAGGCTTGTGGAGAGTATTAAACAGTAGGCAGCGGCTTGGCTCTGCCCCTGGCATTGCTGAAGTCCTTGGGCGACGGTAACCACTCACCATCAGGTGGGCCGTATGCTCGTCTGCCAATACGGCAATATAAAAAAAAGATGAGATTGATTTATTTTAGACTGTAATGAATTGTGATGAAATTGGATTAAATGAGATTGTATGAAATAAATTGTCAGTATTATGGCGGTTATTAACTTAGATTTTTGTGTTTTTTTTTTTTAATGACCTATTAGGTTAATACTATTATTGTATTATTTTCAGGGCTACTTACATATATGGCGTCGTGACGTCACTTTCTCCGAAGACGAACTCTCAGAACTGTTCAACAACATCGAAGACATATTCAACTTTAACAGGTATGACATTATTACCGGCCATATTATTATGTAAATTAGCTTCGTGTTAGTCTGTGCGTTTGTATCGCATATTAATCACTACATAGTATAAAACAAAGCCGCTTTCTCTGTCCCTATATCCCTATGTATGCTTAAATCTTTAAAACTACGCAACGGATTCCGATCCGGTGGTAGATTCTGCGAAGCACTGCTCTTGCTAGGGTCAGTGTTAGCAACACTCCCGGTTTGAGCCCCGTGAGCTCACCTACACTCGTTAGGGCGAAGCTGAAATAGCCTCTCAAGGCTATCGGCATAGGTAGAGAAAAAAAAATCGAATTACTGTGACGGTAGTCCTCACAAAAAACAAGATATCTGATAGATGACTAAATCTCGTTAACAACATTTTCTAGATAGGCTTGCGTGTTCCGAGAGGGCTGGTGGTCGTGGCGCCGACGATCGCTGGCCCGGCGTCCCGAGGGGGAGGGTGATGGGAGAGATGTGCTCCGCACTAAACGCTTCACTCTCCTCTCCTTGCCTTTTCATGAGTTCTGTCTCATGCGAGGGTTGGACGTTGGTTGTTGAGCGACAGGAGGTTTTAGTCGGTTCGACTCCGACATGCCCCACCCTCCATCCCCAGTGGAGGGTGGGAGTCCGGCGATTTCCTCCTGACAAAAAAAAAAGATAGGCTTGCGTATATACAAGTTCACAACAACATTCGGATCGACGGTCTACGGAGTAATGTCGCTCGCTCGGTGGAAGATCTTCCTTTTTCCTTTTTCTTCCTTTTCCTTTTCCTTCTTTATTCCCAAACTAGCTGATCCGGTAGACTTCGTAGGCCTCAATCGATAAATAAAAGACCTAAACTTTTGCCTATACTAATATTATAAAGAGGAAAGATTTGTTTGTTTGTTTCTTTGTTTCGAATAGGCTCCGAAACTACTGGACCGATTTGAAAAATTCTTTTTCCATTAGAAGCCGACATTGTCCCTGATGAACATAGGCTGCTTTTTTAATTTTTTTTTATATATTTTTTTTGTTTCATGTGTGTTTTAATGTTTCCGAAGCGAAGCGAGGGCGGGTCGCTAGTATAAAATAAACTTAAAACAAACAAAAGGAATCCGTCCAACGGGGGACACATCAAAGAAAAAATAAAATTGTTATTCTTATTTACTTTCGAGCATTTTCATATTTATCTACCTTTTAAACCTTCTCTGGACGTTCACAAATAATTCAAGACCAAAATTAGCCAAATCCGTCCAGCCGTTCTCGAGTTTTAGCGAGACTAACGAACAGCAATTCATTTTTATAAAGATTAAGACTACTAACTTTATATCTTCAGCTTCTCTGATTTGAACTACAAGCGTATGGATATGTATATGTTCACTCTGAAAACATTAGAAAATACGGACGGATAGATGACGGATGAATGCTGTCTAGTGCAATATCTTTTATTGCTTTCTTTGTAAGTCAACAGCGACTCAGACCCTCCTTGTAAAACCGCGTTTCCTATAGCCGTATAACAGGAACGAATTCAGGATTTATTTTAGTAGTTACTGTAAATATAAATTGCAAATGTATGTACGTCGTGGCCTAAAAGATAATACGTCCGGTGCATTCGTATCTAGCGATGCAACGGTGTTCGAATCCCGCAGGCGGGTACCATGTTCACGATTGACTTCCACGGTGAAGGAATAACAACAAAAATCAAACCCGCAAAATTATAATTTGCGTAATTACTGGTGGTAGGACCTCTTGCGAGTCCGCACGGGTAGGTACTGCCGTGAAGCAGTAATGCGGTTCGGTTTGAAGGGTGGGACAGCCGTTGTAACTATACTGAGACCCTAGAACTTATATCTCAAGGTGGGTGGCGCATTTACGTTGTACATGTCTATGGGCTCCAGTAACCGCATAACACCAGGTGGCCTGTGACCTCGTCCACGAATCTAACCAATAAAAAAATATATGTTAACAGTGAAAGTTAATCTGAATTACAAATAATTCGAGTTCGACTCTGTTTTTTTTTTGCTAAGGGTGTCGGAAAGAGGGCTTTATTATCCGGAGGGTTGCGCAAAAACGTCTACAATACATCAATTTAGGTTATCAAAGTTCACTGTTATTGAGCAGGATTGATGATTCTCTGAGGTGTTCGACAGTCGTGAGGCTGATGATGACGTCATTGGAATAATCACTCCGCCATTGAATATTCTTGTATTGGCTGACACTGCCGCGAAAGGCCATAGTGATATCAAATGAAGAACGAGGTTCCATTGCGGGTAGCGTCGATAAAATTGCGATAGCTCAAATAGGAGTTGACAATTTTTAGCCCACTGAGCTTCTCGCCGGATCTTCTCAGTGGGTCGCGTTTCCGATCCGGTGGTAGATTCTGCGAAGCACGGCTCTTGCTAGATCGTGTTAGCATCGTCGTCAGGTTTGAGCCCCGTGAGCTCACCTACAAACGTTAGGGCGAAGCTGAAATTGCCTCTCAAAGCTATCAGCATAGGTAAAAAAAAAAAACAATTTTTTCATGGCACCTGCTCGTGTGGGCACACAAGTCGCTATACGATCAGTAACAGGTAAAAACTAGTTTGAATAGAGTAGATTTCATCCATACTACCTGGAGCCACTGCGTTCATCCACAGTGCGCTTCCAGAGACCTTTTTTGCTACGTACCATCCGACTTTGGAAAGAGCTCCCCTCCACGGTGTTTCCCGAGCGCTATAACATATCCTTCTTCAAACGAGGCTTGTGGAGAGTATTTAACGGTAGGCAGCGGCTTGGCTCTGCCCCTGGCGTTGTTGAAGTCCATGGGCGACGGTAACCACTCACCATCAGGTGGGCCGTATTCTCGTCTGCAGGGGCAATTAATAAAGAATACTACTCCCGAGTCAAGTCGGCCCCTCTCCAAGACTACAAGACGATCATGGCTACTTTGAAAAGAGTGACACAATTGAGTAGAATAGGACTACTCCCTCTTCTCTTGGGGTTCAGTAGGCAAATTGGAACGCATTGCTGTTTCGCGGCAAACTTACGGAACCTCTGCCTATTTGAAGTGAACGAATAATTGAATCACCAATTGGAAGAAGGGAATAAACGCCACTTTTTGACATATTCAGCTTTTTACACTTTTGTATTCTATGGACGTAGCGCTAAATTGTGAGTTCGAAGAAAGGAACAAAAATTATTCACTTTGTATAGATTAAATTTATAAAAAATATATTTGTATAGATAAATAAGTAAGAATTTATATTTTCTTCAATATACGTGATGTTACGTGAGCCTATAAGTTGAAAGTAAAAATAAAGTTTTTTTTAATTATCTCCATTATTGTTTTTTTGGATTTATTCCCTTTTTCCAATTTGTGGTTCATTTGTCGATTATATGTCCCAACCGGTTGAATTAACTGAAACACCACTGGTTAACCATCGAAATACACTTTATTCCAAACATAATTTTCCTTATTTATATAAGTTTTGGGAACAGACATCGATAACTTTTTTAAAGGATTTTATGACCTGGTTACTGAGACCTTTAAGTCATGTCTTATTTTAATTTATATTCATATTTTTATGAAAAATGATATTATGTGTGAGTGAAATGAAATGAGATGATATGGGATGACATATAATCTCAGTAAAATGGTGGTCATTTACTAAGATTTTTTCCGTGGACTTTTTGGAGGATCCCGAGAAGTTACGTCTAGCGGCTTTGTTTCATTTTCCCACATTTGTGCACTTTCACAGATGCTAAACAGTTAATAAACCACCGTTATTACACATTTAAGCCTGAAGAAACACTAAATAGACAAAATAAAACAAATCACACAACTTCACTCCTCGCGTTCCCGCCAAAAAGTCGACATCGATAGCGCTACTACCGCCATCTATTGAATTAACAATTCACCAAAAAGTTTATGTTAAATCGTGCTTACATAAATAGATTCACAAATAAGGAAGAGTCGTCTTCATGTCTAAATATGTTTTAATAGCGGAATAGCATCACGTTGCAATACAAACACTAAAAAAATTATAATAAGACGCGCGTTTATGATCCGAATCGAGCCATAATGTTTCCAAAGGCGATTACGTTGAGTTTACGATCCTATATAACTTTATGAAACTTTATTGTGGTATTAAAAATGATGCGTGAGTGATTGTGAGGCTCAATGACAATCATGTCGTCAATTGATTTTTGTTTGTAATTTCTTTTTCACTAATGGACTTAGCCCTACATTTGGTATTAACGATTCCGATACTAGCCTTCAAAGCCATCACAGCGTGGATACCGTCGTTGACCTTGAGACGTAAGGTCAAGTTCTCAAAGGTCACATGTAACTTGCTGTACCTATAAAATCGTAATCCACAATTCCAGAGATAGGCATGAATTCCCTTGCAAATATGCAGAATTACACTTATCCCTCTGACTGTACCTAATCACTGGTAGTCTCGCAAATTCATTGATTCTGCTTGTCTGATTCTGTACTAAACAAATTTCTTTCTAAATCGTGGAACTTATTAGCGAAATTGGTACTTACCTCTAATCGTTTAAGCGACTATGACATCAGTGTTCATTGCTGCCACTATGCCTAGCAATAGTCCTGAGTAGTAGCACCCTTTTTTATCATCATCATCATCATCATCAGGCCATAGTTGTCCACTGCGGGACATAGGCCTCTCGCAATCTACACCACTGAGCCTGGTCTTCTTCCCCTTATTTCACGCCGACCATCCTTCCTCATTTTTTCATACTCCTCCTCGCTTCAGCTTCCTCAATTCTGAGGGTCGTGACCACCTCCTCGCAACAAGAGTTTATTGTGGATCAATTCTTATCTGCCGCCGACTGTAGAGCATCGTAAATCTTGGTGTCGAAATGCCATAGCTTCTATCTTAAGCGCTAGTGGTAAAAGAGCAGGGTAATTGACATTTTACCAACAAATTGTGAGTCCGCACGGGTAGGTGTGAAGGGTGAGGCACGATTTGAATGGTGGGGCAGCCGTTGTACTGTAAAAACTGAGGTCTTAGAATTCATATCTCAGGGTAGGTGGTGGCATTTATATTGTAGATGTCTATGGGCTCCGGTAATCACTTAATATCAGGCAGATCGTCCACGCACCTAAAAAAAAACTTCAAGTGTGGGCTCTTAAGCCCGCCTCATTAAAAAAAGCGATTCAAAACAGTAATCGGAATAGGCTCAATAACGTAGACCTAATATCGGCCTTCATTTAAACCAAAAAAAAAGTCGTAAAATTTGCTCGCCTTAAGCTCAGGCACGTACGGTCGTGACCAAAGTAAAGTTTCCTCGTAAAACCCGAGAAACAATACGTTCTTTAAGTAATAAAACCAGGCATCGACTCATAAAGCTTCTTAAATTGCCTTTGTTGAATTACGGCCTGCAGCGATAAGTTCTGCACTTCGGTCGTGTTCGGCTGTAAATCGTGCGTTCGGAATGGTGATTTATAGAGCCGAATGTCTCTTAATACAGTCCGATGTACAACAGTTATTGTCGGGGACTGTATTTCCTTAGTCTGCGTAGCTTTTGTTTCAAGTCCGAAAGAATTATGGCTTTTCGTGTATCCATTTTAATATGCTTGAACTTTTATGAAAATTGCCATATTACAATACTATAGAAACAAAAATTAAGACAAGGAATTTTAACTCCAATTCTCCTATTTTAAACCGACAAAATGTCGTATTTACTACGTTTAGCTAAACTGCGTTTTATCATTGTGGCTTCGGAACCTACCTCATTAGCGTTTCCAAAGCGCCAAAAAAATTAACTCTTGAATTGGCGGATCACATACACTAAATGTGTTGAATGTCATACATTTTTCATCCATACTACCTGGAGCCACTGCGGTCATCCACAGTGCGTTTCTAAAGGTATTTTTTGCCACGTACCATCTGGCTATGGAATAAGCATCCCTCCACGGTGTTTCCCGAGCGCTATGACATGTCCGTCTTCAAACGAGGCTTGTGGAGAGTATTAAGCGGTAGGCCGCGGCTTGGCTCTGCCCCTGGCATTGCTGAAGTCCATGGGCGACGGTAATCACTCACCATCAGGTGGTTCGTATGCTCGTCTGCCTACAAGGGCAATAAAAAAAATGTCGTTAATAATCATGGAAGATTAATATCATTTTTTTTATAAAATGATAAAATAATCATTTTTTTTTAACTATTGAATACTGAACTTAGTAACCAAATGCTTTATTAATTTACTTTTCTCTTTATTATAAAAATATTTTTAAATCATCGTCATCATCAGCCCACAGTCGTCTACTGCTTGACATAGACCTCTTTCAATCCACACCACTGAGCCCGGTCTTCAACTCTCCTTTTCCACCTCTTGCCAGCCACCGTTCGGAGGTCATCACACCACCTACCCAGTGGCAGTCCCACGTTAAGTTTTCCATTGTGCGGTCTCCCACTCGAGAACCCGTCTGCTTCAGCGATCGTTAGCTCTACGGCATATTCTATGGCCTATTGTTCTTTTTGCCAGCCATATTTTAAATAGCTTCTAGAGAAAACACGTGCTGTCGGACAGATATACTGAATAGTGACCACAAAGCAATGTTTTTTTTTTTTTTTTTTCCTACCTAGCCTTGAGAGGCTATATTAGCTTCACCCTAACGTGTAAGTGACTCACGGGGCTCAAACCGGGGTGTTGCTAACACTTGCCCTAGCAAGAGCAGTGCTTCGCAGAATCTACCGACGGATCGGAAACGCGACCCACTGAGAAGATCCGGCGAGAAACTCATAAAGCACACTGCCAACTGAGATAATTTAGCGCGAATGCAATTGTTATTGTTTGCCTGGTTTGTTTGACAGATCGCTCTGTGAAGAGTTAAATACCTGTCGTCTGGACGCGACGTGCATCGCTCGTTGCTTCGTGAACAACACCTCGGGGTTTTCCGTGTACACCTCGTACTGTACTGGCTACCCTCGGACTATGCAGCGTCTGGCGGCCCTGGCCTCGAAGCCTCAGAGCGCGAGGGAGTTCCGGGAGAGGCAGACGGCGCTCGGACATCTGCTACCGTTGGCCTCGTACTTGCTGAAGCCGGTGCAGAGGATACTGAAGTATCACTTACTTTTGCAGGTTCGTTTAAAGCAGCCTTTCCTAAAATGGGCCAATAACGCCCCCTTGTGGGCGCTGCAATCCTAAATGAGGGCGTTAGGAGACCCAGAAAAAAAATTGGGGGCGTTGTGTAGAGGCTTGGTAGGCTATTTGTAATTTCATTTAGGAGGACTCTTAGACACCGACTGAGCTCTCACTATAGTGTTTTTAAGCAGGTGAAAAAATGAGGGCGCTAATAAAATAATTTATTATCAAAGTGGGCAGTAGAGAAAATAAGTTTGGGAATCCCTGGTTTAAAGCAAGCCTTAATCTATTTATCCTAAAAGTTGAATGTTATATTTCGAAAGCTTATTTAATTGGTTTTTGGTACGATTTTCAAATGTGACGTGTTCCTAATATTTGGCACTGTTGTCATATAAACGGTGAACACCCTTCCTTCTTCAGAAGAAGTTCGCTGTGAAACCTAGCCCATAGACACGAGATCTTTTTAGTGGGTCGCGATTCCGATCCGGTGGTAGATTCTGCGAAGCACTGCTCTTACTATAGCTTATGTGAGAAAGTTCTATCAGGTTGAGCCTAGTTAGTCAGGTACATGAATAAAGTAAACTTAATTAAAGTTCAATTAAAAACATCAAACTCTTGATTTTTTTATATTTTTTTATTGCTTAGATGTGTGGACGAGCTCACAGCCCACCTGGTGTGAAGTGGTTACTGGAGCCCATAGACATCTACAACGTAAATGCGCCACATACCTTGAGATATAAGTTCTAAGGTCTCAGTATAGTTACAACGGCTGCCCCACCCTTCAAACCGAAACGCATTACTGCTTCACGGCAGAAACAGGAGGAGCGGTGGTACCTACCCGTGCGGATTCACAAGAGGTCCTACCACAAGTAAAAGATTTAAATACCAAATAAAACGGACCCTTAATTACGAAGTTATATGTCGCGTATTAAGCGGAATGTTGCTTAAACCGATTATAGCCTTTCACCTATCGATATAAAAAAAATTTGCCGCTAGCTACGGTGTAGCCTACTGAGTTTCTCGCCGGATCTTCTCAGTGGATCGCGTTTCCGATCCGGTGGTAGATTCTGCGAAGCACTGCTCTTACTATAGCTTATGTGAGAAAGTTCTATCAGGTTGAGCCTAGTTAGTCAGGTACATGAATAAAGTAAACTTAATTAAAGTTCAATTAAAAACATCAAACTCTTGATTTTTTTATATTTTTTTATTGCTTAGATGTGTGGACGAGCTCACAGCCCACCTGGTGTGAAGTGGTTACTGGAGCCCATAGACATCTACAACGTAAATGCGCCACATACCTTGAGATATAAGTTCTAAGGTCTCAGTATAGTTACAACGGCTGCCCCACCCTTCAAACCGAAACGCATTACTGCTTCACGGCAGAAACAGGAGGAGCGGTGGTACCTACCCGTGCGGATTCACAAGAGGTCCTACCACAAGTAAAAGATTTAAATACCAAATAAAACGGACCCTTAATTACGAAGTTATATGTCGCGTATTAAGCGGAATGTTGCTTAAACCGATTATAGCCTTTCACCTCTCGATATAAAAAAAATTTGCCGCTAGCTACGGTGTAGCCTACTGAGTTTCTCGCCGGATCTTCTCAGTGGATCGCGTTTCCGATCCGGTGGTAGATTCTGCAAAGCACGGCCAGCTTGAGCCCCGTGAGCTCACCTACTAGATCGGCGAACCTAGAATAACACCTTGAGGTTAATAGAATAGGGAAAAAAGTTACGGGGTCGTATAGTTGGCATTAAATATTACACGCTCCGCTTATATCATGCAGAACGTTGTCAAGCAATGCGCCTCCAGCGAGACGGAATACGCCTTAGTGAAGATGACCGGGATAGCGCAACACATTGACGATATGAAGAGGCGCCACGAGCACGCAGTCCGAGTGCAGGTAAGGAAATTAAGGAGAGAGGAAATCTCGTATCACTACTACATAGTATAAAACAAAGTCGCTTTCTCTGTCCCTATTTTTTTTATTTCTTAGATGGGTGGACGAGCTCACAGCCGACCTGGTGTTAAGTGGTTACTGGAGCCCATAGACATCTACGACGTAAATGCGCCACCCACCTTGAGATATAAGCTCTAAGGTCTCAAGTATAGTTACAACGACCGCCCTGCCCTTCAAACCGAAACGCATTACTGCTTCACTTTACTTCAATGGAGTAGAGTTCCTTCTACTCCATTGGAGTAGAGTTCATCCATACTACCTGGAGCCACTGCGTTCACCCACAGTGCGTTTCCAGGGATATTTTTTGCCACGTACCATCCGGCTATGGAATGAGCTCCCCTCCACGGTGTTTCCCGAGCGCTACGACATGTCCTTCTTCAAACGAGGCTTGTGGAGAGTATTAAGCGGTAGGCAGCGGCTTGGCTCTGCCCCTGGTATTGTTAACGTCCATGAGCGACGGTAACCACTCACCATCAGATGGGCCGTACGTTCGTCTGCCTATACGGCAATAAAAAAATTCAAATAACCTATAATGTTTTTGAAGTCTTTTAAAATAAGCTTGTAGGCTCTCCTTTCATTATAGTAAGAGTTTTATCTCTTTTTCAGGAAATTCAGTCACTTTTATACGGCTGGAGCGGACCTGATCTGACTACATACGGAGAACTGTGTGCCGAAGGGACATTTAGGTAATTTACAATGAACCGCCACACAGTACTACTCCTCCAAGCAGTATTCCTACAACACTGCACTGCGATATCACCTAACATCAATCTCTGGCGTCTGATTCTGGAGTCATTTCATGAATTTCGTCCACATCACTCTTCAATCCATTTTGGAGTCCAGACAAATTCGCGTAAAATGGCTGAAGCGTGACACTGTATCATCATGTCAAAGACCAAGACTAAAATAAATCGGACATCATCATCACCATCATCATGATCAGCCTTTATCTGCTCACTGCTGGACATAAGCCTTCCTCAATGCCTTCCACATAATGCGGTCCTCCGCCTTCCGCATCCAACGACTTCCCGCCGTGCGCACTAAGTCGTCAGTCCACCTGGTTGCAGGACGCCCCACGCTCCTGGTACCCCCATTCGTGGCCTCCATTCGAGGACTTTCCTCCCCCACCTGGCGTCTTTTAATACCTCGGAGCAGAGAACATACTTAGGAACAATATATTCGAAGTCTTTCATCTATCATCAGAGCTGTTAGACATCTTCGCGTATTATCAGATAGGGGCAGTATTTAATTAAAATAACTATGACGATAATCACTCCACATATACCTCTCGATAGAACAATTGATAATTATAGCAAATAATAATAGATCACTAAGATTAAACTTAATTAAAAAGTAACGACCACCAAACCGAGACTATTCGTAACTAACCGTCAGTTTTACAAGATGGCTCCGTTTTCGATATAGGCATTAACGTTTGTATAAAGTGACAGTTAACGTATTGAGAAGTCGCTACGCCGCCATATTTAATGAGCCAGTAAAAAGATATTAACTGTATTTATTAACTATGGTAAGAAGTATGATATCCTCCCCGCGTCATTTCCTCACGGCTGAGGGTCGTGATCATTATATTTACTCCTTGTAATGTCCCTCCAACGCCTCCGATCATTGGCCGCATGAAGTGCTTCGTGGAATGGAATCGATGTGGTCTAGACTCGGTCTAGGTCGTATAGACCCAGCGAATTGCGTAGGCACATATGTACATACAGGTTAGGCGTTGCAGCTGGTGAAATCTGCAGCCATTATGAAGTGAATGATCCTCATACAACGTTTACATGTCTGCGCGATCCACGGGGCTCTGTTGAGGTATTTCGTGGATACCAAAACATAATTATGTTTGATGTGAGGCGCATATTTTTGCAGAGTATTCGGCGCTAAGGCGATGCGTCACGCCTTCCTCTTCGACAAGATGCTTCTCGTCACCAAGAACCGAGAGGACGGGATCTTGGCCTACAAGTCGCATATTATGGTACGTAACTCATGAAGCCACATCTCTGGTACTACCTTACAAGGTTGGTCAGATGTAGGGGTGCCGCTTTGAGGATTCTTTGCTCCTCTGGTGTCAGATATTTTTAATTCGTGCTTGACAATTTGCGTAAGGTCTGAACCAATTTTGGAGAGTTTTTTTCCAAATAATAGGCAAATCTGTTATGCTTGTAATAATTCGAATCCTCGGAAAGGGACTTTAATTTCATTACCCACAATATTGTAATTTCTGTGTAACATAAGTTTTTTGGGGGCAGTTTTTTAGCAAGGGCTTAAGTAGAATTATAATGATTCAGCCGCATCGCTTATGTACTCCATTCAAATAAGAAATATGTATATAGCTATATCATGATCAGAGGGATCATTAATTTAGCTTATTTTGTTAACTGACTTTAAAAAAGGGGAAGTTTCTCAGTTCGACTATTTTTTTACTGTGCACCCTCAAACTTTTTTCTCGGTGAACCGTTTTTAATTATTCTTTTGTAAGATGCTTCTCGTGTGGTGCTATTTAAGTGATTATCAAGATTCGACTTGTAGTTTTTGTGTTATCCTTATTTGAATTTGAATTTGAATTTGAATATTAAGGCTTGTTTTATTGAATTCCACTACATTAATGGTATTCTCACCTCACCTCATAGGGTTTAGATTGTATCGCATATTTTTCCATAGGATATCATTAATATAGTCGGATCTTGATAAAATGTCGATAGCATCTCACGAGGAACATCTTTCAGAAGTGTCATAAAAATTGCTTAACCTAGAAATAAGTTCTAAGTTATAGAGTCACAAAAAACAGCGGAATTAACAAAATAAGCTAAATTGATGATCCCTCTAAAGATGAATGCAATAGAAAATCGTTCACACGTGAATGGTCGCAGTGAAACGTGATCGGGTCTCGATGGTGTGTGATTAGTCGGTGCGTTCTGTGCAGTGCAACAACATGATGCTGGTGGAATCGATATCGGGGGCTCCGCTGTCGTTCCACGTGATCCCCTGGGACGCGCCGCGCTGCCAGCTCACATTGCAGGCGCGCTCCGCCCGACACAAACGCGAGTGGACTCTGCTGCTCAAACGGGTAGGTCACTACTGCTATACCTCACTCCTGCCCCCTAAACTAGTTGAGGAACGCGCGCCAGCATCACTCTTATTTAGACAGAAAGAGAGAGTGAGAGCGAGAGTGAGAGTGAGGATGAGGGTGAGAGTGAGAGTGAAAGTGAAAGTGAGAGTGAGATTGAGAGTGAGGTTGAGGGTGAGGGTGAGGGTGAGAGTGAGAGTGAGAGTGTGAGAGAGATGGTGAGAGTGAGAGTGAGAGAGATGGTGAGAGTGAGAGTGAGAGTGAGAGTGAGATTGATAGTGATAGTGAGAGAGAGAGAGAGAGAGTATGCTTTATTGTGTAAAATAAATAAGAGTGCAGACCATTAAATACCAAAAGCACAATGGGCCGTCTTATCGATCTAACTCAGATCTCTTTATGCTAGTAATATCTAGTTCCTTCCACCCTTCCAACCTCCACCCTTCAAATCGAAATTCACTACTGCTTCACGACAGAAATAGGCAGGGCGGAGGTACATACTCATGCGGACTCACAAGAGGTCCTACCACAAGTAAAAATTTTAGTTATTATATTAATGTCATGTTGATTGACAGGTGATCTTGGAGAACTACAACGCGGTGATACCTTCGCACGCCCGGCAGCTCGTCATGGAACTGGGGCAGAACAGGACAGATGGTGAGTGGCAGCTTGTAATTGTTTAATTACTCATATCTGTTCATAAAATATTTATAACTACCTACTGTTACCATGCACACCACGCTTTATTTACAAAAAAAAAATCTTACACTATTTTTAATTCAAATTTATTAAGATTTTATTTTTTATTTTTTAGTGAGATTTCAATTTTTTCAATTTTTTTTTAAATATTGAATTGTCATAGGTCCTTAATTTGAGTTAATCCGACATTTTGAAGGGGGTCAAAATCATGTTCAAATATTCCGTTACATACTAACATACATACGTCTGAAGCTAATAAAAGCGTATTAAAAACCCAATTTTCGATGTCTCTGTTTCCAGACGACATGCTGGCGGAGAAGTCGCACAACCTAATAACGCAGGCTTCGATGCGGAAGCAGCTGTCCGCGCCCGAGTATCTGGAGAAACGCAAGCTCGAACGCGAGAGGCGGAAGTGCTTCGAAAGCGGCGCGAGGGGGCGACTGGCCAAAGCCAACAGAAAGTACACGACGCCCAGCGCCCGGAGCACCCGACCCGAGCGCTGCGACTGCACACAGATGTCCAGCGAGAAAGGTACGGACTACACTTGCGAGTTTTGTTACGTCGACGTGTGCACCGACTGCGAGGCGGAATTAGGCGGTAAAGACAAACGGAAAAACGACGAGAACGATTCAAACGGCGATAAGTGCTCCGATTGCGACGCCTTGCAGTCCACGGACGCTGGCAGCTCGGAGCATCTGGAGCGAGGACCCTACAAACGTACCGACTTCAATTCCTCCCAGGAGAGCTTCGTCAAAGAGAACTTGAATAAAGCCAGGGAGTATCATTCCACTAATGACATCGTCAGTTACGCGGACGCCGCCAATAGCTCTGAGGATCTCAGGAATAGCTCTTTGAGCAACATTAAGAGTATACCCAAAACGTCACTCAAATGTGAGCTAATCAAAGAGAACATTGCAGTCGACGCGTCAACTTCCCTGATACCCAGACCGTCTAGGTCTAGTGAGATCGACAAGCACAGAACGAACACGTTGAGGTCCAAATCGAAGGAGGACCCGAACAGATCTAAGCTAACCAAGATAAGCGGTTGGAGACGTAAATCCGAACCGGGTCTCCAGCAAAACACTATAAGTAACATCGCGAAGAGAACTCAGGAGGGCGACTCCGATAGAACAGAGACTAGGGGCGGCGAGAAAATCGAATTCGAATGTCGGAACTGTGGCTCGAACAAGATCACAAGCAGACTGAGAGCTAATGACGGGACAATCATATCGAATCCTGAGCTGGAGCCGAAGAAACGGGGCGCGAACACGACGAAACCGAATTTAGAAATACGCATGTACAACACCAAGAACGTACCAAAGAAAATAACGAAGATCAAAAAGAACAGAGCTAAGGGTTTGCGCGTCGATACAACAGCTAGATTCTACGCGGACCTCTCCGCAGATGCGTCCACCGAGAACATTCTACACATATCAGAATCTAACGACAGCCTCAATGTTGATAAAGCTGAAGATAAAACTGAGCCGCCTGTAGTAACGGAGAGGCTGAGCAAAGACGAAGACATCGATGAAGAGACATACAAAAAACTAATCGAGAAAACGGATTCATTCAAGAAGAACGAACTAGAGAAAGTCAAGTATCTTAATAAACAGAAAGTCATCAACGAAAGCTCCGAAGTCGATGAGAAAACTTGTGACGAAACGAAACAAGAGGTGGTGGTTGAGAGCGGCGAGGAAACGGAACAGCCCTTGGAGCAGATCATATCGCAGCTGCTGTTGCAGAATAGAGAGTTCCAGAAACTAATTAAGAAACAACAATTGAGGAACAGCGCCCAAAGGCGACACCAAAGATTATTAAAGTCACACTCGAACCCCGAGCCGGTGGTCTTGGCGAGGCAACTGGATAACGAAGATAATAAATTCAAACTTGTCAAACAAAACTCTGAACGTAACGACACTAAAATCGACGAAGACGATGCTATAAGTCAACAAATACCCAAACCAGATCAAGTCGAAACAAAAGAAATAGAAGAGGACCACATTTACGAAACGCTAAGGATAGATAGTCGATTCGAAGATGCCTTACACAATGTAGACAACAAGAGTAAATCGATACACCACCAGCATCCAACTCGACAGAAAAGACTGCCGTCGCCCCCGGCGCCCGTACACAATAAAGTTGATTTTAAATCGGCCGGGTCGGATTTAGATTACGTGTACTTAACGTTCAACAAAAGTAGCACCGATGATTTTGACGGGATCTACGACGTACCAGTGAAATCTCCGCAAAAGGTCCCCGGGCTCGCTGACGAGTACTACGTGCCGATGGACAAACCTCTCAAGGCGACCAACGAAAACATTTACGACACTCTCGTCGAAGTCTGTAAACGGAAGAAGAATTTGCCGGCAGCATCACCCGGGGACTATCTGCCCATGGGCCCCGACAGACAGAGTCCGAACACACCTGAGATATGGTTGAGTCGACAAAAGGAACATTTCAATGTGTCGCGCGACAGAAAATCCGGGTCTTTACCGCGGAGCTTCCAAGTAGTTACAGGCGCACAGGAAGACAGCGATCTCGCTTCATTCAAATGCAAACCTTATACCAATAGCAAAACGTATCTTAATCGGGAAGGGAAGGTCGTTAGCATAGACAGGCCATTTACGATCGCTTCAGACCAGAGCGAAATCAGTTACGACGATGTTGAGAGCTATATGAGCGAAGGCGACATACTCAAATTCAACAAGAACGCCAAAACTGAGACCGAATATGCGCAAGACATAAGCCAATCCACTCTAGAACTGGAGGAAGAAATCGATAGGTGCTACAAAAATAACTTCGAGGATATCACCTTGGACAAGACTGAGCACGATGACCCGCTCGACGCATCGCAAAACAACCTCAATAACATATCGACCACTTCATCGTGTGAGGCCTTACAGTCTGAGAAGTCCAGTGAAAAACCAACGAACACCGATCCGATACACCCGGAGCACAGAATCTACAAGCCCGTTAGCAATATACTGTCTTTGAGGAACGTCTTAAGCAGATTTAAAAGCAAAACCCCGAATAAAAGTAGCAACGACGAGGACAATAACAATGACCAAAGCGTCTCAGATCCAAAAAGCCCTAGCAACGAGAAAAGATCAGCCTTAAATCCGAGAAGCTATTCGAAGAATCTGCTGCAAAGATTTAGAAGTATTATCGGCGACGAACACACAGACGACAATCAAAATAGAACCGATCCTCCAGTGACGAAGCTTTTAGAGACTGTTCCCACGACGACAGATGTTAAAGTCGCTATAACGACAACGGATGCCAGTGGAGCCACGACTGCCGCAGCCACCGATGTACTGAGCAAGAGCGTATGTGAGCAGACATCGACGAGCCAAAGCCAAAACGTCAAGAACAATCTAGAAGCTCTTTCGTATAGTTGCGAAAATATACCAAGGAAACCGGATAAATCTCGTCCTAAATTCGAAAAGAGCGTCAGCATGGTCGCCGGTAGTGTTCCGACAGCGTCGCCTTCCAAATCCAAGCACAGCTCTTATCAGAGCTTGAACAAACTGCCCGTATACATGCAGGGCAGTAAGCACTTAGGCGCGAGAATAGCTCATTCGGACTACGTCGATCCAATGACGTTGTCCGGTGACAAAAGCGCGCTCAAAAACGTTAATGTACTATTAAACAAAAACTCAGTACGACCAGACAGTCTGTTCTCTAATTCCTCATACGTGACCACGTCCAGCGACGGCATTCATCAAAGCGGCAAACCCAATTCAACGGACGTGAATCTGGACAAACCTAAAGTGCCTTACGATACCATACAGGACAATTCAGACGAATGTTTCTACGAGAAACGCTTTGAAAAGATCGAACACGTGACCGACGGTGATGTGTTCAGAGATTCCGCGGTTTATTCCGACCAAGAGGATGTAGACGAGGCCAAATCGGAACCGTGGATCAAAGACAAGAAACCGATCAACAAAATTATAACTAGAGTCGAAAGCGTGCAGAGGAAATCATCATTGCAAAGGATGAATTTAACGAAAACAGAAACTATACAAACTGTTAACAAGGATCGAAATCCCGAGCAGAATTCCACGACGCCCCCTCTAATGAAACCGAAAATAGCACCCCCAGTCCCTGTTAAGCCGAAAATCACTCAAATACCGACCGCTCACCTCCAAAACAGAATTGTAACAAGAAATTTGACTATTACTAAAGAAGTGGACTTAGTCAATATTGCCAAAACTAGCTCTCATATCAGGAAACCTATAGAGAGATGTGTGTCTACGCCAGCCAAAGACATAAGCGAGGATAAACTTAAAGGAACTTCGGAAGTAGAAACAGTTCAACCGACAAACATCCAAATAAAGAGGTTGAGCTTCGAACGCGCCAGCTTAGATTCGGCGTCGCGGAAGCTTCGAACGAACGATCCAAGCTTACAGTCGGAACCTAAAACGTCAAACAAATCGGTCTTAGAACGAAGGCTCGAGATCGAACGATTGTCTAAAACACAAATGACTCCTATAAAAATACCTCCGATACCGGCCCACAAATCTTTTGATAGAAGTATCAGTGAAAGAATGAAGAATAGAACTACAGGTGAAATAGAAAAAGACATTCCCGTTAACAAGATTAACTATGAGAGGACGGACAGCGATGACGTCAAAGGCAGCTGGGTGAAACAAGTCGTCAATAAATTCCAATAAATTCTGAATTGTGATAATAATAAAAAACGAAACGCATTTCTAACTACATTAATTTAAAAACGATGACAACACTGATCGACTGAAATTTGTACTTAAAAAACAAGCATTTAATCTTGGCTGGTATCACCACAGCTAAGATTGACACACGCAACGTAGATTATATACAGACTGTTCAAAGTCAATCTGTGTTTAGAAAAAAAATGTATTATTTTTTTAAATTAACTAAATAAATCAAATACCGCTTTATTTTTTTATTCTGTACTCTCAAATCTATAAACGTGTATTGCGTACTTATGATACTATAAAGATTATTGTTAATGTATATACTTTTATAGGTACTTTAAGTTTTATAGTTTTGTGCCATAGACTGAAAGAAAACGAGTTAAAAAAAACCATTGTTTTCATCATTATGAATTAAAACAAGTTTATTTATGTAATACTTTAAAATGTTCAAAATTTTAAAATTTATTGTTTATGAACTGTCGATCTCAAGAAATAAACTTTTAAGCGGGAATAAAAAAAAACCACAATAAAAACAAAAAGAAGGAACAAATTAATTTTAAATGAAATTTTTGACATTGACATTAGCAAAGTTTTTTTTAGTTCATGCGTAAAGACGCGATAAGTTTCGTTGTTACTTTAGCAGATAATAAATATATCCGATGTTATCCGAGCCCTTCGAGTATTTACCACGATAAAAAATATCTTACATAGTAGTATTCTATTCGATTTTATTCGTTGATGTAATTAAAATTTATTTTACGGTTACGGCACCAGGACAACACGTGCTACACATCCTAGTTGCCCGCACCAAATAAACAAATATTCGAAACGTCATAACATAGTGACAGTAAAAAGCGCGGGATTAAACCGTAAAATTAATTTTAATACATAATAGTTTCGTGTTAATCAACCTGGATTAATATATTGATTATGTGTGATTTCATTCAAACATTTGGGTGAGTAACAAACTCACAAACTTCCGCATATTATCAAATACATAGAAACAGTCTAAATTTTTTATTGATCATTGCAATTGAAAACATACTTTGCTAGTAGTAGTTATGCTACGGGTAATGAAATTGTTTGGATTTTTTTCTGGTATAATTTTCATATTAAAATTTTCAAAATGGCCGACATTGGCTGGCACACGTGAGGTTTTTTAATTAGATTTGCCACATATGTAATCCAATTTATGTCAACTACTGTTAAACTCGTTAACACAAATTGATTTCAACAGAATCTTATTAAATTACCTACGTATAGTAAAACAATAAATTTTACACAAACCCGACAACATTCTGCATATGCATTTATTGTATTAAGGAAATGTATTATTATTTTTGATATCTCACAATAAAATTATGAAGATGTGCCATTCATATGTATAATATTTATTGTACTCAACATTTTTTGTAAATTGTTTTTTTTTTTAACTTGAAAATCTTTAACCCCTTAGCTACTTGTATTCATGATGTATTTCTCTGAACTTCAATAGTTAATAATACAATAATACATAGAAATATAATATATATTTTTTAAATTGGAATATCTTAACCTCGTTCGGAAATAGGGAACCTAAGCCTTTGAGAGGTCATATTCCTTAAATAAGTATGTATATTTGTATCTCGCGAAAATATCGTTGTGTCGTCAGTTGACCAAAGCCGTAGTTAAAGGGTTAAAAGATTAAGAATTACTATTGCCTCAATTGACGCTGAGTGATAATCGTCGGTCATTGGCACTAACAATGCCAATGCACGGCTGCCATATACCGCGATCATAACGTACTTTTGTAAAGTTTTTTTTTATTGCTTAGATGGGTGGACGAGGTGACAGCCTACATGGTGTTAAGTGGTTACTGGAGCCCATAGACAGCTACAACGTAAATACGCCACCCACCTTGAGATATAAGTTCTAAGGTATCAGTATAGTTACAACGGCTGCCCCGCCCTTCAAACCCAAACGCTTCATTCTGCTTCACGGCAGAATTAGGCAGGGTGGTGGTACCTACCCGTGCTGACTCACAAGAGGTCCTACCACCAGTAAAAATACAAAACAATAAATACAAACAAACAAAATAACAATCGAATAAAAATGATCGATTGAATTCGTATATCGATTACAATGAATTTAGAAAAACTATCCCTATAAATCTCTAGATTTAAGAATACATACGAATAACCTATAATTTCGTGCAATTCGATTTAATTTACGATCTACTTAAAAACCATTATTTATTGTTCATTAATTTAAGTTTAAGTACGTCGCGTAGCTACTAACACCAAAAAGTAGAAATTTTTAGTTTTTTTTTTCTTTTTCCTGTTTACTAATAAAAGTATTGGATAACGAAAATGTATTTTTATTGCGCCTTTATCGTTTATTGTGTTTGAGCGATGTCTCATTCTAAAATACCGGCCAGTTCGGAAAAGCTTAAAGGTATTGTTACGCGCTGGGGTTCGGGATAAATAAAAATTCTGCCGTATTACGTCTGGTGTAGTAGTAAGTGACATGGTCACTACAAGGGGGTCCCGGGTTCAAATTTTTTATTTATTTATTGCTAAGATGATTGGATGAGCTCACAGCCCACCTGGTGTCAAGTGGTTACTGGTGCCCATAGACATCTAGACATCTATGACATCTATAAATGCGCCACCCACCTTGAGATATAAGTTCTAAGGTCTCAAGTATAGTTACAATCCCGCTAAGGGAAGATATTTGTATGATAAATATAAAAATAGTATTTTCCAGGGTTATGGATGTTTATTAAATATATGTAACGCACTGTGAATGAACGCAGTGGCTTTAGGTACTATGGATGGACTCTACAACGGTGGCGGGCAATGCGACGGTAAAAACGAGACGATGGGATCATCTCAAGCAATTCTTCAGAGAAAGTCTGCTGCGGTCGAGATTTTGATGAACGTGTATGCTTCTCTAGCATTTCAAAATCATTCTTCTTCTTAGTCGGACGCTCTTGTCAGAGTGGTCATGGTTGCGTTGAAGATGTAAAAACAGAAGCATTAATTAGGTCGGCCATGTTTTTATTTTTATTTTTTTATTGCTTAGATGGGTGGACGAGCTCACAGCCTACCTGGTGTTAAGTGATTACTGGAGCCCATAGACATCTTACAACGTAAATGCGCCACCCACCTTGAGATATAATTTCTAAGGTCTCAGTATAGTTACAACGGCTGCCCCACCCTTCAAACCGAAACTCATTACTGCTTCACGCAGAAATAGGCGGGGTAGTGGTACCTACTCGTGCGGACTCACAAGAGGTCCTACCACCAGTCTAAAAGTCCTGTTGCCAGGGTTGCCTTCCTGATGATGCCCTTCCAGATCTGGCGGTTCGAAGCGTTTCGAGTACATTGGACCACGGTGGACTAAGTTGCCTTCTCTATGAGGTCAGCCAAGCACGTTAGTGATCGACCGCAAGATCTCTCCATCGAATCCTCTTTTCTGGAGATGTGACCAAAGAAATTTAAAACCCTCAGTTGCACTGTTGACGAAAGTCGGTCTTTGATACCGAGTTCTTGAGGATGGATGCCTTAGTGAGGAATGCCATCTGGCTACATATTCTGTCGTATTGACAATCGGTGGGGCACAAAACTACTGGGGACCTCGTACTGAAAGTAACTTGGGAAGACAAGCAATGAGGTAGACCGATGACCTGGTCACAATAGCTGGTAGTGAATCGATGAGGTCGAAAAGAATGTAATGCATATGAAGACCTACACTCAGCATTGGGTCCGGTCACCGTCCTCGCCGAACCCGTCGCTTGCGACGAAGGGCTCGACGAGTAAATTAACCCACAGACACAGCCCACTGAGTTTCTCGCTAGATCTTCTCAGTGGGTCGCGTTTCCGATCCGGTGGTAGATTCTGCGTAGCACTGCTCTTGTTAGGGCCAGTGTTAGCAACGCTCCTGGTTTGAGCCCCGTGAGCACACCTTCATGTCTAAGAGATGGAGATGGAAATGAGGACATGTCATGTTTGTCGGAGTAATCATGTCGCCATTTATATCTGTGCAAAGTTTTGTTTCCACTGGGCAATCGGTTCTCGTATTTTATTTGAACATACCTATATTAGCTTTTATACATTTGTAGATATATAACGTGCGTATTTCCCTATAAGCTCCACAATGGTTGGATCGATTACTATTAAATTGTCGGGAAAACTTAGAATTCACTTAGCGTATAATCCTGAGATTTGGTAGCAATCGTATCACAGGATGGCCCCATCCGTTGTACCTAATGTTAAAACTGAGACCTTAGAACTCGCGTCTCGAAGTGGGTGATGGCATTTGCGTTGTAGATGTCTATGGGCTCCGGTAACCACTTAATACCAGGTGGGCCACCCATATAAGATATAAAAAAAACAAATTCAAATAAAATATTCGCGAGCAAAGCGGGTCGGGATTGACTGGTTACAGACAAGAATACGTAAAACATCACCCGTTCACAATATTTTTGTTTAAAATCACAAAATACTTATAGTTATTCCGAAGTTGAAGGCGCACCTTATAGCACGATTCCAACAGCGAACCGATCTCACGTACATTCGATATTCAAGAAGCACGCGACATTCGTACCGTCCCGTGATATCTTCAAAGAAATATGATCTAGTTTTGTAAATAGCAGCCAAATAATTTCAAACGATATGCGATAGAATATAATGTAATACAAAACCGCTTTATTGCAGTTAGGTACACCAATATAATGACAAAATTAAACATAAAAGCTTAGTACAATGTTTGGGACATATTAGGACTGTTTTTTTATGTGTACCCTCAGAACTTTTTTTAGGGTTTCTTTTTTATTAAAGCTAGCCCCTCACGTTCCTATTTCAATTTTATCATTTTATAATTATGTCAATAACAATGTCAGCAACAATAGCCGCCTGGGAACGCTTCATCACTTTTCTCGACCGCAGAAGCATATGATCCGATGAGATTATTTTTGTTCAAATAGAACTTTTCAATATGTGTATAATGGCTTTTAATTTAAATATATATATGCACCAAAATATTTAGGACAAGTAATCATTTTGAGGTTCCAATGAAAAACATGTGTAGTGAGAACTTATGAAGTTATTCTATCTCATTTTTTTGCAAGCTAAATCTTATAGATTTTAAGTAATTTTCGAATTTCAAAAGTACAAAAGTGCCAAAAAGTTTTCACTTCAAAGCAACGCGCGGAAACCTTATAAAACAATTTAAAAAAAGAAACAAAAAAAATTTACTCAATTTCCGGTTCCTCGAAAAACCGAAAAAGGTAGCGGTGAACTGTCGGCAATCTCGAACCTGCAACTTTTCCCTGTTACTATTGCTTCACCGTTATTGATGTTGGTCGCGTGCTTGTAAACTTCTCAGTGAATCCCAGAACGCCGTGTGACACGCAAGACACCGCCTGTCACTTACTCCGGGAGCCAGACTTGTTTTTTTTTGCTGTAGATGTATAGAGGATCACACAGAGACAGACTTTTTTCTACCTAAGCTGATAGCCTTGAGAGGCTATTTCAGCTTCACCCTAACGTATAGGTGAGCTCACGGAGTTCAAACCGGGAGTGTTGCTAGCACTGGCCCCAGCAAGAGCAGTGCTTCGCAGAATGTACCACCAGTTCGGAAACACGACCCACTGAGAAGATCCGGAGAGAAACTCAGTGGGCTGTGTCTGTGGGTTAATTTAGTCGTCGAGCCCTTCGATCGACGGCTTCGGCGAGGACGGTGACCGGAACTCAATAAGCCTCCTGCCATTTAAGCCGGAAGGTTCTATTGTCTCGCTGCTTAAAAGGGCAAGTAAGATGACATAAGTTTTGAAGTTAGTAAGCAGTTAGAACTTTTTAGTCATGTTCGCTTTAACTTTACTACAAGGACAATAAAATTTACGAAAAATACTCGATGTTTGATGTCTTAGAAAATGTTTGTTCTACATTTAAACAAATGGATGGGTATCGATTATCTACGTTTACAAAAATATACCTGCTATCACTTAGATTTTTGTTTTTGTATTTTTCCCTGAACTAGTACTTACTTACTACTTAGCCGGTCGCCCCGTACCCGCTTGACTTGAAGTTTCGGTACGCCTTGTCGTCATCGTGGCCTAAAGGATAAGACGTCCGGTGCATGGATGTCCTAGCGATGCACCGGTGTTCGAATCCACCGCACAGATGGAGCTCGATCCAGTAGCCAAGGCTGTCTCCACGTTCATCAGCGCTCCGCTCACGGTCTCGCTACGGTGAAGGAATAACATCGTGTTCTAAAAATCAAACCCGCAAAATGATAATTTGCGTAATTTACGTAGGACGTCTTGTGAATCCCCATAGGTAGGTACCACCACCCTGCCTATCTCTACCGTGGTGCAGTAATGCGTTTCAGTTTGAAGTGTGGGGCAGCTGTTGTTCTATAAAAACTGAGACCTAAGAACTCATAGCTCAAGGTGGGTGGCGCATTTAAGTTGTAGATGTCTATGAACTCCGGTAACCACTTAAAAACAGGTGGGCCGTGAGCACGTCCACATACTTAAGCAACAAAAAAAAATTACAGCTCTTTCGAATTTCTTTTCAAAACATTTCGCTCATTTGCTTTTCACGTAGTCAAATATACTACCACGAAAACCAATTAGGTAATTTCTTTGGGGAATTGTAAAAAAAACAGTAGTTATAATTCAATAAAACACGTTGTCGGTAAGGAAAGAATCGACAGCTCTTAAACAATAGAGATGTCGGAAAAGCTTTTTCGTTTCGATGTATAAATAATTTCCTTCGAACGAGTGAGCGAGACAGACACAGGAAGCTACGAGAACTTCCTTTTTTGAAATTCATTCCGTTTCCGTCGTCGATACGTTACTGGCGCGCCATTTATTTGAAGATCACACAATTTCAGCTAGTTCTTTGTGTTACGGACTCTTTAGAATTGATTTCGCTCAATTTTAAGACGGTTTTATTAATAACTCGGTTTGATGGTAGAGTGGGAGGGATTAGGCATGGGGTCGACTAGTTTTTTGACTAAGCCGAAGTCGGCCGGCTTCAGAGCGAAGAGTGGGTCCAGCGTAGGCTCCGACAGGGAGACGAACGGGAAATTGAAAAGAAGTAAAATTCGGTAAGTATTGTTTGTTGACTTCATGCGAAGGGAAGGTTTTCCACTGAGCGGGTGATATTGCTCGGTAGACCGACGGTCCGAATGTTTTTTTTCCCTTCCTATGCTGATAGCCTTGAGAGGCTATATCAGCGTTGCCCTAGCGTGTAGGTGAGCTCTCAGGGCTCCAACCGGAGGAGTTTTCAACACTGGCGCTAGCAAGAGCAGTGCTCGGTGGAATCTACCAGCGGATCGGAAACGCGACTCACTGAGAAGATCCGGCGAGAAACTTAGTGGGCTGTGTCTGTGGGTTAATTTACTCACCAGTTTTGATATCTCGCTACGGGAATTCGGATAACGTTAAAAATCAATATTAGATTACGCCAATTTGAAGTATGCGTGCTTCAGATAAAGTCTCATAATGTTATTTAATTAATGAATTCCAACGGTTCAGTTGCTTAACTCTGCTCTAGTTTTTTCTGTTGCCGTTGCAGTCGGGCGTGCATACGGTCCATCTGATGGTAAGTGGTCAGGGGCGTTCGTAGATACCGAGTCACGGGAACAGCCACGCGCTGTGCTTACTGCAAAGTCTCATCTTAGTAAAGTATAGCCTTTTAAGGCCTTTATAGCCTTTTAATCTTCTCAGTGGGTCGCAATTCCGGTGGTAAATTCAGCGAAGCAAGGCTCTTTACAGGGTAGATGGTAGCAAAGACTCTCAAGTCGAGCCTTAACGTTCGGTGAAGCTAGTATAGCGTCTTCAGTGTGCTTAGGGCGAGTTTTTTAACGTTCTCGATATCGTAAAAGTTAACTTAAGTATGCAGTTGGAACAGCGCCCCTTGCGGCAAACGTATGCAACTCCATACAAATTTGAGTTAACTTTTACGCTATCGAGCACGTTAAAAAATTCGCAATAAGCACACAGATCATTAGCAGTAGGTAGGCAAAAATGAGTTTTATTATAATTTGCGTAAAAATGAGTTTTATTATTTTTATTATCATTATAATTGAAATTATAATCTGCGTAATTACTGGTGGTGGGACTTCTTGTGCGTCCGTACGGGTAGGTACCACCACCCTGCCTATTTCTGCCGTGAAGCAGTAATGCGTTTCGGTTTGAAGGGTGGGGTAGCCGCTGTAACTATACTTGAGACCTTAGAACTTATATCTCAAGGTGGGTGGCGCATTTACGTTATATATGTCTATGGGCTCCAGTAACCACTTTACACCGGGTGGGCTGTGAGCTTGTCCACGCATCTAAGCAATAAAAAAAAATCTTTTAATTGCTTACATGGGTGGACGAGCTCACGACCCTCTTGATGTTAAGTTTTTACCGGAGCCCATACACATCTACAACGTAAATGCCGCCACTTACCTTGAGACATGAGTGGCGGTGTTATACACAGCCAATTGAGGCAATCCGTTTGTTTATAACCGTAACCATAGCAACCAGAATCTGTATAATCAATACTACATACCGAACTCGATCGCATTGGCCGCAGAACCATGACGCGCGATGGATATCAAACTTAATTAAATCAATAGAATTAATTTCATTAATTTCATTATGGCCAATTAATTGCATTTGTTGTTTTTATTCAAAAATGAAACGTGCTTAATTTAGATTTCGTGAACCGCTGATAATGTATTCGTATTTCAAGTACAGAAGGCCGATGAAAATGAACGATTATGGGTTGAAACGGATCCCGGATTATACGGAGCTGGCTTACAAGGAGGCTGTTTCGAAGCTGAGATACTTCTTATCGGGAAACTACGCGCCTTCTGTGAGTTTATATATTTATGATATACTAGAGGTCCCGCAGTAGTCGAAATTCGACTATAATTAATTGGAATTGTAAGTTTGTACACTATTATGATTGTATTTTATACTTCTATAATCACAAATTTCGCCAAGACTACATTATAAAAAATATTAACAAAGACAAACAATATTTAATCTATTCTCAATTTGACCACAGACGTCAAGAACAAAAGTTTGACAATAAATAGTATGCATGCGCGTGTGCGTCAAATACATGATATGTAGTGTGTGTAATGTTTTCTTTATAGATTTAATGTATCTTTTATGCATTATTTTAAAAAATATTAGCATTGTGCACTCCATTTTCTCTATAAGCGTGGGAAATTTCATACTCTTCCGTCCGCGCAAATTTCGTAAAAAGGGATACAAAGTTTTTGCTTCACGTATTAATATTAACAATATTATTTATTGTCATTATTATTAGACAGTCTCCAACACTCATATAAATATTAGCCTATCCATTAAGTACGTGTATTTTCTACATGGATACCAAGTTTCAAGTCAATCGGATGTTTTGTTTTTTTCATTTAGTCAGTATCATGTTGCTTCAGTGCGGAGAATTCGGAAGACTCATAGAATAAAACAATTGTAATTCATATTCTATCATTATAGCGCGATACGTGATCCCGTAAAAACTAGTTTTAATAACATTAATAAAGAATTATTAAAAAAAAAAACTACTCTTTAAATTTTCTGATTTTTATAATCTATTTCATATTCTCAAACATCAGTTTGCATAGAATTATTTATTTTAATCCGGAACTAGAAATTCCTATTTCATGTTTCACGATCATACGAACATATAAATACAAGGGTTCCATAACATTTAAAAAATTAAATAATTGTTTTTAATAGCAATGCAAATAAAAAAAATAAACAACAAAAACGCAACCACAATAAACACTGAAAATATTTGAGAAGAGAAGCGATAAGAAGAGAAGATAAGAAGAGAAGATAAGAAGATAAGATAAGAAGATAAGAAGATTAAGAAGAGAAGCTTTAGCGTTTATAATTTTGAACTAAGCACGGATAATAAGTAGCTAGCGGAAGTAAATTGTTTTTCCTCAGATTATATTCGTTTAAATACATCAACTAGATAATGACCGGTATTTTTTTTTTTTATAAATTGTGTTTTTTATAAATATTTAAACACTAATTACATATTGATAAAATGATGAAATATGAATAATATTTTTCGATCTTACCGACAGAATAATAAAAAACGATGAACTGGTTATTTAAAGAAAAAATCAAAATTATCAATAAAGTTGATTATTGAAAACACGAATAAAACAACATTTTCGAAAAATAAATCGTAGCTAGATCGATTTATTGCCCCCTAAATCCCCTGTATACTAAATTTTATGAAAATCGAGATTCAGATTAGATATATATTTATATACAAGAATTGTTCGCTTAAAGATGTAACATATTTTTCTTTATTGCTTAGATAGGTGGACGAGCTCCCAGCCAACCTGGCGTTAAATGGTTACTGGAGCCCATGGACATTTACAACGTAAATGCGCCACCCACCTTGAGATATAAGTTCTAAGATCTCAGTATAGTTACAACAGCTACCCCACCCTTCAAACCGAAACGCATTACTGCTTCACGGCAGAAATAGGCAGCGTGGTGGTACCTACCCGCGCGGACTCACAAGAGGTCCTACCACCAGTAAAGATAAAATAAATCGCAAAAAAAAGGTTTTTATACTTACGAATTATTAAAATTTATTCGTGAAAATTTAGGCTCGCAGCTACGGAGGTTCCGCCTCGATAAAGAATCTAGACGAATCCGATGGCGACCTGGACAAGAAATATTCTAGTTCGTACAACGCCGTCGGCGACTTCAAGCCGAAGCCGAGACTTACCGCCAAGTATGCCACTCTTTATGCCGACAGCTTGAAGAACTACACGCCCGAACCTGTCAATGGTAAGCGTATTTTTGTTGGCACTATTGGGGGAGGGATCGCACTATTGAACGATTAGCAAAAATAGCTTGTGAAATCGTGAGTTTATGTTACTCGTAGTGGGGGGATTGTGGGGTGGGGGGATTGTGGTAATTTTTTTTATTTCAGCAGCAAAATTTCACATGTTTTGGCTTAAAAAGCAGCAATGTCGTTACATGACATTGATTCGACCTCATTGAATTCATGTCGTGATGCATTTCAACTATCTTATTGAATAGTTAGGTCAATGAGCTCACGGGCCACCTGGTGTTCAGTGGCAGAACCTATAGACAACAATGCGAATGCCACCACCCGCTTTGAAACGTGAGGTCTAAATCGCATTGTATTGCATGACTTCTATACCGTCTAACCGCAATCATGACTGCTTCAATGCAAAAATAGGAGGGACGAAACTACCTAGCCATGCGAGCTTCCGTTACGCTCTACCATCAGGCAATATTTGTTTCTGGTTTTCACCAGCTTTCTTCTTCTTTCTTCCACTGGTAGTTGCGTTTCGGTTTGAAGGGTGGGGCAACTATACTTGAGACCTTAGAACTTATATCTCAAGGTGGGTGGCGCATTTACGTCGTAGATGTCTATGGGCTCCAGTAACCACCAGCTCGTCCACCCATCTAAGCAATAAAAAATAAAAAAAGAATGGGTTATCTTATTTCGTGGCAGGATGGTGGAATCTCTGTATGCTTAGTGCGGGTATTTTAACGTTCTCGATAGCGAAAAAGTAAACTCAAATTTGTATGTAGTTGGAACAGCGCCTCTAGTGACAAACGTAGGCAAACGTTTCAACTCCATACAAATTAAAGTTAACTTTTTCGCTATCGAGAACGTTAAAAAACTCGCACTGAGCACAGTGTACCTGTAAATCGATTGTTCGTTGTTATCTATAGGTGTATATATAAAAATGAATTGCTGTTCGTTAGTCTCGCTAAAACTCGAGAACAGCAGGACCAATTTGGCTAATTTTGGTCTTGAATTATTTGTGGAAGTCCAGAGAAGGTTTAAAAGGATAAGATAAATATGAAAATGCTCGGAATTAAATAAAAATAACAAAATTTTGTTTTTCCTTTGATGCGTCCCCCGTCGGACGGATTCCTTTTGTTTGTTTTAAGTTTATTTTATACAAAAGTTTAGGTCTTTTATTTATCGATTGAGGCACTACGAAGTCTGCCGCGTCAGCTAGTCTCAAATAAAAAAGGTATTCAGGTAATCGCTTACAAACACGATTATCCTAGAATTGGACCAACGCATGACCACACTTTCGGCCTCACTTTGTTGCGATCACATAGAATTCAGTATACAATATGACCACCAGTTCCTACGTCGGCTGGGGCTGGAGATTCGTCGACCGCGAACCCTGACGTCATCAATTTCATACATAAACAGGAAGAGTACATCGAGCAATTAGAAAGGGAGAGTCAGTATTGCAGGGTACGTCTAAATACTTAAGTCCTAAGTCAATAAACTCCTTACTGGTTTTTCACTATCTCGACTAACAGTCCGTCGTGCAATCGTCGTGGCCTAAAGGATAAGACTTCCGGTGCATTCATATATAGCGATGCAACGGGTGTTCGAATCCCGCAGGCGGGTACTAATTTTTCTAATGAAATACGTACTTAAAAAATGTTCACGATTGACTTTGAATTAAATTTTATTACACTGGTGGTTGGACCTCTTGTGGGTCCGCACGGGTAGGTACCACCGCCCTGCCTATTTCTGCCCTAAAGCAGTAATGCGTTTCGCCTTGATGGGCGGGGCAGCCGTTGCACTATACTGAGACCTTAGAACTCATATCTCAAGGTGGGTGACGGCATTTATGTTGTAGATGTGTCTAGGCTCCGGAAACCACTTAACACCAGGTGGGCCGTGCGCTCGTCCACCCATGTCAGCAATAAATAATATATTTAACTAACCTATAGACACATCCCAATGAGTTTCTCGTCGGATCTTCTCAGTGGGCTACTATTCTGAATCTATCGGTAGATTCGATGAAGGACAATTCTTGCTATGGCCAGTGTCAGCAAGGTATCTCAGACTAAGACGCAAAGGCCGATATTAACTTAAAAACGTGAGATACAAGTCTCAATTATGTTGCATATAAGAAGCATTAAGGTCTTATAAATGTTTGGTTGGTTGGTTGGTTAACTTTGTTACGGTAAAACTGTATTATTTCTTGAACGACCCATTGAAATCTTTACCAGGACGAATTGAACAATCTGCTCGGTAAAGTGAAGGAAGTGATCTCGGAGAACGAGCATCTGCACGAAGCCCAGAAGAACAAGTTGATTTCTAGAATGTTCCATTCGTACAATGGCTCCGAAACTGATGACGTCGACGACAGCACCGGTCTCGACAGTGACAATAAGGTATGTGGTGCTAGTGATGATGACGATGAATAGATATTTGGCCACCCTAAACACATCATTACGGATCCTCCCGATCCATTGACAATGCTTTTAGGTACCTCAAGCACCGGTCACCGTCCTCGTCGAACCCGTCGCTTGAGACGAAGGTCTCGACGAGTAAATTAACCCATAGACACAGCCTACGGAGTTTCTCGCCGGATCTTCTCAGTGGGTCGCGTTTCCGATCCGGTGGTAGATTCTGCGAAGCACTGCTCTTGCTAGGGTCAGTGTTAACATAGGTAGGGAAAAAAAATAAAAAAAATTAGTTTGGATAGCCGCAGAAAGAGCTGTGCTTCTCTGAATCTACGACCGGATCGGAATCGCGACTCACTGATCAAACAAGATATTCATAGGACGACGGCGCGACATTGCGTTCAAAAACTACTGGTTAGACCTTGATAAAATTCCATTGAACCATACGACAAGGGCTAGTTTTCAAATAAAAATTATCAAATATGGTTAAATTAGAAAAAAACTATCGATTCAAAAATGGTTTCTTCGTACGTTAAGACAAGCCCATCGAAAGCTCGGAAGACGTCTAAAGCTCGTGGTACGCGGCTGGAAGGTCCAAATATCGTCTTCGAGTCTCGCATCGCAGAACTGGAAGCTCAGCTAACTCAGGCCAAGATCGACTTGAAGAAGCTGCAGGTAAGTGCAAAAGGTTCTTTACAATTAGGTACAGTTTGTAATTCAGTGGTATTGGAGACCGCGAGTTAGCTGTGTCTATGGCGTTGCTGATGTCTACAGATTACGGCGACCTTTTACATACAGTAGGGCCTATCAAGGCCTAATAGGCAGAGAAGATAAATACCACAGATTGTTTTAACAGCGAATAGGGAATGTAATTAGTAAAAATGCACACAAATGATGTAGACCAAAGAATTATTACGAAAACAACTACCATATCTTTCCTTTTTTTAGTTTAAAAAGTCTGGTCTTTATTTTGTTCTTTATTTCGTAATTTGCAACCGGCATCATGCTAGATCTACTGGTGGTAGGACCTCTTGTGACTCCGCACGGGTAGGTACCAACACCCCGCCTATTTCTCGCCAATTTCTGCCGTGAAGCAGTAATGCGTTTCAGTTTGAAGGGTTTGGCAGTCGTTGCCAGTATACTGAGACCTTAGAACTTATATCACAAGATGGGTCGCGCATTTACGTTGTAGATGCTCCAATAACCACTTAACAACTTAAAAAATACAAAGATCATTTTTGCGGCTAAGGAACCTATTGCTAATTTACATTACCACTTTAAACTTAGTTTACGTTACCTTTACGTTTCTGTTCTATTATTAGGATGAAAACAACGAGAACAAACGTAAGTTGGCCTCCGGACTTGTCGACTCGACTTGCCTTGACGGCTTCAAGCGACAGATCGACAATCTACAGAGGTAAGAAGTATGTGGAGTTTGAGTGTATACAGTAAAAAACTCTTTATATCCGTAAATTGGCCGTGAATACAGAATACGTGAATATGGAATGGTAATTTATATATATGGGATTATTATAGGAGATATCGTCGTTGCCAATTTGTAACAAAAAGTTTCAGAAAGGTCTGTTTTACTTTTTTATTAGTCCATTTGACAACGCGCTTACGAAGGATATTCGGTTGGATACCTAAATATTGGAATCTTTTATTATCAATGTGTGTGTGTGCCGATTAATCTAGTTTACCGGTAATTTGGTTTTTTAACTAGTCCGCACGGACTAGTATCACGACCTTTTTTTTGTTTTTTTTTTTAACGCCAGGGAATCCATTTACGGAGTCCTGGTCGAGGGGGGTAACGGACCGGGCTATGTCAGACCCGGTTCTCCAGAGAGGAAGAAGGGGAGAAAAGGAGGATCGAGATTTTCCACCTCCCACAATTTCTCACAGGAGACTGACTACGCTTTGAAAAAGGCGCGTTTGTAAATAAAAATAAATAATAAACTAGTATTTCCCACCCTGCCTATTTCTGTCGTGAAGCAGTAGAACGTATGGCTGGAAGGTTTGGGTAGTCTTTGTACTGTCAAAACTGCTTAGAACTCATGCCTCAAGGTGGGTGGGTGGTATTAACATTGTTAATGAATATGGGATCTAATAACCACTTGACAGCATGTGAAAAAAAAACTGTTCCACTATGATCTTTTTAGGTCTTTCAAGGCCACGTTTACGCAAACATTACTTAGTTGCGACATAAAATTCTTTTGTGAAATTCGGTTTTAAATCAACCTACAACAGAGACAAGTCCACGTTGGAAGCTCAAATATCTAAGCTCAAACTGAGCTTGGAGCAGCGCGAAGACGACAGCGGACGGTACAGGAGAACTGAGGTCGTAGAACAACAACTAAGAGAAGATAAGAACAGTTTGGAAGCAGAAATAAGAAGTCTCAAGGTAAATAATCAAAAGAGAGGATGTGTTGTGAAAATTATACATTGATGCGTGGTACATTGAACGCAATGAAATACAACACAGCAAAAAAATATTATAGCAAATGATTAATACTCGTACTCTCCGTAAACTACAGACTTGTAGGTGTTGTTTTGGCGACTATAAATCACAAAAAACCTATGAAATATTTGGTAAATACAATTGTAATTTTAAACAATTTATTATCAACACGATAATAATCTATACTAATAAATAAATCTACAGCGATTTTTACTGATAACTATAACTATAACTACTGAACCATGCATCCGATTGACTTGAAACTTAGTATCCATGTAGAAAATATATGTACTTAATGGATAGGCTAATATTTATGTGAGTGTTGGACTCCCTACACCAGTTGCGGGGGCGTTAATGATGAGAATTTTGTGGGGGTGAGAAATAATAATGTTAATTTTAAATGCCCAGCGAAGCGGACGGGTACAGCTAGTATATTATAAATTTCATTGTTCTAGCGAAATAATTGATGGTCCGCCCAATAACCACGCAATCAAAAGCAATATGGCCGCGGCAGCGCGTCACCCGGGGACATTGACCTTGCGCGTCAAATGATTTAGATTTGTTTTAAATTTCCTGCATCACAATACCACAATAAAATATTTCCATTTTTCTACAATTAACCTTATTTTAAAGGTTTTTCCGCCTTCAATGGTTACAGGTTTCAGATTAATAAACATAAATCTGATTTGATTTATTTATCGAATATTTAGTTTTGTTTCATTTGCTTTTATCGCGTTAGACTGGCCGACGCCATCACCATAAGGCAAGTGACTTAGACACCCATATACATTGCAGCTGTTCTTATCCCCACCATTGAAAACGGGACGCAGGACTGCTTCGCCACACCAAAACCCAGGATGGTAGTAAAAACTAGTAATAATTTAAATCATTCGTTAATTGGAACGGACGGTTTCGAGTTCTGTATGCTTAGTTCGAGTTTTTTTACGTTCTCGATAGCGTAAAAGTTAACGGAGCTGGAACGTTTCCTACGTTTGCCGCTCGGGGCGCTGCTGCGCTAAATTTGATATTATTACTTCAGTGCGCCACGTAGGATACCGGTGACTTATATAGCAATCAACGTGTTATTTATCATATTTGTATGGAATAGGATCGCTTGCGTATGTTTGCCGCTAGGGGCGCTGTTCCAATTGCATACAAAATTGGCTTAACTTTTACGCTATCGAGTACGTTAAGAAACTCGCACTAGGCTCAGACGCATCAGGCTGTAGAGGCTGTACGAGCTGTTACACATCTAGGAGGAGTTGAGCAAGGAGCGTGCGCGGGTGCGGGAGCTGGCGGGGGCGGGGGCGCGGGGCAGGGCGCGCGCCGAGCACCTGGACGACCTGCACCACGACCTCGCCGCGCAGTACGACACCGTCGCCAGACTGCAGGTGCTTATGACGGGAGTGCATCATTCCGAAACGCTGTCCATTGCCGCGCCACTAAGAGCGGGTTTAACCGCCACACATTTGACACATACACATTGCCCTTTAATGCAATACCAATATTACACAGTCGGCGACACATTTGACGCATTGACATCGGCCTTTGACGGAATACCATTTCTGCCGCATCAGATGATAGTTTATGAATTTATTTCCCGCAGTTGAGGTGTTGAATACAGTATAACTAAAGAAAACGACTATCTTGAAATCTAATGTACATTAGCGCTAGTTTTATCGCCAATAAATCGGACATTACAGTCGATTGTTCGAGTATGACAATTTAGTCTCACCGTGCGTTGATACTTAACGATCTAGGAGCACCTAATTCCGTCACATAATACAAAATCACAAGAAGTTATTAGGATATAAGCTTGTAACAGCTTCACGACAACTTTCAGCTTGACTTGGACCGTCAGCGGCGCGAGGAAAACGACCTCAAACGAGAACTGACCCTGAAGAACTCCGCCGTTGAGGAACTGAAGATGGAACTCAAGAATAAAACTGGTATTTTTTTTGCTATTGCTTGGCTGGTTCGGGGAGGTCACGCCCCACCTGGTGTTCAGTGGCTACCCCGAGGTTAAGGCGGCACCCACCTCGAGACAGAGTTCATCCATATTATCTGGAACCGCTGCGTTCATCGACAGTGCGTTTTCCGGCTTTGGAATGACCTCCCCGCCACGGTGTTTCCCGAGCGCTATGACATGTCCTTCTTCAAACGAGGTTTGCGGAGATTACTTAATGGTAGGCAGCGGCTTGGCTGTGCCCCATGAGCGACGGTAACCACTCACCACCAGGTGGGCCGTATGCTCGTCTGCCTACAAAGGCAATAAAAAAAAAGACATTGATTATTGAAATTCGAGTTTAACTTCCTCTTCTTTTTCTCCAACTTATCCCACTAGGTGGAGTCGGCACAGCTAATTTTTTTCTTCCATTCTCTTCTATGAGCCGTCATCTCAACACTAACTCCTCTCTCTCTCATAGCGTCACTCACACATTCCATCGATGTCTTTTTTGGTCGACGTCTTCCCCCTCTACCTTGCACTACCATTTCCATACATCTCCTAGTCACATGCATCTTCTCTCTACGCATGTCATGTCCATACCACGCTAACCGTCCACTCTTTAGTTTTAGTTCGAGTTTACCTTACTTGTGTATTTTAGATGAATTTGTATTTTATTGAAAGAACGTTTATTGGAGATAGGGACCCCAGAGAGCCCACTGAGTTTCTGAAAGGATCTTCTCAGTGGGTCGCGATTTCGATCCGCTGGTAGATTCTGCGAAAGGCTACTCTTCCTAGGGAGGGCCAATGTTTGCGAACTCACTCATATTAAGCCCGTGATTGAGATCACCTACCCGTCCTCACCTATCTGGAATATCCACTCTCTATACTCTATTTCTAGTAGCATCATACCTATATATATATATACCGAAAACCCGGCCCAAATCGGTCAAGTCTAGTCGCAGTGAACGATCGGAGATTAGCGCACGGGGTCGCAAAAAAAAGCGTTATAATTACCATGTCATCAAGTCACAGCGAACGAGGACGCAAAAAAAAACCAAAAAATCATTTTAATTGCCATGTCAATACAGTTGGAATTCCTTTAAAGTTAACATTCGAAATGCATTTTCTAACTTGATAGCTTATTCTACGGCTATGTTGTTTCAGCATCTCTCCAGGCTGATCTGTCTCAGGCTCACGCCGAGAAGGCTTCGTTGGAGGAGGAGCTGGCGAGCGCGCGGCTGGCCTTAGAGCGACACCAGCGCCAGACCAAACACGAAACTAATCGACTTAATTCAGAGGTCACCTCATAATGGTTCAGTAGCTTTAGACTTTAACATGTGGCTATAGCGGAGAACGACTAATCCGAGGGCTGTGACACCTTTGAAGCTTCTATAGTTTCGTGGTTTGCGGCTTTTACAATGAAAGTCACGCGGCAGCAACGCGAATTTAGTGCTTTATTTTTGAGAATAATTTTCGGTATAATATCAGTCAGTTCAAATTTCAGCCACAAATGACGTCATCATGAAGTTTGTGGGGCAATTTTTGAGAATTCATAAATTTTCCAGCATAACACGCCAGCATCCGGGATTTCGGACAGAAATTCGTTTAAGCAGCGCAATTGCCCTGGCCGTTGGACAGTTCCTAGCTCTATGGGTCCTCAGCCCTGCCAGTTGCTAGCCCGATCTTTTTTTCTTTTCAATCAATCAATTCTTTCGCACCCCTCACAGATCCAGTCCCTCCGCCAGCGTCTGGACCGAGCTGACGCGGACCTGGTGCACTCGCGCCGCGAGAACCTGCGTCTCTCTGAGCAGATCTCCAATCTCGAAAAAGAGGTACTACTCCATTTATCGTACGAAACTATTATAATTTAAAATTCATTAAATTTTACATTCCCAAATCAGGAATTCATGTCTATTCTGTCATTAATGTAACGGAAATACGTATGATAGCCTTGAGAGGCTATTTCAGCTTCTCCTTGACGTGTAGGTGAACTCACGGGGCTCAAACCGGAGTGTTGCTAACACTAGCCCTAGCAGGAGCAGTGCTTCGCAGAATCTACCATCGAATCGGAAACGCGACCCACTGAGAAGATCCGGCGAGAAACTCAGTGGGCTGTGTCTGTGGGTTAGTTCACTCGTCGAGCCCTTCGTCGCAAGCAACGTTCGACGAGGACGGTGACCGGTGCTTGTGGTACCTAAAAGCACCGTTAATGGATCGGGAGGATCCGTAATGACGTGTTTAGGGCGACGTCGACCCAAGAGCTAATGGTCAGACGACAATATCAAACGTTTCAAAAATATATTGACCTTACTTGGGATTGAATTGAGGCACTATATTTACAATATTTTTCTGTAAAAAAAAACTTACATATTCACTGAAGAACATAATAAAATAGTATACGACATAATGAATGTTGACTTAAATTCAATTTACGTGTTGTAAGTGATCTTTTGCATATCGAAACGAAAAATAAGAAAAAAACAGCTCATTTATTAATTTGGTATCACTGAACTACTGAGCCAAACAAAAGAAAATGCTTTAAAAATAGACAGTGGAAACTTTACTGTTTCTTTTTTGCCTATTACTGCTGGTAGAGCATCTTGTGAGCCCACACGAGAATATACTATCACCCTGCCTATTATTAAGAAGCTGTACAGTTCCGATATGAAGAATAGGACAACCGCCATGACACATATATCTAATAACTCAAATTGAGTGTACTTTGAAATATCTATGGTTTCTTATGGTAGTGATATAAAATTCTCAGATTAACTTGAAGAGCTTGAGCCCAATCTCTTCAGAGAAGAACAAGAAGGAAAAGGAGTTGTCTACCATGCTGGAGTCCATTGACAACAAGCACGGTGCGTACACCAGCACCACTATACAGACGTAGCTTTCCGGGTAAACTATCAATGTTTTGAAAGCGATTTAGATATATTTAAAAAAAAATATATAGTACATTTTATTATTGATATTGGCAACAATTCCTATATAATCTGCGAATAGAGGGTTCATTTGTCTATGATCGCGAATTGCTCAAATGTCAAATTAAATGTTCAGATTATGGAGGGTGGAATTAAGGAGTACCATCTTGTATAAGGGACTAGTCGAAAAAGTGTCCGCCTGTTAACAACAAGTTATTTTTAAAGACTCATCGAAATAGCGCTAGTGTAAGAAGTGGAAATTTTATGAGTATAGCACTTTTACTCAGAGTAAGCAATGCTGGATTGAAAAATGTAATATTTTCCATGACTTGTGTAGTTAAAAATTATGTAAAAGTAATTAAAAACAATTGTTTATTTTTATTACTATTTACGTAGGAAGTGTTTCTTTCCTTCTTAATTGAATATCCTCATCTAACAGTTTATGTCGCTGATTTTTAAATCTTTCCACTTGCTACTGTGGCGCCACCTTAATTGGCTCCTTTTCAGCGGAAACTTTTTAATACACTGAGCTGGTCCTTCTCATTTCCACCCTACCTAATTCAGATATAAGAAATTGAAAATATATTTCAAAGGATTCAACATTTAGAAAAGTTCAAAGAATTAGTATTTTTGTTAGAAACATACCACAAGGGTGTTGTGGTTTTGATCGAAATTCTGCCAATATTTTTGCGTAAAGCATGCAATTGGAATTTCAAAACATTTGTAATTTACTTGTACATCGAGCGCTTGCACGTCACAGATGTATGGAATACGCTTTCATTACCTTCAATGGTTTATTCATCAGATTGTTGGCTAGTGGACAATAGTTCAGACCGTGGTTAGCGCTTGCATCGCTTGGTTTCCAAAAACATGTCCTAACGACGACACAATTAAAATTAATTTTACGATTTTAATCGCGGCTTATTTCTTATATACTTTCATAGCATTCGTTCCGACTTAAAGAAGAGAATCCGTAAAATTTGTATTAATTGCGTCCGCGACTCGCGATTAACTAAGGAAGCACTTTAGAGAAGGTAGTCTTAAATTTTGGGGATCCCATTGGTGAAGTTGTCGATGAATTAAATCGAAACAACGCGATGCACAAGTGCTCTGAACGCGGTCTCTGTATTAGCTCGTCGATATTAGCGAGGGAATGTTTAAAGCAAGAACATTTGGTTCCACAGCTAAAACGGTGGCCGAGTTGGAGGGCATGATACATTCACAAAACAGTCTGATGGAGAAACTGACCGGAGAGTGTCGCTTGCTCACAGACAAGCTCGACGACGCGAACCGTAGGCACAAGTACGAATCTTTACAACTTTACTCGCACCAGACTCGACCCCGTCCCCCGTGCCCCCTGTCCCCCAACGCCCCTCGCCAACCCCGAACGTTGCTATTGTCATTACCCATTTAAGAACGTAATTTTGATTCCTAACGTCGCGTGTGTATTCGTTGGCGGCAGGCAGAGCGCGGCTACGTGCAGACGAACCGATCACACGTCACGACCGGCCGGGGTCCCGAGACCGACTGATAAAGGAGAGTCGCACCTCAAGGCGCCGCTCCGGAAAAGAGTCCGATTCGTCGTGTAAACACCAGCCGATAATCGTTGGCCCGTTGACGACAAATCAGGATCTCGCTGACGCTGACGGCGAAAGGACCTACAATTTGCCGCTTATGATCCAACAGCCCTTTTTACGTGAGAAAAAGGAGCCAATCAAAGTTGATATAAGCGTCAAGTTGATACCGAAATCGAGGAGGAGAGACAAGAAACGCACAGCACAAGTAGATGAAGTTGCTTTAGACGATAAAGGCGTTAAGAATAGTGTTAGTATGGAGGTGTCAGATGGTGCTGTACGGGTTTTAAGCGAAACAGTTGAAGTTATTGATGGCACCGCTAATATAGAAGCTTCACGATCGGAAAACGTAGTTGAAGATGACAGAATTAGTCCAATCAGTATACAAGTGACATCGCCAAAAGCAAACACTGCCGATCTAGAGAATATTGTTCTAGATAAAACCGAAGATGCACGTGATAGTACAGATGGAGATCCGAATGAAGATGTTGACGAAACTAATCCAGAATTATCAGATACAATTATTCCAGTTCCAAATACAACTTCTGAAGATGTAGATGAAAAAATTGAACTTACAGAAGAATTAGTTCCCGTACCAACAGAATCTATTGAAAAGGGAGACGAAGATACTTAAAAATGTATAAATTTTAATACACATATCGGCAGTGTACTACGCGAAAGTTTATTAGGTATAGTTGTATGAAAAAAAAATCTTGCCTGTAATACTGCTTGTATTAGTAGTCGCAGTGAATGTTCCATGCTTATTATTTTATTTGGAAATAACCATTTAGTTTAAGTGTAATGTGAACGTGATATTGTTAATTAAGTTATAAAGTTTGTTGTTGTTTTTAACTGACCTCGAAAAAGGAGAAGGTTCACACAATTTTAGTGTATTTTTGTATCTTCATTTTGATCTTTAATTTCTCATGTGATTCCAAATTCTATTAAGATGTGACCAATAATTTTTGAATTATCCTTAATAATGCATGTTTAATTAACTACATTAATGGTGTACTTACTTTATTTTATTAAAGTCGGTTTTTTTGTTGTTCAAACATTAAAAGGATATATGTTATTTAAATGGGTAATGATAATCGACACCTAATAATTACATGTAGTGCAATAAAAGTTTTAAAACACATGTTACTTTCCAAAAATATTTTTTATGTACCTCAATTATAATACATAATATACTCATAAAGTATGTGCTAAGATAACTATGAACGATTATAGAATTAATTATATCGAGAGCTGAAAGGCGAAATTTAGCTTAATACGCCACATTTATCTTTGTAATTAAAGACCCGTTTTATTTGGTATAAGCATCAACAGTTCGATGTTTTTAATTGAACTTCAATCAAGTTTACTCTTTTCAAATAGCTGAGAAAATATTTGTTATATTTTTTCTAAATTTTAAACTTTAAATGGTTCTCCTGTAAAGTTGCAAAAATTTCGCTTAGCCCAAATGGCTTTTCAACCCTCGATAGATTAACTGGACGATGTCAATTGACCGCAGTGAAGCCACATATACAGGGTGTTCCAGAAAGAATGGATAATCCTGAAACACCTCATAGTAGAGCTGCTATTGGGGACACAAAATAAAAAAATTAACAGTAAAAAAATTCTCAGATAGTACCGTTCTTAGTAGTAGATCAGATGTTTGTAGCTGTTGTATATCACAGAAACGCGCAGTAGTATAAAAAATAATGTTTTCTTTTTAAATACGTAATTTGGTTACTACATAGGAAATATTTTTTGTAATTTTTTATTTTTAGTCCCCAATAGCTCCACTATGAGGTGTTTCAGGATTATCCATTCTTTCTGGGACACCCTGTATAGTTTCATTCTACATTCAACATTTTGCTTAAATAGTATGAAGATCAAAAAACCCAATAGATATTTCATTCGAATTCAAAATGGACAACACTGATCTAGTATAACAAAAGCATAGAAAAGCTTGCAGTAGTTTTTCATAAGCTCACAGCTGCTCACAGAGGTTCACGTAAAGCGTTTACGTTTCAGAGCGGAGAAAACACAATTGCTTTGCAGGAACGCTGAGCTAATGCGGAAGCTCAGGAGCTTGTGGTGTTCCCACAAGAGATATTGCACTACCACTGTAGCACGAAGCTCCACCCCGCTGAGCGGATACCCTCACAGTCGATCATCGTATGACCTAGACCGCACCTACCGAACATCGACCCCCTTCACTAATAGATTTAGGAGCTTTTCATCTAGAGACCACATCGGAGGCCTCGTGAGAAACTTGAGCGATCTATCCCTTGATAGAGTCGATGACTCCGATGTCGAGCCTTCGAAGGTAATGGCTTGTGTTCAATACAATCTGGTAGATTTTGTGGGTAGATGATAGTTATTTTGTGAATTAGTTCGGGTTTTTTAGTACTTAAAGCATGAGAAAATCGCATGATCACGTATTGGTTTAGCGAAATCGATTTCGATAAAACCTTAATACAACTATCCTAATTCAGTTCTATTTCTTTTTGATAGTTTCAAAACATTAAGCTGCTTTCAGACTACGCTATACTATAGTGCCATATAGTATAGCAGCGTATACTTAACCAATAATATATAGTACAGTACAGTGTGAACGTGTCCATAACAATGTATGGTGCGCGATATTGTTGTGCTTTAAGATATACGCTATTATATTATAGCATAGTCTAAAAGCTGCTTGACTCATTTAAAATCAATGCTTCCCGTCAACGAACTGTAAACACGCAATGGACGACGTAATACGATTGTCTTCTAAACTTTCTACTGGTGGTAGGACTTCTTGTAAGTCCGCGTGGGTAGGTACCACCGCCTTACCTATTCCTGCCGTGAAGCAATAATGCGTTTCGGTCTAAAGGGTAGGGCAGCCGTTGTAACTATACTTGAGACCTCAGAACTTATATCTCAAGGTGGGTGGCGCATTTACGTTGTAGATGTCTATGTGCTCCAGTAACCATTTAACTCCAGGTGGGCTGTGAGCTCGTTAACTCATCTAAGCAATAAAAAAAACACGCAATGGACGACGTAATACGATTGTCTTGGGTCGCGAATATCGATTTGTTTCATTCGAATTGTATATCTCAGCGAGAAATGTATTATTGCACGTTTGTGTGGTGTGATCGCATGTGCGTGTGTGCCGCAGGGAAGAATTGGCAGCTCTGCAGCGTCAAGTAGACACTCTGGGCAGGACACTCCAGCCGCCGCACGCGCCTAGTCGTCAAGGTACGGTACGACATTAGTTCGACAATAGAGTCTAGGAATGAGAAGTGTGCTTAGTGCGAGTTTTTTAACGATCTCGATAGCGTAAAAGTTAACTCATACAAAGGGGAGTCGTTTAGTGGGTAGGGCCTTAAATTCCTTGGGCCCGCGGTCTGCTCCCAATACCTTGCAGATCGTCGAGTCCCACATACCCCGCGCGCCCCCTTAGGCGCGGGGATGTCGAAGGAGGTTCGGCCCCCGGCACGAAAAAAAAAAAGATTAATGAATTCCCAGGAGTCCCTGGTAAATTTGCCCAACTAAGAAATTATAACATCAACAAATTAAATATTAAAACAACATTTCACGTATTTTATGAGATTAGTACCATATGTTTGAAGCTCAATATTTTATTGCCATGTTTATTAGAGAGTATTTGAATTTGATAAATAATTAATTTAGATTTTAACGCATATAAATTTATTCTCAAGTAATTCACAAATTGTAGATGTGATCTAAGTAATAAAATCTAAACTATTGGAACTTTGAACCCTATAAAGTGATCTACAGAAGCTATAAAATAAAATAACGGTGCGCGTGCAACTTGGTGCACGTGAATGAAGTGAAACTTCTTTTTTGATATGTAGTATTGTGGTTTTCTTCATTTTTCATCTATAAATCAGATTGCTCTTGTAATAGGGAATGCTGTATATAAGAGATGCGACATCTTCAACATTTATTTATATTATATATAGCTATTTTAAATTATACATAGAAAAATAAATTTAATTTTTTTTTAAATACTTCATTATATATTGGATGCTACTCGTTGCTAACGCTCGCGCTGGCCTGTAACATGTATACTATGCGCATGCGTTCGAGTGCCACGAATTCACTCTCGCTCTGTTTCTTTCTATTCCATGGTAGCGTTAAACGTTTGACGCAACCTTGTTGGAAGTCGCATTAGAAGTTTCACTTCAAAAACTTCCAATGACATTCGACACAATAAATGTTCTTTGATTTCGACTAATAACAAATCAATATCATATTAAATCAACAATGAATGTACAAAATAATTTATTTTAGAACTTTAATCAAATTACAGCACATCCCACGCACTATACTCCAGCCGACAGAAGCATACCCTTTGTTACTTCCTCTCCCGGACACGACGATCCCGGAGATCAGTCCCCCGGACACACCGGACATACAGACCGACCGGACAGAGAGCGACTCCAACCCGAGCATCACGACCACCAAGAGCCTACAACAATAACCGACGAACATCAATCTCAACCAATGTCCAAAGATGATGAAGAACCGTACAAAAATCAAAACGATGCACCAATTAAATCAGAAAGACCAATGGACGTAGAGCATAAAGAACAGACTTATCAAGAGGATGCGAATTTCATTGGACAGGAACAAAACTACGAAGCGACGCAAATGCAATACCAACCTGAATACCAAAATAATTACGAGGAGCCAACTTACGCTAACGAACAATATGAAAATTATGAACAATATCAGCAATATGCTGACCCCAACGCGCAATATAGCGAAGAACAATACAACAACATAGCCGAAGTCAACTACCAACCCGAGCAGAATTACGAACAAAGCTATGAGAACACAGCGGAGGCTCCACAAGAACAATATTACCAAGGCACAGAGCCCAATGACACAAATCCAAGTGATGCTCCAACGAAAATGGCGGAGGAACATCAGAGTTAGCAATTCGTATATTTTTATTTCTTGCAACATTTCCGTTACAACGCTTTTGATAGAGTAACGTGCCACTAATAGATCAGCTTTTGGCGTCGGATAAATAAACTATGAAAGTTGAATGTGTTGAATAATAAAATCTATTGAAATGTTTGTTGATAAACGAGTTAATAAATCGCTCAATACTTATATTGCAATTGGATATGATGTTTTATTTGATTTTTTTATCTACAGGGAAAACGTGATTATTTTGTTTTTTTCTTCAACTTAAGCCCCATGATCTCGATTTTGTCTTGACGGTTTCTAAAACAATATACAAAGTACTTAAGGGTCAGGGTGCGTACAGAAGTCGTGTAGGACTATGCGATTTATAAGTGGCACGGGTTGGCTTCGCACCTATTTGGACTACCAAGCAGTCCTTCGTTCTTGTTTGCATGAGACCGACGTTACACTATTTAATTTGAAGAAAATACAGCACGAAACATTATAGAACGGTTTGGCGGGCACTCGAGCTGTTACTTTTTAATTTAATGTTTCTTCAGGCTTAAAATTCTTATATCAATCGATTATAATTCGTAAAAGTACATTGAAATATTAACCGTAGTCTTAGTGAAATATAGGCCGTGGCCTACCCTGACCTTCCAAAAAGTCCATTGAAGTCTTAGGTAGTTTTCCAATTACAGAGCATAATGCGACTCAGTGACGCACAATGCCGAATTATGCTGAAGCTTAGTTGAGCATTATGCCGCATAATGCGCTCTTGTGCTGTAATTGGAAAACTACCTTAGTAAATTCCACCCATTTGATTGCAAGGAATTTTTATCTTGTCCAACTCCTAACCATCTCTTATATTAATTCATTGAATTTAATTTTATTTTATTCAATTTAATTCCAAAATCAAGTCATTTTCCATGATTGTTTTTGTTTACTTCTACTACCAGACACGGAACCGCACTTCGGTACAAAAGTTTTGACTGTATGGGCTTCATTCCTGTTGCCTATCCAAATGACAATTCAAAAGAAAACTATTAGTCGATCAAAACATCAACAACATCAACTTGAATAAATTTTATTTCTAACAAATATTAAGTGTATTTATTAACTATGATTTGTAAATAAAACTAGCTGTTCATTAACAGAGCATATTTTAATATTTGATAAGTAATATTTAATTAATATAACCTACATATTATTCAGTCAAAACAACAATTTAATAAAATTTCGTACTAATACAAGCTCGTTAGGTTAGTAAGAAACAGAACAAAAATGGTTTGTGAGAAGTGCGAAAAGAAATTGGGCAGAGTAATAACGCCGGACCCTTGGAAGGCTGGAGCTAGGAATACCGTGGAGTCCGGCGGACGTGTTGTTGGAGAAAACAAAGCATTAACCGCCAAAAAAGGACGATTTAATCCGTACACTTCCACATTTCAACAGTGCAAGTGAGTAATCCTGATATTTAAATACCAATTTTGCCTCATCCTCATACATTCTTAATAATACTTCCCCAATTTTGCCAAATATATTCTTAATAATACTTCCTAATCCCGAACGCTTCAGACAAACACACTAAATGCTGCTGGACTTTTAGTTACCAATATGTAAAATAGCAATACAATAAAAGTTAGTTTAAGATACTTGTTTGAAGGATGTTTTTTACATTTATTAACCTTTCTTCTCTTGATTGATTTATTTATTACACTACATGGATGGGTTAATGGGTCATAGATGATTGTAATGTGTACGTTGTTTTTCATCTGAAGAGATGCAGTTGAAGATTTATTCGAATTTAAAAATGGCTCTCCTTTGAAAATGGGACAAAATTTACGGTTGCAATAACTAGGTTTGTGGAACCTATTTCAGTACATTACACCATACCACCTTCTCCTCCTCGTGTCGTTTTCTTCATTACTGAGGGTCATGACTTCCCTGCTGCATCAGTTTCTCCCGTACGATTTCCCTCCATCTGCTGCGATCCATAGCTTCATGAAGGGCATTGTGAAAGTTGATGTTCGTATTTAGTCCAACCATCTCGAGGGACTGCATCCTCTGGGAGGTTTGCCATCACCCTTTCCTGTCACCATCAGCTGTTCTAGATTGTGACCCTCTTTACGGGCAATATGTCCAAAAAATTCCACAGGCATATTATAGTGGAAAGTCTAGTTATGATATTAAGCTCTCTCAGAATAGTCACGTTGGTGAGAAAGGCATTCCATGGAATCTGTAACATTTTTCTCCATCTCCATATTTCAGAGGTGTCTATTAGGTAACCATACCACCAATAAAATATATTAAAAGTTTTTAAAATATATTCTTTTATTTTTCAGAATCTGCAGAACGAAAGTTCACCAAGTCGGATCACATTACTGCCAAGCTTGCGCATACAAAAAGGGTATATGTGCCATGTGTGGAAAGAAGATTCTAGACACTAAGAATTACAGACAGAGCTCAACTTAGTTTATTGTTATGTTATCCTAGTTCATAAGAAACATTACCTAAATAAGTTCTAAAAGAAAAAATATAGTGTATTTGTAAAGCAATGCTTTATATGCCTTGGACTATTTTAAGATAATAATGTAGATACTGGAAATTTCCTCACGGATGGTAAAGTGTGATTGCTTTGAGGAATAAACAGATAGGATTATAATGCCAACCTATGAACACCCACAATTAGCGGTACTACGAATATTCAAGACTTGAATCCAAGAAATCGATTTCAAAAATGAAATGAGAATAATTCTAACACTCACGAATGATGACAAATTATAATGATTTTTACAAGTTGTCATCTGTCCTATCTATGTTCTAAATAATCTGAATAATTCTGAATATATGTTTATTTATTTATTTATTTATAACTTTATATACTAAACAGTATAAAGGCGGACTTAATGCCATAGGCATTCTCTAACAGTCTACCTCAGGGGGTTGCAGAGATGAACCTTGGTAGGTGTAGTGTGATAGTGATATTACTTAAACATATGTGACAACTTGGAGAAATTGGTGGTCACTGGAAAGGTCGAGGGCAAGCGACCAAGAGGCAGGAACCCGACCCGTTGGACGGACCAGATTCGTGCAGCCCTGGATACCACAGTGCACGATGCTCTGCACTCAGCTGCAGATAGGAACAGATGGCGGTGCACTATAAAAAACAAACTGTTTCAAGGCCATGACCACGACCCTCAGTAATGAGGAAACCGACGCAAGGAGGATGTGTATATATAACATACATAATATTTATAGATACAAATACTCATACTTAAATAAATACATATACCTAAAAATATATATAATTCTGTATATTCTGAATAATGAAACCATAAGACTGGCACAAACATTTCACTTGCCTTCCTATTTAAATCTACTCGGCTAATTAATACAGGGTGTACCAAAAACTAACAATAATTTTCTAAATGTCTTATTTTACTGGAACCGGTTTTTAAGGAACTGCCAGTTTTTTTTTGTTTCCGCAACTCCAACATCACAGATTAAAGATCTAATGCGTTGGTTGTTATAGTCGTTATGGCCTAAGGGATAAGACGTCCAGTGCATTCGTATCTAACGATGCAACAGTGTTCGAATCCCGCAGGCGGGTACCAAATTTTTTTAATGAGATACGTACTTAACAAATGTTCACGATTGACTTCCACGGTGAAGGAATACATCATGAAATAAAATTCAAATTCGCAAAATTATAATTTGCGTAATTACTGGCTTTTACGTTGTAGGTGTCTATGGGCTCCAGTAACCGCTTAACACCCACCAGATTGGCTCACAGGCCGTGCGCACGTCCACTCATATAAGCAATAACATATATATATATTATGACTATTGCTCGGTCACCGTCCTCGTCGAACCCGTCGCTTGCGACGAAAGGCTCGACGAGCGAATTAACCCACAGACACAGCCCACTGAGTTTCTCGCCGGATCTTCTCAGTGGGTCGCGTTTCTGATCGGATGGTAGATTCTACGAATCACCGGTGTTGGCAACACTCCGGTTTAAGCCCCGAGAGCTCACCTACACGTTATGGAGAAGCTGAAATAGCCTCCCAAGGCTATCAGCATAGGTAGAGAAAAAAAGACTATTGCTGTATTACAAAAACAATCTATGGTAATTTTATGGTGTCAGAAACTTTAAAATAAATAAATGCGTATAAACTACAGAACTTGCATCAATATGAAAGTGTAATTAAATTAAAAATTCAATTTCACTTACAATGTAGTTTTTAATAAAAAAAAATTAATTAACTTTGTTAGTTTTTCTTGTAAATGTGAATTCCGACAAAACGATATGAGATTATATTGTTTCAGTGTCGTTCTCTTGAGTTTACTCTTTCTTACAGTAAGTACAAATGATATTCACAGATTACACTAGTGTTATGGTGTGAAGCGAGAGAATGAACTACCAATTATCCACCACTATCCTCCAGTGTGCTTAGTGCGAGTTTTTTAACGTTCTCGATAGCGTAAAAGTTAACTTAAATTTGTATGCAGTTGGAACAGCGCCCCTAGCGGCAAACGTAGGCAAACGTCCCAACTCCATGCAAATGTGAGTTAACTTTTACGCTATCGAGAACGTTAAAAAACTCGAACTAAGCACACTGACCTCTACTGAGAACTGCAACCATGATATCCGTTCCTAATGATAAGAAAATCGGTAGCCATCGGAGCTTTTTTGTGTAGCCAGTTTTTTTTCAAATGCGCCATAACTTTTGTGGTCAATTCCCAGCTCATCAGCTACGTCGTAACTACTGATATGCCGATCTTGCTCCACTTTTTCAATAATGGCATCCATTTTATCCGTAATAGGGCGACCAGAGCGACGTGCATCTTTGACATCAAAATTTCCGGATTGAAAACGCTTAAACCAAATTTATGCTACTCTCACAGACTAGGTCCATAAGCATCGCAAATTTTTTTCGCGGCTTGCGTTGTATTTTTACCCTTTTTGTAGTTAAATTATAAAATGTATCGAATTTCTTCATTAGATTCACTCATCTTGACGGTACGAAAAATAAATAAAAATCACACATTTTCCTTCTTTGAATTTGGAATTATCTTCTTTAAAATTTAAACTTTTAATGATACCAAAACCAGCCAGATAAAAATAGTATAGCCAAAGAGATTTTATTACAAATTCATACATACCTACTATAATGCGAAAAGACTTTTCCCCAACCTATTATAAAGATCTACATACACAGTACAAGGTAGTTTTCCAATTACAGCACAAGAGCGCATTATGCGGCATAATGCTCAACTAAGCTTCAGCATAATTCGGCATTGTGCGTCACTGAGTCGCATTATGCTCTGTAATTGGAAAACTAATACAGGTAGTTTTGTTGTTGCGCTCTTGTACTGTAATTGGCATTCCCGATCCTGCGGACAGAATGGAAAGCAGTCGACGTCGCCCAAAACACGTCATCTCGGATCCTCCCGATCCACTAACGGTGCTTCTAGGTACTTCAAGCACCGGTCACCGTGCTCGTCGAACCCGTCGCTTGCGACGAAGGGCTCGACGAGTAAATTAACTCTCAGATACAGCCCACTGAGTTTCTCGCCGGATCTTCTCAGTGGGTCGCGTTTCCGATCCGGTGGTAGATTCTGCGAAGCACGGCTCTTGCTAGGGTTCGTGTTAGCAACGTCATCAGGTTTGAGCCCCGTGAGCTCATCTACAAACGTTAGGGCGAAGCTGAAATAGCCTCTCAAGGCTATCAGCATAGGTAGGAAAAAAAATAAAAAAATGTAATTGGAAAACTACCCAAGTAACACACAAAAAATGATTATGAATGAATTGAATTATGAAAAAAGGTGTGACTGAATCTAGAAACGTCTGCGTTGATGAACTATCAAACCGAACTAGACTAAAAACTTAATTAATATCTTTACTTTATTTTGCAACGAAATGATCTAATACTAAAAAAAGACTGTACGATAATGCTGAATTCCCTTAAGTGCTTTAAGAAGCTCGCGGTTGTGAATCGTTCCAAACGTACCTACAACTTTATGTACTGTACTAAAACTGTATTCTAAACCTCGGAATTAATAACATTATAAAATACGCGAGAGAAAAACCTAAAAGTAATTTTAATTGTGTTTCCTCTTCTTTTTTTTCTCCACCTTATCCCACTAGGTGGGGTCGGCACAACTAATTTTTCTCTTCCATTCTCTTCTATTAGCCGTCATCTCAACGCTTACTCCTCATATCGTCATTCACACACTCCATCCATGTCTTCTTCGATCGACCTCTTCTCCCTCTACCTTGCACTACCATTTCCATACATCTAGTCACTATTAGAGCAGATCAATGACACGCGGGCCTCTGATTCGTGTCAGTCGCGCAGGTGGAACTTGCGTGGGGTTCAAGAACAAACCAGTAGTAAACATCCAGCAGTTTATTGATGGTAATCAAGCGGACAGACAGTACAATAATATAATACTTATGACACATTGCTCGCGGAACGGATGGCCGTTGGGGCCAGAAGGTTCTTGAGTGGCGACCGCGTACTGGAAGACGTAGCGTGGGTAGGCCTCCCACAATGAGGGCCGACGACCTATTGAGGTTCGCGGGAATCCGCTGGATGCAGCAGCGCAGGACCGGTCTTTGTGGCGAGACTTGGGGGAGGCCTATGTCCAGCAGTGGATGTCCATGGGCTGATAGAATATGAACTTAAAGTACAGCGTGCAGACCGTGCAACGGCACCACGAGGAAAGCGAAAGTGCGGACCATAGACACCTGCATTTATACACAATGCAGGGCATTCAATATCAAGCGAAGATTTAATGCATACCTACCTCTTCACTAACATTCTTAATAGTCACATGCATCTTCTCTCTACGCATCACATGTCCATACCACGTTTACATAACGCTAAAATCGAAGAATACACTATAACTTAAGTAAGCCGTTGATTTCAGTCAATAAAATCACACAGCGGCATACCGAGTAAGAAACATCGGGAGATATACGCCTTTTTGTTGAATGGAATACTCCAGAAGAACCAGCATCGCTGGCAGGACCTTCAGAGACAGACGAAATTACAAGATTACAGCGTTAAGCACGGAAGGCTCCCTGTGGGCGACGAAGAATTATCGGACACGAATGGCGTAGGAGCTGATAAGACATTTCGTTCTGTGAGTTCCCAATGAGCGGATCTTCAAGTGCTTTTCTATTTAACTAGCTGTACCCGTCCGCTTCGTTGGCCATTTAAAATTAACATTATTCTTTCTAACCCCCACAAAGATTCTCATCATTAACGCCACCGCAACTAGTGTAGGGAGTCCAACACTCATATAAATATTAGCCTATCCCTTAAGTACATGTATTTTCTACATGGATACCAAGTTTCAAGTCAATCGGATGCACGGTTCAGTAGTTACAACGGAACATCCGTAAAAACCACTGTAGATTTATATATTAGTATAGATATAGATTAAGTCGAGACGTAAATTAATTGTCGTAACATACAACTTATTAGTATTTTTTAATATATATATTTATTTAAGAGTATTTTTATCTTGTGTCAGTTTTGTTACTTTCTTCTTCTGAGTCGTTATACTGTTGATAGAATGGTCGTGATTGAAGGGCGCGGATTTAATGTGTCTTATTATGTCCTTAGTTCTCCTTGTTTCATCCTACTGCGCTTTTAAGTAAGAGATTTCTAACTAAAGACTTATTAAGTCGGTCTACAGCTTGGGAGAGTTCGCACGCAGTCTTATACCGCCTATCCTTTTTTGCAGAACGATGTGTTCTTTGGACTGGTTTGACTACACTAACTTTATCTATATTCTGTAGTTTAATCCAACAGGCAAACTACCTTCTGTTGCCATTTATTATACTTGTATCTTAAGCCATTCAATATCCATTTATTTCCTTAATAAAGGTTTTGGGCTGTCCGCGTCCAAGTCTTAGCCATAGTTCAGACCAAGTCATAGACCCCATTTACTGTCTATCGAAATCTCTAGATGCAGTTCAAAATAGCCATTTTTCTTCCCGCTCCAATTTTAGGTATTTTTCTTCCCGATCTCTGACATCCAAACGGCATACATGGTCCACGCCATTACTGGCATTTAATTACGTATTTTCGAAGCAGGCACAAGTCTGAAGGAGAGTATATCTACATTTATTCAATTGAAATCCACATCCAACTGGTTTTCACTAGTGGTAGGACCTCTTGTGAGTCCGCACGGGTAGGTACCACCGCCCTGCCTATTTCTGCCGTGAAGCAGTAACGCGATTCGGTTTGAAGGGTGGGGTAGCCGTTGTAACTAAACTGAGACCTTAGAACTTATATCTCAAGGTGGATGGTGCATTTATGCTGTAGATGTCTATGGGCTCCAGTAACCACTTAACACCAGGTGGGCTGTGAGCTCGTCCACCCATCTAAGCAATAAAAAAAAAAGTCAAAAACTATTATATTACAAGCCAGCAACAACATAAAGTGATTAGCGATTGAATTATTCTCACATGTTTGCAGCTTTTATCGCCAAATAGAAGGGCACACCCTGAAGAATTTAATTTAAGTGAAGGTCAGATCAAATCTAGGAGAACGTGGAGTAATTCTTGCAGTAAAAACGCAGCGAGGCGATGCAAGAGGGCCTGTATCCGCGCCTTTAAAAACGTATGCTACACATACAAGTGCGCGAGACGCGTCAAAAGACGTTACCGAAGGGAATGCAGAAAGACGTGCAGAAATAAATTTGTATACGATAAATATTATAGTGAAGGATATTCCAGCGATGATTCTTATAGCGAATAAAATTTAAATGTAGTTTTCGTTGTGAAGTTACTTTATTGGACATGTTACATTTTAGTTTTTGAAGTTATACTTCTTTAGGCGCGTTATGAAAAATTGATAAGAGTGAAATTTTACGATGCGCGCGCACCGTGACACAAAATTAACAGAATGAAGTTGCCCATTAAATCGCTCATTACAATACGACTGACGTAAATTGGCGAGTCTGAATATAGCCGCAGGTGAACTTTCCGAACCGTACCGAGAATTACCGAATTTATACGATGTCAAGAAAAGGGATGTCCAATATGCGTGTTTGAGGATGTTGTTTAATCGATTTTTTTTTCAAATTGATTAAAAAAAAAAAAAAAATTAAGTATAACTTCTTACGCGCGTACATAAGTACACACGCACCCTTTTTTTGCCCCGTTTGCGTGTTGTAACACTCCAAGTACCGTAGATTGGGAGGAATCGGGATCCTTTCCAAATCCAACACATTTTCAATGGTTATTCTTAGGGTAGTACCAATAAAATTGAAATTAAAATGATTCCGAAGCCTTAAATTTTTATACACGATGCGTTATTATACATACCTAGTTCATTACAAAATATACACAAAAACTGAAAAAACTAGCTTGGACCGTTTCACCTTGGTTTGGGGTAAATCAGGTTACATATTGGGACAATAGAGTTTCTCGATAGGGCTGCCACTATTTAGTACTAGGTACTTAATATTAGGTAATTAACTATTTAATATCTTTAATAACTTACAAAACTTTGATGACTAAATTAAGCTATTTAATATTCTTAAACACTAAATTAAAGTCATTTTCAGTTCAAAAAAGTTAAATCTAACAACTCAACAATAGTATTGTGATATCCCATATTTGTCCCTACTCTAACTCTAGTCTTTATTCCCCCCTATCTACTGTACTATAGCATTTGTTGAGATGTTGCATTAGAGATACTTGGCATTTACAGCCAAACTGTTGTTCTTTTCTCGTACGTAATTTTGATACAGATAACACTGGAATACGTAACTCTGCGTATATTAATCTAACTAAATACTAAGTAACTGGGAAAACTCGGGTAAGCTTCGTCAAAAGATTGTGGTCTAATTATAACAGCAACGGGCGAGTTTGAGATGTTAAAACAATAAAAATTCAAATCGTAATTAAGGTACGCAAAGTTACTAAGCATACTCCACAATTATCATGTGACGTAAGACTGTAAGTCAAAATTTTCGAGAAACTTCTAAATGTTATTACCATACAATGAACCCACTAGAACATCGCTACCATACGCCCCATATCGTTAACAAAGCCGAAACATTATTTTTATTGAGAATTCTGGTATCGAAACATAAATTATAAGTGGGAAATAAGAATGAGAATGGTACTAACGTAGGTACAATACGGAAGATGAGTACCTTAGCAGTGTAAGGAAGGAATTAGTAGAACTGAAGGTAAATTAGTTGAGGCTGATGATGGGAACTATTATGGACGGTTGGCAGATTTCGAAAAGTTCATTTCCTGTGAGCATTTTTTTCTCATACCACCCAGTTCTGGAATGAGCTTCCTTCTCTCCCTTTATTGCGTGTCGCGTGCTTCCTCTCTCAGGCGTTGTTTGAAAGAAGTCTATTGCGATCACACGTGGGGTCGTGTCCCGAGTACTGTCCATTAGCGAGAACCATCCATACGTCAGCCCGTTGAGTTTCTCGCCCGATCTTCTCAGCGGGTCGCGATTCCGATCCGGTAGTAGATTCATTCGCGAAGCAGCTGCTCTTGACTTGTCAGGTCTCCTTCGGAGGCGCTCGGGTAGCTGTTAACAAATCCCACCCCTCCTGATTGAGCCCATGCTCGCTCACCTGTCCTAGTGAAACTAGAAAGGCCTCCGGTAATCATTCCTTTATAATAAGAAAAAAAAACAAGACGTACTAATCATAAGTCTCAAAGAAAATTATGTTTTCAATTCTATTACAGGCTTACGTTTTAAGTGAAAAATAAAACATGTTTGTATTAATTGAAAAATTAAAAGGTACGTCATTATTTTGTTATAAACGTTACAAGATTGCAACAGTGCCTTAAATTACAATGCTTTTAAATTCAAACGTCGCGTTGTACGCTTGCCGCTTGTACGGTTTGTCATTTGTCATTGTACGTATTTTATTTATTTGGATTATTAGCATCTAATAATAAATACGTATTTTATATGTATTTATTTTAGGTAACAATCAGTGTTAATATTACCTAAGCGATAACCTCTGAAAGTATCGATATAGTTAAAGTAATAAATAATAGTTTAAAAAAAACTAACAAAATACGCTTTTATAGAAAATCCAACTAAAAAATAGAAAATAAATTTCAATAAATTTGAATTGGAAATAGTGTAAGAAAAAATGATTTTATTGTAAAAAAAGCGTGGGTGCACGGTATCAATAGTTATAAATATTTTATGAACAGATATAAGTAGAAGGGTTATTTTGATATCCTAAAAAGCACCACACGCTCTTTTTTACTATAAAATCAGTTTATCTTACACTATTTTTAATTCAAATTTATTAAAATTGATTTTCTATTGTTTAGTTGGATTTTCTGTTAAAGCGTTTTTTTTTTTGTTTTTTTTTTAAACTATAATTTTTTGTTTATTTTTACCTCATGTAAAAATTTTAAGCCTCGACAAACTGCTTAAAACGCCTATTCTATTTTCTCATTAATTTGTTACAGAAGCAGCTCGCTTTGGGAGAAATATACAAAAGAACGAAGACTATAGATCTTCTGAATCAACTATTCGATGAAAAGTATGAATTAGAACCGGATTTCGGGCACGATTCTTTAGCTGAGATATCGACGTATTTAATTCCTTATGATTATGTAACAGAAGGTCGATATTCTGTAGACGCGAGCCGTGTTCCACTTCGTAAGGGTGTACTCAGAAGTCCTTGGAGTTGTGCCTCTAAAAAATCTAGAAGGACCTGCAGGAAAGCGTGTAAGCGCGCTCTGAAGGACACATGCCACGAATTGACTTGCAGTAAAAAGTTTAAGAAAACCTTTAAATCGAATTGTAAGAGCGAATGTAATAGCAGATTCGATTAATATAATATAACTCTAAGATTACTGTCTTTTTTTTGGCGTGCATCATATAACGATTTCCCGACAACGTCGCCTCGTGGCGATTGGTGGTAGGACCTCTTGTGTGTTCGCATGGTACCACCCTGCCGTTCTGCCGTGAAGCGGTAATGCGTTTCGGTTTGAAGGGTGGGGCAGCCGTTGTAACTATACTTGAGGCCTCAACTAGAACTTTATCTCAAGGTGGATGGCGACGTTGTAGACGTCTATGGGCTCCGGTAACCACTTAACATCAGGTGGGCTGTGAGCTCGTCCACCCACCTAAGCAAGCAATAAAAAAATGCGTTTTCTTCGTGGCCTTGGACCACCTCTCCAAGGTCCTCGACCTCGCCCGCTTGTACGCAATTGAAGAGCTGCTGCACTTGCCGGGGGTGTCAGTGGAGGGATGGCGTTCAGGTCGTGGGCCTGCGTAATGTCATTGTTGCCAGGCCTTTGGGCACGCATCTTCCAACTGCCACCACAACTACTACTACAACGGCTGCCCCACCGTTCAAACCGAAACGCATTACTGCTTCACGGCAGAAATGGGCGGGGTGGTGGTATCTACCCGTGCAGACTCACAAGAGGTCCTACCACCAGTAATTTAGACTCGTGTTGTGATCACGAGAGGGACCTCCTCTGGTTAGAGCCCCGTGAGCTGGCATGGCCTCTCAAGGCTACCAGATTAGGTAGAAAAAAAAACTAGAGGTAAATACTACACAGAACCAAGGCTGGAGTTACAACCACACCGGTACCCGTTTGAGTTCTCTGCGCACCCAGACATCTATCCTGGAAGCTCGGCAAAGCGCAACTGTCCGCCCGTAAGCTTCAAAAGCACACGAAAAAATCGGTTGTCTGTAAAGTCGGTTTACTAACGATAGTTGAACGTGACAACGTCATAAGAAAATACTGATGGAATGGTTTCATTTTTCAATTACCGCAATTATCGTTGCTATAAACAATTGACACCGCATTCACTTTTCACTGAACTTCATACTTGATGAAAACATGTAAATGTATTATTGTATAGCAGCTGTCCACGCGGAAGCATCGCTCAGTCAAGTAGGAGAGAGACAGATGTCGAACGCTGCCGAACGCGGAGGCCGATTGTGCCTCTTTGTCGCTCGTTGCGCGCTCTCGCTTGCACTGCAAGCCTTAAATGGAACGCCTCCGAGCGAGGTAACGCCGCATGAGTAAAGTTTTTTCGTACGTGCAGCCGGCTCCATCGAATTATAAGACGTTGTCACGTCAAAAGTTTACAAATAAAAAGAAAAGGCTTTTCGTTTTTTTTTTTAACATTTCATCTTTATTAACTTATATCGATCAATAAAATACAATATGTACCTAATTAACTGTGATAAAACATGTTATGGTAAAATTTTATTTTTATAACGGTTAATAAATATAATGTTAACTTTACTTATTTCTAGTTAAGTACGTGGACCCGAATTCGTGAAGACACGAAATTATTTGTTTGTTTGTTTGTTTGTTTTTAAACGAAAAGTCCGTATTCTCGTCTTCAATATTAAGGCTATGTTCCGATTTGCACTGCGAGCACTGTAAGGTGTGATTTCAATTTAGTATACTGCGAAGCCATTCCTTTATAGTCAGCTAAACGCGTCACTATTTAAAACTGAATTCTGTCGTATAGGTACTGTTATCGAAGTTGTTGTTACTGTTTTTAGGCGTTGTTTTGACTTCAACAAATAATTGGTTGTCTGTAGTCAGTTTACGGACGATAGTTTTAAGTGATAATGACAATAGCAGAGCGATTCGAGGTGTTAGCTCTGACGTCACACGTGAAGAGAGAAATGTGTCACAAGCCAACGCTTCGGCCGATCGTGTCTCTCTATCACTTGCTTCGCACTCTCGCTTGCGCGCTCGGACTCAGGCGGAACGTGACAGTTATTCGTGCGTGCAGCCAGTTTTCATCTATCTATAAGATGTCATCACGATAAAAATATTGTTTGAATTGTTATATTTCAAAATTTAATATTCAAGTCATTGTCAGTTGAATTAATCGCATAATAAAAGTATAGTTTTTAGCAAAATTAAGTATTGTTTTTTAAAAAAAAAAATGTTTTTAATAACCGAATTATTGAAATGTCGTTAAGCACGGTAACAGTGATCACGGGAATAAAGCACTGAACTTTACTTCGAAAACACCTGCAGTGTTCACAATAGAGAAATGGCGGCGATTTATGTATGACGTCATATATTACCCTACGATACCGTAACTATACTGTCAAGTACATAACGGAACCTATTTCTCCCCAGTGAGAGCACTGAACAATGCTCACAGTGTATATTGGAACATAGCTTAAATGTGTACATGTCAAAAGATAAATAATTCATGATTTTTTATTTTAATTATAATACTCTTCGGACGGAATGTAATAATGTTATGATATCATTAATAATTGATAAAATAATTTTATATATATAGTATATATTTATGTATACATTTAATCTCTTTAGAATATTACATTGTGACAACACTATGAAACTTCACAACCGAATGTTAATCTTTCCGTCCTGCTCACGCTTAGTAAAGTCTGAGCGAGACGGTTATATACACATAAAATATCGAAACTTAAATTTTAATGATAATTATAATTTTCGAAAGGCACTTTTTTAGTTTACATATTATATATTTTTTTATTAACAATATTCCTTTTACTGGCACTTCATTTGTGTCACAGCGTTTTTTTCCTTATAGATCCCTACGAGTTTTTTTTTAAAGGTATGTATTACATTTACATAAACATACATGTGTACATTTCATAAACACATGAAACCTACTTCATGTTGTTGGTGTAAGGTTCAAAATTGCTTGAACGAACAAATTCCCATTCTCAACAGTGTGACCATGTTTTGATTTAAAATTTCCCGCCGCTCGGACTTCTGGAGCTGCTCTTGATCGAGGTCACAGAAATGTTTCCGGAGCTCCCGTATTGGGGAGGGGGGGATCGCGGCAAAGAGAATTTACTCTCAGCCAAGTTCTCCTGGCTGGAGGACTTAAGCGCCGAGACGATCGGTATCTTCGACGAGACGCCGGTTTTGGCGGTTTTCTCGGTTGCCTTCACCGGTATGCTGCTCGGTTTCGCGAGCAACACCGGTTTTTGGGGCGGACTGACCGATCTCAGCTGCATCTGATCTAGCTCCGATAGTCTCCGGTTTTCCAGATCCGTGCTCGTCACTATCGTGCCCTTCGGAGATTCGTACGTCGCCGTTCTGAACTTGATATGGCTGTTTCTGGGCAAGTCATAGTCGGAGTGGCGTTTCTTGGGATCTGAGGCGGTCGTTTTGGTTTTCTTGACCTCCGCCATCTGTCTCGCCGAGTGGTACCTCTCGTTCGAAATAAAATTGCTCAACAGCTCGATGTCAAGTTCGTACGATAGAACCGGTTCTCGATACGGAACCCTTTGTCTGCTGTGTATCTTATCCGGTTTCTCTTTAGCGTTTCTGTCGGCGCGCGTTGCGACCACTTCTATCTCGGTTACGTGCGCGTCGTCGTGAGATTCTAATTTGCATTGTTCGTCTGACGCTGATGCTGGGCGGATGGAGTATCTGGTCTTGGTGAGTTCGGTTGCATCTTCAGTGAACGTTTGTACGTCTTCCAGATCCTGCGTTATCCTGACACCTAATCGCGTAGGTTCCTCTGGCGTTTTGCGCGTCACGAAACTAGGGTCATTCTTCATTTTCTCCATCAACGCCCTCGCTTGGCCCTCGTCCATGTCTGAAGTGCTCAGAATTATTGTCTCCGTTTTGGTGTACGAAGGTTCGTCCGATACGAAATGCATATTCGGGTTCTGCCGTCTTATTTCGTCTAGTACGTTCTTATCGATATTCTTAACGTTGCCGTCCACTAGAGCCAGTTCGTCTGTTGGACCGGCGTTTCTCATGATGCCAAAACTGAACTGCTCGACTTGGAGAGGTGCTTCAGTTTTCGCGGTGACGTATTTAGTGGATATTTGTTCGACGTTTCGCGTTATGACTTTGTTCCCGAATTCGTCTTCGGCTACATTGACTGTGACGGTTTTTTGGGTCGGTTCTTGTGTCATTGTCAGGGATACGTTGCCCGGTTCCATGTAAAGCGTCCGGTTCTCTTTCTCGTCGTGCCGTCTCCGGATCCCTTCCAGGACATCAGGCGGCATTACCCTCATTGTCGGTTCGCCGATTTCAATCGATTTTGTGTACGTCTTACGTGTCTTGTCTTCAAGGTTTTGAGTTCTGTCTGTGGTGAATGTGACGAGATCGCTGCCCTCCTTTGAATCGCGCCAGTCGGTGGAGAAGCTTTCCATTTTCTTATTCAAGCTGCTATTGTTCGAGCCGACCCTGATGTTGCTGACGAAGTCCTCGTAATCTTTAGTTTTCATTTCGGAGGGTTTCAGATCGAAGTTGACTATGTCGGGTTGGTGCATGGCGGATTTCGAAGCGTCAGTCATCGGCGTTTGGACTTCGGCACTGGTAGAAGCCTCTCTTTGAGTGCTCTGGTCAATGTGTACGTTGAGTATAGGATTTTTGGCGAGCAGTTTTTTCATCATCTCGGACTTTGGTCTCTCCAAGCTGTTCGCGTACGAACTACGCGATACTTTTAAGTCGTCCGGTATATTTGTGTCGTAGTTCATTGTTATTTTCTCATCGTATTTGGTCGGTGTCGTTTCGAGTTTCGTAAGGTTAGGTTGTGTCGGCGGATCGTTGTCTGGTGGTGCCAGGGTGCTACCGTCTGAAGTGGTCTTCGCGAATTCCGATACAAGCTTCAAATGGACTTTCATGTTCTCGTCCATGATTCTCTTGGCTAAATGATCGGATGTCTCGTGTTCGCTTCCAATACGTAGTCCGGATTTGATTCTCTTGTCGTGTTCTTCATCGACCTTGTCCGATTCTATAGAGCTGCTCGATCCTTTGACGATAGCGTCCTCCAAGTTACCGAATTCGGATGCTTTCTTGAGACGATTCCGCTGGAATGTGCTGAGGCCTTCCATGGCGGACGTTTTCACGTTCAAACTCAATCTGGGTTCTTTGTGTTTTATAACGATTCCATTGTCCGAGTTAAGAGTGTCGGGTAACGTGTCTTCGCCGGTCGCTTCGTAAAAGTTTGTTTCGACCACAGACATAGCTTTTCTCTTTTTGGGCGAGATCGTGGCCTCGGCTATCTCAGCGTCATCAGCAGTTATGTCTAGACTTTGAGCCCTTTCCAATGTACCGGTTGATGGTTTACCGGCGTTCGTTCTTAAATCGAACCTGGATAAATCACCCAGGGAAGCGGCCTTCCTCTCGTTTTCATCCAAAAGAGACGTATCGCCGGACCCGGACTGTACAGTCGCGTTCAATGGAGAACTGTGTATTGTGATGTCGCTGTTGTTTAGTTCGATCGTCGTGGAGCCTCGTTCGCTTTTGTCGCTCTGATTCAAGGACACGACCGAATGGACGTCCTGGTTGGACGAGAGATTCGACTTCGAATCCTCGAAGAAGTTGTTCAGTGAGTCGCTTTCCCTTTTGAATGGCTTCGAGACTATATCGTCAATGTCGTCTTGACTGAAATTGATCGAGTCTTCGAGACGCGTGGAGCTAGTGCTCGTTTTGTTGACCTTCGGTGTGGAAGTGTTGATCCGTGTGGCACTCGCTCGACCTGACGTGTCCGCACTAGAGTCGTTCAGTAAGCTTGAATGGTACTTTTCGCTTTTAAGGAAATCCTTGACTCTCTGCAATCGTTCCAGGATACTGTCGTCTGTTTTATTTTTGTCCGCGTCCGGAGGAGACGGGGCTTTCCCTTTTGACTTTTTCGCGGGCTTAGGAGCCTCGTCTCTCTGTTGCTCATGTTTCTCTTTGTCGTGTGATGTTTCTGCAGGGCTTTTCCTTTCTTTCCTGTTATCTTGTCTATCTTTTTCGTTTAATATTTCAACGGAACTCTTTCTGTTGGTTCTGGCCGCTTTGGCCGCGTCGAGCATTTGCTGCGGTATCTCCTGGGGGATTCCGTTCTCGTCGCGTTTGATGCCGCTCGAGTTTAGATCGTTTCTGGCGAAGCTTGCTTGTGACGCGTCCGACACTGTGGTCTCGTGGCTGATACTCTCAGTTTCGTTCGTTTTAACTCTAGCGTTGGGTATGGGCGGCGCCATTTTCTCTCTTCTCTTAGCCACGACTGGCTTCTTGTGTTCGGTTTCGTTTTCGTGTTTGATTTGTACGGTCGGCGCTGGTCGTGGCGGCTCGGGTTTGTCTATTTCATCGACGGATCTCTTCTCGACGGTGGCGCTTCCGTTTTCGACGCTCTTCTGCCTCAAAACTCCGTCGTCAGGCACGTTGGGCGGGAGTACTCTGATGCCGAACTTCATTCCCCTTTTGGGGTCGTAATCTCTCTTCTGCATTTCTGCGTGTTCGATTTGAGTTGTCCCGTTTTCTGGCGGCATTATGACGTCAGCTCCTGTCGAGTGTCTCGTTTTGTTCCTCTCAGGCTTGCTGAGACCACTAGGGACATCTGAATGTCTACTTTTGGCCATTTTGCTGTTCTTCTCGTTTTCCCTTTCCAAAGTGGTGGGTAGACCGTCTCGTTTCTCCTTCTTGTTCCTCTCGAGGGTCGAAGTGATGATCTTCTCGGATATCTTCTTGATGCCGCTCTTTCCGTATTTGGTTTCTAGTGTTGAGTTGTTCGAATTCGAAGTGTTCGGTGACTTCGGAGGGTGCAATAGCTTACCTTCTTTCTCGAGCTGGAATAGAAAGTACAGTATAAATGATACTTGTAGAACGTGGTTGCTAGCAGTACCACTGTGGCCTATTGACGCCACCACATATTCTGATTTGAAGGATATAGTTACTGTTATACCAATGCATTTGAGACTTCAATACACTCTAGAAACTCCATACAAATGCGAGTTAACAATTGTGAGAAGGAATGTAACGTTTAATGACTTTGATGTCTCAAGAGAGCATGTATGTTGAGGTGTCTTTGGGCTATGAGCCCGTTTGCCTCATGTCTCACGATGTCACAGAATTTCAACACGTGTAGAAATTTAAATAAGCATTTGTGTTCACCCCATCTATAAACGGAGACGGTAAAGATATTCCTGTATATCTTATTTTTGTAAACGGTCAGTGACATTTTGAATGTGTATTTTTTTGGTCATAATAAAAAATAACAATTTTATCTAACTTATACGTGATGTTCGTATTAAAGCATTTCTATTGAAACATATAATTACATGAATAAAACAATACACATCGATCGTACTGTTTATGAGAATACTAATTATTTTAATATCGAAATTATTAGTCATCGCTAGCCAATGGCACCAGACCTCAGGTGACTTGTAGGTGATTAGCAATCGAAGATCTTTTTATTGTGTACATTGACATTTGATAAAATAATGACTTAATTTCATGTTCACTAACAAGCGAATTTCGACTTTATTTCTCGCTGGTAATTAAAAAAGTGTTTCGCGTACACAGGGTGATACTTGAGACGTTTCGTTGTTGGACGAATGCGTGTTTGTAATACAATGAAGGTAGGTTATGGAATGCTCATTGGCCCATTGTGTTTGAAGTTAAACAATAGTTTGTGATGTTGGAATGTGAGCGTTGTGGATATTTAGATATTCTCTTTTGATTCTACGATACGATAACGGTCCGATGCAGACAGACCGATAATAATATAAAAAAAGTCTAGATTTTTTTCACATTACGACACGATATCGGTATATCGCCGATAAGTCTTTGAGTTTTTATCGACTCCGATATTTTTTTTAATAATTTTTATAGCGCTGTTTTTTTTTCTTTTCGTCCCAGATATAACCGAATCAAGCAAGGTAAGTGCAAGTGAGACAGTAACTAGACGAGCCGATATTAAATTATCGTATTGTTATTATTATTTATTGCTTAGATGAGTGGAAGAGCTCACAGCCCACCTGGTGTTAAGTGGTTACTGCAGCCCACAGACATCTACAACGTAAATTCGCCGCCCACCTTGAGATATAAGTTCTAAGGTCTCAGTATAATTACAACGGCTACCCTTCAAACCGAAACGCAATACTGCTTCACGGCAGCAATAGGCCGGGTGGTGGTACCCACCCGTACGTACTCACAAGAGGTCCTACCACCAGTGCTATACACCAATAATAAAACATCTGATCTACCGTTGTAACGTCTCCAGTCGAGCCGGCCCTCTTCAGCAGCGGATGATGTACCGTCCTGCCGTCTCCGCTCGCTCTGCCACCTTCCACCACCTCCAACTCCACAGGGTATGGAGACGCGAGAGACAAAATGCTGACAGCGTCCTCTAACGGAGTCCCCATCAATTGTATTTTGATGCTTTTTATTTTGTCGCCTGTAAACATAATAGGAGCTTCTTACTCATAAAGCTATCAAATCTCAAAAGACTACTCATCACCGGCAAAGTAGAAGGACAGAGACCTAGGGGGCGTAGTCCTATGCGCTGGTCCGATAAGATTAGGACGACTTTGGACACCAGCATCAATTTTTTTTATTGCTTAGATGGGTGGACGAGCTCACACCCACCTGGTGTTAAGTGGTTACCGGAGCCCATAGACAACTACAACGTAAATGCGCCACCCACCTTGCGATATCTCAGTATAGATACAACGGCTGCCCCACCCTTCAAACCAAAACGCATTACTGCTTCACAGCAGAAATAGGTGGGGCGGTGGTACCTACCCGTGCGGACTCACGAGAGGTCCTACCACCAGTAATTACGCAAATTATAATTTTGCATGTTTGATTTTTTTTACACGACGTTATTCCTTCACCGTGGAAGTCAATCGTGAACATTTGTTGAGTACATATTTCATTAGAAAAATTTGGTACCCGCCTGTGGAATTCGAACACCGTTGCATCGCTAGATACGAATGCACCGGACGTCTTATCTAAGCAATAAAAAAAAAAGAACAACTCTTGGAAGCAATTATGTACCTTATGTCTATTAGGTCTAGGTCATATAATACCTGGTTGTAACTTAGCCGCGGCGGCAGGCCCACTCCTGAGCACTGAGTGTACGTGGACTCCATCTCTGGCGCCTCCTCCGCAGCGGAAACCGAGACCCGTGAAGTCTCGTGCCCACAGCTTCACTCGACGTATACGAGCGCGCTGGAATAGAGATATCTATATATTAATACGTGAAGCAAAAACTTTGTATCCCTTTTTACAAAAACTGCGCGGACGGAGAAGTATGAAATTTCCCACACTTATAGGAAATATAGAGAAGGAGTGCACAATGCAATTTTTTTTTTAATAATGCTTAAAAGATACTTTAAATCAATAAAGAAAACATTACACACACCACCATGTATTTGACACAATACATACATAAAAATGTACTCTTTGTTTACTATCAATTGGGAAACTTGTGTTATTGTTTAAGTCTGTGGTCGAATTAAAATAGATTAATATTGTTTGTCTTTAATATTATTGATCTATTGTGCAGTTTTGGCGAATACTGTGATTATATTATCGAATTACAATAGTGTTTGACAATAGAACCATAATAATGTTTATACTTATAATTTAAATTAATTATAGTCGAATTCCGACTACTGCGGGGCCACTAGTATAAAATTAATACGCGAAGGGAAAAACTTTGTATCTCTTTTTACGAAAATTGCGCGGATGGAGTATGAAATTTCCCACACTTATAGAGAATATAGAGAAGGAGTGCAGAATCCTATATTTTTTTTTATTATGCATTTATAATACATTAAATCAATAAAAAAAACATTACACACACTACCATGTATTTGACATACACGCATATAATTATATACGCTTTGTTTATTGTCAAACTTTTGTTATTGCTTGAACTCTGTGGTTAAATTGAGAATAGGTTAATATTGTTTATCTTTAATATTATTTGTCTATCTATGGTGTGGTTTTGGCGAAATCTGTAACTAGAACCATAATAATATTCAAACTTATAATTTAAATTAATTATAGTCGACTACTCCGGGAAAACTAGTATATAAAAACAATTAAAATCGGGCCTTTAATTTTTTTTTTTTTTATTGCCGTATTGGCAGACATGGACATGCAAATTTGACATGGACATTAGCAATTCCAGTTTAATAGATCGCCTAGTTGGATGACTTGACTGCAGTACTACTGGATCCAAGTTAAATTCCCGATTGGAATTTCTGTATAATGTATTTTAGATTCAGGGTATGGGTGCCGTCATTATTGGTTTATAACTAGTGTATATTATTTAAACATATATAAGTATGTTTATCCGTCTCTGGATGACCGTGCGTGATTCGTTTCCAGTTATTAATTAATGTTAATAAAAAAAAATATTACATAGATGAATAGACCTGGTTTTAAGTGGTTACCGGAGCCTATAGACATCTACAACGTAAGTGTGCCACCCACCTTAAGATATGAGTTCTAAGGTCTCAGTTTTAACAGTACTACAGTTGCCCCACCCTTCAAATCGAAACGCTTTACTGCTTCACGGCAGAAATAGGCAGAGTGGTTGTACCTATCCGTGCGGACTCACAAGACGACCTATCATACCAGTAATTACGCAAATTATATTTATGCGGGTTTGATTTTTATTACACGATGTTATTCCTTCACCATAGAAGTCAATCGTAAATATTTGTTAAATACGTATTTCATTAAATTGGTACTCGTCTGCGGGATTCGAACACCGGTGCATCGCAAGATACGAATGCACCGGACGTCTTATCTTTCAGGCCACGACGACCTTGCGAGAATAAATCGTAAAAGTTGTTTTAATCACATCTTATATAAAAAGGTTGATTTGCTTTTAAGAATGTCCTAGCATAATTTTTGATAGGCCAAAAAATGATTTTTCTACAACTATAATAGCGTTACGCCGGTAAGAGTAACGCCATCTATCGCCGAATAGTCGAACTAATATCGAAGGATCCAGAATGATCGAGAATTACAACGCCATCTATTCTCAGATAGCGGAAACTGCTATTAGAGATGTGTAGAATATTCTCGATAAATCTAGTGATGAGGTATCGACTATAAAAGCGTTGCAGGGATGGCACGCAGTCAGTCAGTAATCGGAACTACTCGAAGCGAAACAGCGAACGGATTACCTGAAGCGAAGCGGAACAAGCGAATTGAGAGTTTTAGAGTGTTTGTTGAGTGTTTTAAAGTGTTTGTGAAGTGTTTAAGTGTTTTAAGAGTTTAATACAGTTTTTAAGTTGTACTTTGGTGAAATTTTATTTATCCCGAACCCTCAGTGCGAACAATATTCTTTTTTTTAAAGTGCGATAGTTTGGCTCAACAATATAATAAATCCACATAATAATGGGCATTGCGTGTACTGTGCTAACGTCTATGTAAAGTTCAGCAAATAAATTGAATTTTATCGATATGATCTTAAATAACATTGAAACGATGACATCATTGAGTACATAGCGAAGGTCGTTTTAATGTACAAACAACAAGTCATGATTTTTTCCTTATCATTTTACTTGAGATGTTTACGAGATTGGCTTTTGTTAAATCAATTGCATAGTTCAGGAATAAAGGTTTACCTTCTCTAAAGCGTTTTATCTTATACCTTTAAACGAGCAATTTTTGTATATTAATATTATATGTATATAATCGGAATCTCGGAAACGGCGCCAACGATTTTCATAAAATTTAGTATACAGGGGATTTCTACTTGACTATATAGGAGATGCATGTGACTAGACGATGTACGGAAATGGGAGGAGGAAGAGGTCGACCGAAGAAGACATTGAGGGAATGTGTGAATGACGATATGAGGGAGAGAAAGGAGTGAGTGTTGAGATGACTGCTGATAGAAGAGAATGGAATAGAAAAATTCGCGTACCTACCTCGCCTAGTAGCATAAGGTGGAGACAAAGAAGATTGTCAGTCTCCTACTTACAATACGACAGACATCAACCAGATTGTTTTTTTTTATTGCCCTTGTAGGCAGACGAGCATACGGCCCACCTGATGGTGAGTGTTTACCGTCGCCCATGGACTTCAGCAATGCCAAGGGCAGAGCCAAGCCGCTGCCTACTTTTTTTATTGTGTCTTCGATTCTTCAAGAGAACACCACAATGAACCATATCATATAGCGTCCGAAACAAAAAAATGGTCCATCCATGTTGCTATCAAATTCGGACGCCTCTCGACAATGGTAATAAATCAACTCGATACGTGTTTTATCTCGAACTACCAAACAACAAGCCTAATTACAAAAGATCCTTTATCCGTGTAGTTTGTTTGAATCAATTGGTACACTGAGTTTATCTTATCTTTCTAAAAATTTACGGTGATGTGGTTAGGGCGGTCGCTTATGGAAGCAACACTCTGTAACAGATTAACGGTAATAAAGGGTTAGGATTTTTCAACAATTCGTTCCTTATTGTAAATAAGCAGGATTTTCTTATCTATTTAACTGACTTCAAAAAAGAAGGACGTTCTCGAATCTACTGTATTTTTTTTAATACGCTTTTATTAGCTTCAGACATATTATGTATGTAACGGAATCTTTGAACATTATTTTGATCCTCTTCAAAACGTCGGATTAACTCGAAATTTGGTATACTCGTTAAGGACCGATGACAATTCAATATTAAAAACAAAAATTGAAATTCAACTAAAAAATGAAAAGCAAACAATAGTTTAAAAAAACCTAACAAAATACGCTTTCATAGACAATCCAACTAAAAAATAGAAAATAAATTTTAATAAATTTGAATTAAAAATAATGTAAGAGAAAATTATTTTATTGTAAAAAAAGCGTGGGGTGCATGGTATCATGAGTAGAAGGGTTATTTTGATAATATTATTATATATATTGATATTCTATTTCTTAGTTGGATTTTCTATAAAAGCGTATTTTGTTAGTTTTTTTAAACTATTATTTACTTTAAGTGTGCCATGTAATCCCAATCTCGCATTTTATAAAGTTCTACAAATAGTTTTCCAGTTATCCTTAATAATGCATATTTTATTGACATTGAAATACATTGATGAAGTTCTCATTTTGTTTTGACGAAGTTGGTTATTGTTATTTTTTGTAATCTTCGATACCGGTGTGTTGTGGGCGCAGTTCGTCCAGGATCATCAAGAATAGGATATGAGAAACAAAGAAATAGGTACGAATTATTAGAAAACCTAGTCACTTCATATCCCGAAAGCCAACAAACAAAGAGAGAGGTAGTGAAAAAAATGTTTTACCAATTTACACAACAAGCAATGTAATGCAATAAAAGACGAACGCTAGAGGTCATTGTACCCGTATGTTTCCGTATCAATCCATTGCTGCTTCATTAGGACTCGTTTTCTAGAAGCATTTTGAGCGGTGAAAGGGTATTAGATTTAAGCGGCATTTCGTTTAATACGCAACATTTATCTTTGTAATTAAACGGTGCGTTTTATTTTTGTATTAGCATTAACAATTCAATGTGTTTACATTGAACTTCAATTAAGTTTACCCCATTCAAATGGCCGGAGAAGTTTTTATTTGTTACCAGCTGACCCGGCCGACTTCGTAATGCCTCAATCGATAAATAAAAGATCTAAACTTTTCTATAAAATAAACATAAAACAAATAAAAGGAATCCGTCCGACGGGGGACACATCAAAAGAAAAACATTTTTTTATTTTTTATTTAATACCCCAGCATTTTCATATTTATCTACCCTTTAAACCTTCTCTGGACTAACACCAATAATTCAAGACCAAAATTAGCCAAATAGGTCCAGCCGTTCTCGAGTTTTAGCGAGACTAACGAACAGCAATTCATTTTTATTGGTATTAGCATTAACAGTTCAATGTTTTTACACTGAACTTCAATTAAGTTTACCCCATTCATATAGCTGAAGAAGTTTTTTTTGTTGTTATAATATTGATTTCTAAATTTTCTCTCCTGTAAAGTTGCAAAAATGTCGCTTAAACAAAATAACGTTTCACTCCTCGATAGGCTTTACAAAGATCGATTTAGATATATATCTATTCTTTCCGTTTAGCAACGATTCATCCAATATGAAGATTTAGAAATGGCATTTGCTTAGAGCAAGTAGTTCACGTGTTTATCAACAAACGTTGCTCAGGCCTCAACTCGATCGCTTCTCTTCCACAAGGTTAGATCTCTATGAGAATGAATGCTCTGAGGAATTATTCGATTTTATTATCGCACCGCCCGCCACCGGAGTAGAGTTGATCCATACTACCTGGAGCCACTGCGGTCATACACAGTGCATTTCCAGAGGTCTTTTTTGCCACGTACCATCTGGCTTTGGAATGAGCTCCCCTCCACGGTGTTTCCCGAGCGCTATGACATGTGTCCTTCTTCAAACGAGGCTTGTTGAGAGTATTAAGCGGTCGGCAGCGGCTTGGCTCTGCCCCTGGCATTGCCGAAGTCCATGGGCGACGGTAACCACTCACCATCAGGTGGGCCGTATGCTCGTCTGCCTATAACTACAAGGGCAATAAAAAAAAAAGAATGGCGTTCGGAAATAAGTGGTGTGACCACATTTAAATGCGACGTGGATTCGTTGCATTCCCGAAGTCTTATTCGGCTTGAACTCATCTTTCCCGAACGCAAATCTACGTCAAAATTCATTAACACAGTCGAGCTTTCGATTTCTCAGAGTCCTTAATAGCGGTGAATATTCAACGACTTGACAATACTGTCGTAATTTCCGCCGTGACGGTATGCGACCCAAATAAAAACCTTATACTGAGATTAATGAGATAAGGCGTAATCTAGAGCCGTTTGGTAATTTTCCTGTAACTGGCTTTAATGGGCTAAAAAATTAAGCGTTGCGTCGTGTGGACCGTTTTTATCGGACAAAAAACGTTTGAGTTAGAAAATGAAGATGCATTAAAAACAAGAATGTTATAAATATATATACATACTCGTATATTATGTATCTATATATTAATACGTGAAGCAAAAACTTGTATCCCTTTTTACAAAAATTGCGCGGACGGAGGAGCATGAAAATTTCCACACTTATAGAGAATATAGAGAAGAAGTGCACAATGCTAATATTTTTTTAAAATAATGCATAAAAGATACATTAAATCAATAAAGAAAACATTACACACACTACATACCATGTATTTGACGCACATACGCATGCATACTATTTATTGTCAAACTTTTGTTCTTGACGTCTGTTGTCAAATTGAGATTAAATATTGTTTTTCTTTATTCATATTTTTTTATAGTGTAGTCTTGGCGAAATTTGTGATTATAGAAGTATAAAATACAATCATAATAGTGTACAAACTTACAATTCCAATTAATTATAGTCGAATTTCGACTACTGCGGGACCTCTAGTACTCGTAAATATACATACATCCTCATATATTATGTATAGGTTTTTAATTTAAAATTCTATTTTACGAACATCAAATTCATGACTTGAAGACATTTAATTGACATGTGTTTGTTGCGTTTTCCTCCTCTTTTTTTTGTTTTTACATTTTGTTAATTTTAATAGAATAATAAAATAAAATCTGACCTTGAATTCGATGATGTAATTGAATTAGATGTTTACGAAACTGAATTTGGTGATTTTTTTCAAATGAAATTTGAAATTAAGAACCTATATAAAAAAATAGATGTCTATGGGCTCCGGTAACCAATTAACACCGGGTGGACAGTGAACTCGTCCACGAAAAAAAATCACACAAATATACGCAATAAAAAAAATTGCGTTCAGGTTAGGATAGCTTTTATGCACACACAAACTTCGACCTGTAGTTTCACAATAGGAGGCATTTAAGGTGGTTTAAATTAGTAATACTCTACTCTGACCACTTAAGACTAGATGAGTAATGAGCTTGACTAACAAACAAACAAACTAGCATTAAACATTTTCATTTAATGCCTATACACAAAAAGACCATTTGAATTACATGTCCATTGTGATCTTGTACAAATATTACTAATTGATGCCGGTGAATTATTTAAATACCTCATTATTATCTATATATTATAACACGTAAAGAAAAAAACTTTGTACACCTTTTTACGAAAATTGCGCGGACGGAGGAGTATAAAATTTCAAACACTTACAGAGAAAATAGAGAGGGAGTGCAGAATGCTAATATTGTCTTTTAAATTATACATTAAATCAATAAACAAAACATTACACACACTACCATGTACTTGACACACACAAACACGCATAGATTACGTTCTTTTGTTTACCGTTTGTTTTCAATATTATTCTATATTAATACGTGAAGCAAAAACTTTGTATCCCTTTTTACGAAAATTGCGCGGACGGAGGAGTATGAAATTTTCCACACTTATAGAGAATATAGAGAAAAAGTGCACAATGCTAATATTTTTTAAAAATAATGCATAAAAGATACATTAAATCAATAAAGAAAACATTACACACACTACATACCATTTATTTTACGCACACACGCATGCATACTATTTATTGTCAAACTTTTGTTCTTGACGTCTGTTGTCAAATTGAGAATAGATTAAATATTGTTTGTCTTTATTAATATTTTTCTATAGTGTAGTCTTGGCGAAATTTGTGATTATAGAAGTATAAAATACAATCATAATAGTGTACAAACTTACAATTCCATTTAATTATAGTCGAATTTCGACTACTGCGGGACCTCTGGTTTATCTAAAAACTATTTGCGTAATATTAGAACGACGACACACAGTTCACGATTGAAAGCGAGCGGCCGCTTCGAATCCAACGAACGCATTCCTGGGCGTAGTAAATTGATTCAGTCTAGAATTTAGATTGATAGTCCGATGTGAACGAACTTGCAACGATTTAAAAATGTTTATGTGTATATATCAAGCCTATCCTGTGCTAGGCGGGGTGCAGGGACAGCACGAGGTGAATGCCGAATCACCTTGAATGTTTTTTTTTTGTATAGTCACCTTCAAGGCAGATTGTGATTAACAGATTGTACGAGCTTACAGAACTTCCTACTTCTTCTTCTTATCAGCCAACAGAGGTCCACTGCTGCACATAGGCCTCCCCCAAGCCTCGCCACAAAGACCGGTCCTACGCTACCTGCATCCAGCGGATCCCCGCGAACTTCGATAGATCGTCGGTCCATCTTGTGGGAGGTCTACCCACGCTACGTCTTCCGGTACGTGGTCGCCACTCCAAAACTTTCTGGCCCCAACGGCCATCCGTTCTACGAGCAATATGTCCTGCCCACTGCCACTTCAACGTCGCAATCCTTTGGGCTATGTCGGTTACCATGGTTTTCCTGCGAATCTCCTAATCTCTAATCTCCTACTACTGATATCGAATTACGCAAATTGAATTCCATTACAGAATCCTCCGTTGTCATAAACCGGCTGTGTGCACCGAGTAAGAGCACTAAGCAGTGTTTCATAATTATATTATTTCCCCACACTGCGCCACGAATACGCTAGATGGCGTTAATTTCAAAAAAAAATTAATTTCAATTTTCTAGCGTTACAGTGTGATGATTATCCTTGGTTCTGTGTACCAATTTTTGTAAGGAAATACAGATTTGATAAGTTGATAACTTCATTGATAACTTCTAAACCGAAGGAGTAGCAGCGTTGCGGCTTATAAGCCCCCACGAATACGTACTCCCACCCTGTCAATTTCAGCCGTGAAACAGTAACGCGTTCCGGTTTGAAGGGTGGGGCAGGCGTTATACTATAAAAAAACTGAGATTCAGAAATCAAGTCTGAAAGTGCGTGTTTTACATGGCATTTACGTGTTTGATGTCCACTGGCACCAGTAACCAGCAATTCAGAAAAAATAACTACTCAATTTTTTTTACGTAAATCTGTAAGGTCACGGTCTTTCGAGTTGGCAACTTGACAATGCCCATGCCATTATCAGCGTCTATAAGCAACAGTAATCACTTACTTAACCCCTATACTTGTTTTTTTTTATTGCTTTGATTGGTGGACGAGCTCACAGCCCACCTGGTGTTAAGTGGTTACTGGAGCCCATAAACATCTACAACGTAAATGCGCCACCCACCTTGTGGCATAAGTTCTAAGGTATCAAGTATAGTTACATCGGCTGCCCCACCCTTCAAACCGAAACGCATTGCTGCTTTACGGCAGAAATAGGCGGGGTGGTAGTACCTATCCGCACGGACTCACAAGTGGTTCTACCACCAGTAAGAATGTTATCAATAACATAACTTGAGCATTTTAATAGTTTAAAGTTATCTCACCTGGAGAAACGTGTCATCTTTACTCTGTTCTGGCTTAGTGAACTCGGCGTGCAGGACTGAGGGCTTCCCCCCCACGGGCAGGGTGGCGTCATGCTGCCAGCGCTCGTCTTGCTTGAAGCCAGGGTTGTCAAACGCGAATTCATCCTTCACCGACTCCGGATCCGTTGAGAAGACCAGATGCTTGCCTGTTGACAAAATATTGATTTTCATTCTAATAGGTATGTAGTATAGATAATATGCAATGTTGCATATTAGACCAGGGTCGATAATTTTTAAAACCAAAAAAAATAATAGCAGGATGAAACCCATTAGAAAAGGAGGGGAATATTATAAAAATGAAAGGAAAAATAATTTACGGGCGATCTGAGGTCGGCAAGGGGATAGGGGTGTGAGTTTTTAAGGGTAAAAAACGGTTTTTCTCGATTTCCGGCAAAACTAAAAGTCCTATGGAAAAAAGTCAAATGGCAAAGTTGTAGGTAATAAAAAGATCTTTTGTATTTACACTTTTTTCACGTAACCTCAATATTTATGTGAAATTTTTTGTGAAAGGTTTTTTATTTTTATCGTTTTCAAAAAAGTTTTTTTTCACGTAATTTTGGTGAAAACTTACCTTTTTATGTCCTTATTTTCCCTTTCATTTTTATAATATTCTCCTGCTTTTCTAATCATTCTACTAATTTTTTTTTCACTTTTTATTATTTTTAAAGGCTTCTTCTACCCTGGTCTATACCTATTGCAATATAACGCGTGTATGTGCGATGTCGGGCGATGCCCCTGCGAGGGCAGTTGTTCGCCAACCGCCACCTAAGCAAGGTGTTCAATAAATGCCTAATATGTTATCAGTATTTTATTGAAGAACCCAACCAATTGTTACTAAAGGTTCAAACACCGGTCACAGTATTCGACGAGGGAACTAACCCATAGACACAGCCCACTGAATTTGAACACGCCGGATCCTCTCAGTGGGTCGCGATTCCGATCCGATGGTAGATTCTGCGAAGCACAGCTCTTGCTAGGGCTAGTGTTAGCAAAATTCTCTCAGGTTGAGCCCGTGAGCTCACCTACCCGTCATAGCGTAGCTGGAATAACCTCTTAGGGTACCAGCGAATGGGTAGGGGGAAAAAAAGCGAAAGATTTTTGGTGTCTTATTCACTACCTCCGTTTGTGGTTGTCCTATTTAGATAATTTTTTTTGTATTTTAACAAACACAAAAATTCACATTATCAAATACAAATAAAGAATAAATTTCCTATTAGAAAACAAATTCTTATATCTCAAATCTTGAACAAAACTGCTATACGTCCTACTACTACACACAGTGATCTATGTGCGTATCTATAATCTGTATGTACCAAGTTGTTAAATTGACTACAGAACATGTTATATTCCTCCCGCGTAACCGGGCTATTTTTATGTACACAGTGCAAATTACTTGACGTAGCTTTAATTTCTGTAAGCACAATGTTTTTAATTGGTATAAGTAAAGTTGGCTATTAGTACGTTGACATAATTTGCACGGTTGGTATAATGAATATTGAGAAATGTATATTATGAAAAACTATGACTAAGCAACATTTTGCTTAATACGCGACATTTATCTGTTTTTTTTTATTGCTTAGATGGGTGGACGAGCTCACAGCGCACCTGGTGTTAAGTGGTTACTGGAGCCCATAGACGTCTACAACGTAAACGCGCCACCCAACTTGAGATATAAGTTCGAAGGTCTCTTTGTAATTAAAGGTCCGTTTTATTTGGTATCTATCAACTTACAACAATTCGATGTTTTTTATTGAACTTCTATTAAGTTTAGCCCATTCAAACAGATGAAGAAGTTTTTTGTTATGATATTTTTGTCTCAACTTTAAACTTTAAGTGCTTCTCCGGTAAAGTTGCAAAAATGTCAGCTTAAGCCAATGAAAGGCTTTTCACCCCTTTTCACTTTCGAAGTCGTCGTGACCTAAAGGATAAGACGTCCGGCGCATTCGTATCTAGCGATGCAGTGGTGTTCGAATCCCGCAGGCGGGTACAAATTATTCTGATGAAGTACATACTTAACAAATGATTGATAAGATTGACTTCCACGGTGAAAGAATAACATCGTGTAATAAAAATAAAATAAAACCCGCAAAATTATAATTTGCGTAATTACTGGTGGTAGGACCTCTTGTGAATCCGCACGGGTAGGTACCACCGCCCTGCCTATTTCTGCCGTGAAGCAGTAATGCGTTTCGTTCTGAAGGGCGGGGCTGCTGTTGTACTGTAAGCACTGAGACTTTAGAACTCATGTCTCGAGGTAGGTGCCAGCATTTATGTTATTGATGTCACCCATATAAGCAATAAAATAATAATAAAAATAATTAATTTACTTTTACGGTTGAAGCTCGCCTTTATGTTTTTCTATGCAATTTTTCGATGTCACGAAAACTGCATATAATCTTTTGACTCTTATAATAATATAGTAATTATAATAATTATAATAGTAAATATCCCAATAAAGTTAACTGACAAATATTAATACGACGAACAAGAAAATTTAGCTTTGAATGACTGTTTTTAATTTAAACTATGTAACAAGTGAAATCATTAGACCGAGTACACAAGACGCGTAATCACCGCCGCGATCCGTTGCATCGCGTGTAATCCGAGCTTAAAACAAGGTCACCTGTTAGCTTAAGTCTCTTTCACATTAATTTAAATCTATATTTCAAAATAATTCAATTTCGTTTTTTTTTTTACTTTTACTACACATTGGCAGATGAGGTCGCTGTCTACTCTTGATGGTATTCGTGTGGTCGCCGTCAAGCGAACTAACCCATAGACACAGCCCACTGAGTTTCTCGCCGGATCTTCTCAGTGGATCGCGATCCCGATTTGGTGGTAGATTCTGCGAAGCACTCCTCTTGCTAGGGTTAATGTTAGAAAATTCTCTCAGGTTGAGCCCGTGAGCTCAGCTACCCGTCCAGGCGTAGCTGGAATAGCCCCTTGGACTACCAGCGAATAGGTACGAGAAAATGGTATTATTTTTTTTTTTTTTTTTATTGCTTAGATGTGTGGACGAGCTCACGGCCCACCTGGTGTTAAGTGGTTACTGGAGCCCATAGACATCTACAGCGTAAATGCGCCACACACCTTGAGATATAAGTTCTAAGATCTCATTATAGTTACAACGGCTGCCCCACCCTTCAAACCGAAACGCATTATTGCTTCACGGCAGAAATAGGCGGGGCGGTGGTACCTACCCGTGCGGACTCACAAGAGGTCCTACCACCAGTAAAGTATTTGTGTCGTATCCATCATTTTTAAATGCAAATCATGGTCTTACGGTGGACAGCGGCTTGTCTGTGCCCTTGGCATTGTTGAAGTCCATTAATGACGGCAATACTCACAATGAACCGTATGCTCGTATGCTTAAAATCGCAAAATTAATAAAATAAACTATCTACCTTATGTTCAGTGTTTGACATAACACCACTCACCCCGAAATATACGTTCGAGTCTCAATTACAATTTGAAACGGCGCTCCCACGTGTAGAATGATTCGGCGATTTTTTTTATCTCGTAGTAAAAACGCAGCGTTTCTCGATTCATTATGCAGGTTCCTTTACTTTTGTTAACGCCAACAATAATTGATTCGATAAAAATTGTTACGCGAATCGTAAATACATCAAACTATTTTTTTATTAGATCCATTGTCGATTTAATTTTTGATTTCTCTTAGATTCCGGTAACCTTGAGACATGAGGTCGAACCCCCAAATGCATTGCAATAATGGGCAAACCCTTCAAAGCTAATCACGCTATATTATATAATTTTTTTTTTAATAGTAGATGACCAGATTTGTACACGAGTTTTTTTTTCAACACGCAATGTAAGGCGATTGTATGTAAACTGTCGTGCGGGTTAACGACCTTGTGCAATCGCGAGGGGTGGTAGTCGCCGCTTACGCTATATTACGTGTTCACGAAACAGTCAAAACTGTAGCCATGCGGCCTCCATTCGTTGTGAATTATCGTAACTTTTAAGCTCGTTATAAGAAGAACGTTTTTTTTTATATTTGACGGATTACTGGTGGCCTGGACGCCTTTCCAGTTTCACCAGGACATGTGGGTGAGCAAGGGCTGGGAGCAAGTGAGCAAGCCAGGAGGGGCGAGATTTGCTAACAGCTACCCGAGCGCCTCCAAAGGAGACCTAACAACTCAAGAGTAACTGCTTCGTGATTTAATCTACTACCGGACCGGAATCGCGACCCGCTGAGAAGATCCGGCGAGAAACTCAGCGGGCTGATGTTTGGGTTAGGTTGCACGTCAAAGTCGAGTTTGTCTTTGTCGATTGGATAATTATTTTTTTGTTGTTTGCTATTGAAAGATGGTTCTTATGAAAAAAAAAAAATTAAGAAAATAGCACAGAAAATTAGAAAAATTAAGAAAACTTAGGCACCATATTAAATTTTGTAATATATAACGCCATAGGTGTTTGACATAACATTGACAGAATGCGTGCTGCAAATATCAATTTTATATAAAAGAAAATTCAATTAATCCATTAGAAATTTTACTTCCCGAAGCGAAGCGAGGACGGGTCTCTAGTTTAATATAGTTTTTAGTTTACTTGAAGTCAATATTCTGTCCGCTTTCGCGGCTTTTGGGAAGGTTTATGCACACCCTGTATGTAAGCTAGATAAATATAATCATTATTATAGATTAGGTAGTGTAATTGTTTAATGTTTAATGTGATTTCCTTTGTGATTGTGATTTGTTGTTACTTCCTTACATTAAAAGTTAGACTGGTTTTCTTTATCATGCTGTCTTGTCCTATACTTGTGTTTTTTTTCCCTGCCTATGCTGATAGCCTTGAGGGTCTATTTCAGCTTCACCCTAACGTTTGTAGGTGAGCTCACGGGGCTCAACCGGAGAGTTGCTAACACTGACCCTAGCAAGAGCAGTGCTTCGCAGAATCTACCACCGGATCGGAAACGCGACCCACTGAGAAGATCCGGCGAGAAACTCAGTGGGCTGTGTCTATGGGTTAGTTCGCTCGTCGAGCCCTTCGTCGCAAGCGACGGGTTCGACGAGGACACCTTGCTTGTGGTGCCTAAAAGCACCTTTAATGGATCAGGAGGATCCGTAATGACGTGCTTTGGGCGACGTCGACGGTTTACCATTCGGTCCTATAGTTGTAAGGAACACTGTGTAGTTAGCACATTTGTCCTGATTAGTTGTGCGCGCATGGCTCACGTTACAAGCCAAATTTTTTACTTTTTGTTATTTATTGTGTATCTTTTCTTTTTTAGCTTGTAATGTGTATTGTGTGCCTAATAAATAAATAAATAAATTACTTGAAAAACTATCTCGTTTTTACCATAATTGGACCTTCGATCTTATTTCTTAGGGCTCATGGTATAAATAAGAAAAAAAAAAGAAATCAGGAAAATCTTAATGGCGTAATGGATAACAGAATAAAATGAATTGTCGTGAAAGTGACCCAGATCGACAAGAGCCAGTCTATCGCGTGTACGTGTAAAACGAATCTTATACGATATGTATGCAAATATATACCTATTTTGTATATCGATAGAGTAGAAAGTAAATTGTATTCATTGATTGTAGAAAAATTAATATAACGAATACAATTAGAGTTAATAATAAAGTGATTGTAGTATTTCTTGTGTGCTTTCGCTGTGAATGCGAAGTTACTAGTTAAGCTACAGGTCGCCGCCGTGTCTATAATAGGATATGTATGCAGATTTTTTTTTATCAAAATCCGAATTGTGCTAATGACAGTTTTAAGAAATCTTGTATGCAAAATTAACAAGACTTTT